>NC_056631.2:43309352-43656019 GCF_002870075.4 Lactuca sativa | reverse complement strand
CGTATACCCCTGTCTATCGTTTTGGACATGAAGATTCTTTGATAGAACACCTATTTCGTTATTTAAGGTGATTTTACAATCTTTATCTATTCTGGCCACCATACATTTTTCTCTCTGTTATTATTATTATTATTTTTCATTTTAGCTTTGTCCCACTTTCTGTTTGTTTTCTCAAAAATTACACGTGATAATAAAATATTACGACATCATTTTAAACAATGGACACACATTTTGATTGGCTTTTCATAAAAATATATAAGTTTTTCCTTACGGTTTTTTTTATTATATAGTGTTTGGATACTTGTTTGGGAGAAAATATTGAAAACCTATTTGCATAAACTTCTTTTTGTTTAGAATAAATGAAAGTATAATGTTATATGAAACAAACAAGATTCTAAAAAACTCGTAATGACTCCAAGATTTATACATACCGTCAAGTTTTATCAAAATGTCGCCTTAATATATATATATGTGTAAAAAAAATAAATAATAGGTGAAAATACATAAAAATATTAATTATATACAAAATTGCCGCCATAAGTCACGCCTTAAAAATGACGTGGCTCGCCAAGGCTTGGAAAAGCTTGAGATTTAACATTGTCGCCAAGTTACGACTTACGTTATTTAGAACCTTAAAAACAAATCCATGAAATTATATTTTTAATTCTCTTCTAATAAAAAAACATTTATTTAGAATAACAAGAAACCCATATATACGGAGAAATTAGGCAAGAATTAAGGTTAGAAATATATATATATATATATATATATATATATATATATATATATATATATATATATATATATATATATATATATATATATAGAGAGAGAGAGAGAGAGAGAGAGAGAGAGAGTTAGGTTCATTTGAGACCACCTATATTTTGTGAGACCGTGAGACGTATTTTTTTATTTTTTTAATTTTTTTTAGTTAATTTAAGTTCCGAAAATAATATTTAAAAAAATAATTTTTGGATTTTTCCATTTATTTTGCATTTTAAAATTATTTTTTTAGAATATGTACAGTGTAATATTCTATTAGAATATTTCACGTATTTTTCAAAAAAAAATGGAATTTATTTTTATTTATTTTTATTTTTTTAGTTAATTCAAGTTCCGAAAATAATATTTAAAAAAAGAATTTTTAGATTTTTCCATTTATTCTGCATTTTAAAATTATTTTTTAGAATATGTCAATGTAATATTCTATTAGAATATTTCACGTATTTTTAAAAAAAATGGAATTTATTTTTATTTTTTTTAGTTAATTCAAGTTCGGAAAATAATATTTAAAAAAGACAAAACTGCAAATTTGGTCCTTGTGGTTTGCAAAAATCTTTGGATGGGGTCCAAAAAGTTTCCAGCTTGCACCGAAGGTCCAAAATCAAGGTTTTTCATTGTTTTTGGTCCAAAAAAACTTGAAAAGTCGGTTTATACCCTTTTCCATTTCTTTTTTCTTTTTTCTTTATTTATTTTGGTATTTAAATAATTAAAAAAAATCTTACCCTACACACACACACACACTCTCTCTCTCTCTTTCTTTCTCTCTCTCTCTCAACTGAAGAACTTCCCATCTCGTCTCCATTGGCAACCTCCAAAGTCTTGATTTTAACTCCGACAAACTCACTGGAAACAGGTGAGCATGGGAACTGCCGGAGTCTCAAGAATCTAAAGAGAAATCAAGAACCTACAACATTTGGGCCAACTACAACATTTCCCCTCTCAACCTTAGTCAACGTCTCTCTCCCAGAAGGTATCACAATGGTTGGTGATTTTCGTCATCGGAGAACATAACCCACCACCTGTAACTCATCAAAAAAATCAAGCGCCACCATCGACTTGATCTTTGCTTCCTTTTCTCTTCATCATTGAATCACCCCATCTAGAATCTATTATCTAGTACCAAATCTGGAATCCACAAAACCTAAATACACACGAACGAAAGCCAAATTGAAGGGAGCTGAGGTGCAAATGGGAAATCGCAAGGAGGGGCAAGGGGGTCTGTCAAGACCGACGACCCTTTGTGGGTTTACTCTTCGTCTTCACTGATTGGGAGAAGTAAGAAAGAACACAAATAGAAGAAGCAGTCAAGGTGGTGATCTGTTGGTCAAACAGATCGCGAGAAGGAGTCGATCTCCGACGAACTCCCCTAGGTTCTTCGCTTGTCGTCGGCGGCCCCAAATCGAGGGGGAAAGGGAACCGATTGGATCGAAGGGAGAAAGAAGAAGAGCAAAAGCACAAAATGGGTGGTTCGATGGAGTTTTGGTCCATCGCTAAAATGAAAGAAGAAAATGAAGGTGGCTTACGCTGTTGGGTGACTATTACAGCGAGGGGGCTGCTCCGGTGGCCTCCTTGGTTGTTCTCCTTCTATTCCGTTGGCAAAACACGAGGGGTAAAGGGAAAGAAACACCGAAGTAGCAGCCAAAGGAAGTGACGATACTCAGGGGTGTTTGGTTATTTCCAATTGACAGGAAGGAGGGGTGGAGGAGGGTTGCCGGTTCCCCCTTTTTTCTCGCTGATGGTGTAGAGAGAGAGAGAGAGAGAGAGAATTATTTCCTTTTCTATTTATTTTTAAATTAAAGTAGTATTTGAAAATTAAAAAAAAATATAAAAAAGAAATTCAAAGGGTATAACCGTCATTTTAAGTTTTTTGGACTAAAAACACAGAAAAACCTTGATTTTGGACCTTCTATGCAAGTGAGAAACTTTTTGGACCCTATCCAAAGTTTTTTGAATACCACAGGGACCAATCTTACAGTTTTGTCTTTAAAAAAAGAATTTTTAGATTTTTCCATTTATTCTACATTTTAAAATTATTTTTTAGAATATGTCAGTGTAATATTCTATTAGAATATTTCACGTAATTTAAAAAAAAACAGATTTTTTGATTTTTTTTGATTTTTTTTAGTTAATTCAAGTTCCGAAAATAATATTTAAAAAAAGATTTTTTGGATTTTTTGCATTTATTTTGCATTTTAAAATTACTTTTAGATTTGGTCTCACGGTCTCACAAAATTAGAATGGTCTTAAATGAACATATATATATATATATATATATATATATATATATATATATATATATATATATATATATATATATATATATATATATATATATATATATATATATATATAAGCTAGGTATCCAAACTCATAATAATACGTCGTTTTGTTTTATATATTCATTATAATATTGTTAAACTTCAATCCTTAACTTGATTTATATTCAATATTTTTAAATTTTCACTATTATCTTCCTCTTATATCATATATTTTTGTCAAACACTTACTAGGCTATATATATTATTGTTGAAAATGACAATTATATAAGAGAAAGATAAATATGAAATTTATATAAAAAAAAATTGAAGTAATTCAAGTTAGAAGTTGAATTATAAGAACATTGGACACTTACAATGTCTATATATGATACAAAAGGATGTAGTATGATGAGTTTGGGTACCTAAGCTTAATTACCCTTAAGGGTATATTCACTTTTCCATATATATATATATATATATATATATATATATATATATATATATATATATATATATATATATATATATATATATATATATAAAAGTTTGTTAAATGTCACTTGAGCATTCACTGATCTCATATATGAGTATCATGGATCATACATTACAAGAAAAAAAGAAATAAAATAAGAATAGAATATAGACATTAAAAAACTCTATTAAATTAAGAAATATAGATATAATACATGGAATATAGTAATGTACTAAAGTTTAGAGTACCCTTCTATTAGATTAAAGGTAATAATAGACCATTAGTCGACTCGTCATTTTTTTTAAATAGAATTGAGTGTATGAGTATCATGAACCATACACTACAAGAAAAAAAAATAAGAATAGATTATAGTCATTAGGAAACTCTATACTAATTAAATTAAGAAATATAGATATAATACATGGAATATAGTAAAGTTTAGAGTACCCTTTTATTAGATTAAAGGTAATAGTAAACCATGAGTCAATTGTAATACTCGTCATTTTTTTTAAATGGAATTGAGTGTCATTACGCTCTCTATCCTAAATTATAGTTCCACTATTAACCGAACCATAAATTATAGTTCCATAAGTTCGATACCTCGCTACAATCACCATCATCAACTATCGCCGCCATCATAATGTTTGGATTTCACAATCGATCTAATCCTTTCTCTAATTAAGGAATCTTTCAAATTTGAACCGGTGAAATTTCTCGGTGAGTTTCATTTCAATCTGATTGTTTCTAATACAATATCGATTTCGATTGGGGTTTAGTTAATGCAAATTCAATTTTGATTTTGTACTATCTAATTCTCTTTAGATTACAATTGAATATACAATGAATTACTATGTCTTTTAGATGTCATGGTCGGTTTCTTTGTTCAAATTTATAACGTCCCAAATTTCAAACCAAAATTTTTATTTAAAACCGTATTAAACATTCAAAACTTATTCTTGAAAACATGTTATATTATTAATTTGTTTCAAAAACATAAGGTTTCAACAAAGTCATATCACAAAAACCAACAAAAGTCAAGTATCAATAAATCTTTGATGTGAATTTATACTCACACCACACCCTTCCCTCGAACAACCTAAAAAAATATTTAACATCATAATGTAAACATAAAGTTTAGTAAGTTCTCCGGTATACCACATATTTCATCATTCGTATATGCAAAAGCTCTCAGCTTCCGGTTACGTATCAACCGTAGGAAACCTACCACCATATTAATACTGGCTCTCAACCATCATACGACCATTAACGCCCAACAATCACACAACAACTATCTCTCAGCCGTACCACAACTATACAAAGGCTATTACTAATATTGGTGGTCGCCTTATGAATGCATAATTATACGTAGCTAATAAATAAGATAGAAATTCAAACAGATGATCCTACCCGAGAGCAATAAATCAAACAAGAATCATGCAATATGTAACACCTTATTTTTCCCTTATAGTATAAACGATCAGTCACATAAATAAACGTTTTTTTATAAAAAAAACTATTTATGATAAATAGTTTTAATGAAAGTCGTAGTAATCGCAAAATCGAGAGCGTGCATATTAGGAACGCCTAAATCTGACTTTGTATAAGGAAGTTATGATTTTTAGAAGTTTCAGTATAGTAGTGTATGACACAGAAACTGAAATAGAAATCGATTGTTATGAAAAATAATCTAAACGAGAGTTAAAGATCTCGTCAATATGATATCGTTGATATAAAAACAATCAAGAATGAAATTCATATGAGAGAGTTATGATTTTTATACAGGCTTTAACAATCTAAGTATGTTAAAAAATAACTTTAAAACTAAATTGAGCATTAGATGACGGGATTTGAATGAAGATTGTAGATTGTGTCGTTAGCTATGTGTAGATATAAAGAACATCGAAAATGGAGTTCGTATGAAGAAGGTACAATTTTTTTTTAAATCAGAAAAATCTCTCGTACATGCGAGGGGCGCGGCGCGCATCTTTCAGAAGCTGTCATGCACCAACCAAAAGTTGACACATGTCATGCTCTGAAGGGACCCTTTTTGACCAATATTGTGCGTGTTGTGTATCTTGTTTGGGCACGCTGCGCACTTCTGCTATAAATAGGAATCATATGTTTCATTTGTTCTCACACCCATTCCTCACACATCTCTCTCCAGATCTGACTTTTGTAGTATTTTCGTAGATTTTAAAATCTTCACTAGCAAAATTCAAGAGCATTAGAGGGCTCAGGAGTTAGAAGCTCTCGAGTCGAATTTTGGCTACGAAATTCCTAGTTTTCGCAAGAAACTTCTGTATGTGAAGCTACGCTTACTAGACTTTTAGGATATCTTATATTTGTAATTATAGTCGATATTAGGAACTTGTAAATGCTAGATTAATCATTAATTCCACGTTATAATACTGATTGATATACTTACAGGAGAGGTGTCTAGAATGGTCATGTTGGCTTGATTGTTGGATTTTAGAAAAGCTATATGTCGAAATGGTCATGCCTCATAACTCTCCAGCGTGGTTGATTCTTGTTTGATAGAACTCTCGGTATTCATTGGGATTAGTGAAGGGTCTAATTTTCATTACCAGATGGTCATAGAAATTAATTGGATAAAGTATTATAGGTTAATACTTGTTCAGTGTGCCATTCACCAGTTGAATCGTCACTAGAATCACCCAGATAGCTATCAAAATTCTAAGTTATTTTTGTTGGATATAGTGTCTAAGTCCATAACTATATTTGGTATATACTTGACTCGACCCGGCATGGTCCATTTGGGTTGCACTTCACCCGAACAATTTATGGATAATATTTGAGAATAGTACAAGTTATGATTTATTAATATATTATAAGTTCTAATATATTAATATAAGATCATATTATTTAATTAGTAGTGATCTATAATTAATCTAGGATTAATTTAGTGATCAAAGATATTACTAATTAAATATGGGCTTCTATATTTATATAGTGTGGGCTTATGCTTATTTGGAATGGGCTAGGCTTGGATGGGGAAGTCCATGGATACTCCATGGAGCTTTAACCCATGGATCTCATGGAAATGAAGAGACATGGGTATTAGGGTTTACATGGATGTAACCCTAATCTACCACACTATATAAAGGAGGTCTTGGTTCTTGAAATCACAACTAGTTGACACATGTTGAGGTGAGGGCCGATTTCAAGAGAAGTGGTGACTATTCTCTCAAAGTTCCAAGTTTGTGGTGATTTGTGACTTTCATTTGAGGCATCCACACTATTTGTGCTAGGCTCTAAAACTCCAAGCAATCAACTACAACTACAAGGTAAGTGTTTCTACTAGCTTTATTTGATTCAAGTTCCCCATGCCATGCTAGTTAGGATATAAGCCTTGGAAAAATAATTATTTGCATGTATGTTAGACAAACATAGATCCAAGGTTTATTAGGGTTGCATGTACACTTAGGAAGTGTTAGAATGCTCAAAACCCATCAGTGGTATCAGAGCATAGGCTTGTTTGTTTGATACTTGTTGCAATATGCTTGAAAAAGTCGAAATCTTGCTGTCTGACTGCTGGACTCGCCGAGTCCATGGGGAGACTCGCCGAGTTCACTTGTATCTTCAACCTACTCGCCGAGTAGGTTCATGCACTTGGCGAGTAGGGTCGACAGAGTGCAGATTTTCGACTTTAGTTGCTGGAAATGGATTAGAAACATTACCCTAAACTGTTTTGGTACTTGAAAACTTGTTTTAGAAGGTGTAATGTCTTTTCTAACTCATTTACAACAACTAGTTATGAAAATTACAAAGATTAAGTGTGATTTTGATATATGAAAGTGCTCATGTTCATGATCTTGTTCTTATGATGTTTAGATGATCATAGGAATTATTTGTAACCTATGTGGTAGATTAATTCTTGATCATAATGTGATTTAATGGAGTCCATAACTTGTCCTCAAGTTATGGAAAACCAAAAGTCTCTTGGATTGAAAACCATTAAAAGAACACAAGAGTTAGAAAAGTGAAGAGTCTTCATTTTATTACTCTATTAAACTCATAAGTTACAAGATATGAAAAGTTTTGAAAGTTTACAAAACTTGCCCTCAAGTTTTGGAACAAGTAAAGTCAAGTTAAAACTTTAGTTCCAACCCTTAGAATTTTAAAAGTTAAAATTCAACCCTTATACTTATATTATTATGATTTAATAATTATATATATGTATAAGAACAAAGTCGTCTTACCGCTAGTACGCCTCATTCACGAAGCCAGTCTATAAGGTGGGTATAAGGTTGTTGCCTATAAAATGGTGACTTAATGGGTGTCCACTCTCAACATGCATAACTCCAAGAAAGGTGAGTTACCCATTCAGTGTAACGCCAGATTGAGTAAGACACAAAGCCCTAGTACTGAGGCTGAGATAGCAGAAATGAGTCGACTTCCTTATGCTTCAGCTGTAGGATCGATCATGTATGCCATGACGTGTACTCGACCTGATGTAGCCTTTGCTTTGAGCATGGTTAGCAGGTATCAGGCGAACCCTGGCAAGGAACACTGGACTGCGGTAAAGAATATCCTCAAGTACCTGCGAAGGACTAAGGACTGGGTCCTTACCTTCGGTGGGAGTGATGACTTGAGAGTTGTAGGGTATAGTGATGCTAGCTTCCAGACCGATAGGGATAATTTCCGCTCTCAGTCAGGCTGGGTCTTTACCCTAAACGGAGGAGCAATTTCTTGGAAGAGTTCCAAGCAGGAGACAGTGGCTGATTCCACTTGTGAATCAGAGTATATAGCAACAAGCGAGGCAGCAAAGGAGGCGATATGGCTAAAGAACTTCATCGGAGACCTTGGAGTTGTACCAGCTATAAAAGAGCCAATGGAGATTTTCTGTGACAGCAATAGTGCGGTTGCCTTAGCCAAGGAACCAAGGGATCACGGGAGATCCAGACACATCGATAGAAAATACCATTTTATCAGACATCGAATCGAAGAAGGACTCCTCATGGCGAAGAGGGTATCATCGGATGAGAACCCAGCAGATCCCCTCACGAAGGGACTGAGTAGGGTTAAGCATCTCCAGCATGCTCGGAGCATAGGACTAAAAGATGATATAAGTTTAAGTAGTTAGATAAATTATGAAATTTGTAAAGTGTAATTGACATTTGATGATGAATAAAAGGTGTTTTATTTATGAGTAAAGTGTTGTTATCTCTTGTCGATCTTTTACTATATTTCTTTTGCATGTTTTGACTTCCAGAATAATTATGTTTGGTATATCATATTATTCAAACCTCCACAGTCGGTCATATGTCGGAAGTAGGTATGAATCAAGACTGTCATGATTGGTTGCAGAGGTCTAAGGTGTTGGACATGTCTACAACAATCATGAGTGCTCATAAGTTCTGAGCATTGGACTCAACCCACGCTCACTGGAATCACTTCATGGAATTTTATCTCGAGTGATCGTGAGACGGTAATATCATATAAGTCTTCAAACCTAGAGATATGATTTGTTACTTACGAGTTGGTTATGCATTGATTGTACGTAAACGCATTGGTAACTCGATGTTATAAAACGTGCTTTTGTGTGTAATTCAATGAGTGGTAGAACAAACATATGAGTCGAAGTTTATCTGTTCCTTCTTGGATTAGAAGCTGATATCTGGGCCCCTCGATGATTTTGTTTTGACCTATGTACCGGGCCCGGTCAGAACTAAATTGATGTGTTCAGTTGAGTTCTATGTCAAACAAATCGGAAATCGGGAAACAAATGCTGGACAATAAGCAAGACAATGTTCCATGTATTTGTCCGGCTGATATCTAGAACAGAGGATTATATGATCACTTATCTAAATGGCGCGTTCTAGTTCAACAGAGTTTAAAGAGCTACGATTGCTGATCGGTTCCTGAAGTTATACTTGCAAATATAGTTACTAGACTTATCCAAGTGGGAGACCGTTGGATATAGTGTCTAAGTCCATAACTATATTTGGTATATACTTGACCCGACCCGACATGGTCCATTTGGGTTGCACTTCACCCGAACAATTTATGGATAATATTTGAGAATAGTACAAGTTATGATTTATTAATATATTATAAGTTATAATATATTAATATAAGATCATATTATTTAATTAGTAGTGATCTATAATTAATCTAGGATTAATTTAGTGATCAAAGATATTACTAATTAAATATGGGCTTCTATATTTATATAGTGTGGGCTTATGCTTATTTGGAATGGGCTAGGCTTGGATGGGGAAGTCCATGGATACTCCATGGAGCTTTAACCCATGGATCTCATGGAAATGAAGAGACATGGGTATTAGGGTTTACATGGATGTAACCCTAATCTACCACACTATATAAAGGAGGTCTTGGTTCTTGAAATCACAACTAGTTGACACATGTTGAGGTGAGGGCCGATTTCAAGAGAAGTGGTGACTATTCTCTCAAAGTTCCAAGTTTGTGGTGATTTGTGACTTTCATTTGAGGCATCCACACTATTGGTGCTAGGCTCTAAAACTCCAAGCAATCAACTACAACTACAAGGTAAGTGTTTCTACTAGCTTTATTTGATTCAAGTTCCCCATGCCATGCTAGTTAGGATATAAGCCTTGGAAAAATAATTATTTGCATGTATCTTAGACAAACTTAGATCCAAGGTTTATTAGGGTTGCATGTACACTTAGGAAGTGTTAGAATGCTCAAAACCCATCAATTTTCAAGTTGAGTTCTCTCACTAGATTATGTGCTCCAGTATATATTCCTTATATGTTAGAATATAGTTTCCATGTAGTATATCATTAGACAATTAGACTAGGATAGTTATTTGCCTGCTATATTAGATTGTTTGTGTGCACTACATGTTCATATACTATGTGGGAGTTAAGGGCGATCCAACTTCGTGTTGAAGGCCAATAGAGTTGGGTGGACTAGCTTGATGCTAAAGGGTAATGTTTAGACCAGCTATATGTTGAAGGAAAAAAGGGGCGGACCAGCTTCATGCTGAAGGCCAAAGGGCGGACTAGCTTGATGCTAAAGGCTAATGTTCGGACCAGCTATATGTTGAAGGAAAAAGGGGCGGACCAGCTTCATGCTGAAGGCCAAAGGGCAGACTAGCTTATTGTTGACGGTCATTATGTGTATGCATCGTATATGTATTGTGGTATATGGTATATTTGGGAGCTCACTAAGCATAGCTCTTACTTAGTTGTTATAAATGTTTTCAGGTACTCATGTGAAGGGCAAGGTTCGACTGTACACATGCACATTCGAAACATCTTCCGTATAATGTAATTATAACTCTGATATATTCTAATAAATAAAAATGGAAAATTTTCCTTAAAAATGGGGATGTTACAAGTTGGTATCAAAGCCCTGATTTGAGAGAATTTGATGAACATCCGTGTGATATATGAAATGTGTGACAACCCGAAATTTCTCTTTTGTATAAGTCATTCAATTCAATCAAAGGCAGGCTTGTTTTTGCTATATTTTAACATTGTTTAGGGTCTATTTAAAGTGTTCTAAGCTTAAGTACAATCAAGCTTGGGTTTAAAGATGAGTTAATAAAGTTGTAAGGTTGCATTTTGGGCCAAACACTCCTTCAGGAGGAGTGTACGACCGTACACATGGGTGTACGGCCGTACACCCCCTCATGGTCATACACTCCCACCTATATAAGTGGTACTTAGCCATTTTTCAACACTTTACACACTCCCAAGCCAAGATTTTGGGTTTTCTCTCATCTATCATCACATTGCTCACCAAGATCTTCAAGGATGTAAGTGTTTCCCACCTTGATTTGTTATTACATTATGTTATCTAGTGGTGAATCCATGTTTCCATCTCATACATCCCATCATTGGTTAGATCTTCATCTTTCACCAAGAACACCAAGAACACCAAGAACAGACATTAGTTCTTGGTGGCTATAAACCCTCTTCAAGCTTCCAAATCGTGAGTAACTGCTTCCTATGCTTGTTACCTACTAGAAACACTTGTTTTCACCTTGAAATCAACCAACTTAGCATGAACATGAAGGATGTACGACCGTAAACCCAGGTGTACAGTCGTACACACCTCATAGGGCCATAAACCCTCTTTGATGCTCATTATTGGCCTTAAACTTTCATTAAAAACCTAGCATGGGACCTAGAACACTTCCTTGATGCTAGTTAGTACCTTAAAAACACCTCAAATGCACACTTCTTCATGAGTGTACGACCGTACACTCATGAGTCGTACACCCATGGCCGTATACCTCCCTCATTCAATCACATATGATTTTAACACTTGGTTTAAAGTGTTTCCAAGTTCATATGGTGGTTTCCTATCATAACTAGTTGTGATATACCTTAAATTGATACATATATGTGTTATTACATGCTAAATAGGATCTGTTTGTGTTCGAGACTTCACTTAACACTCAGCATCCCATATAGATCTTTCATTCAAACCACTCACTTCTGGTGAGTTCATACCCCTACGCTTTTATGATTTTTCACGTTTTCAGGGGGAATACAAGCCACACAAATGATTTTGGAAACCAAAACAAAAGGATTTCAACAAGTTTAAAACTGATGAAATTGATACAATCATACAGTTTCCTCATTTTCATAAAATATTTAGATATTTTATCCCTTTTGTAACATGTTGAGCATAAGGGACGTTTTCAACTTATTACCAAAGCAAATAATACATAATATTCATGCAAACTATAATAGTTATAGTTTGGGATTTCAATACATAAGTTTTACGAATTCAAAGTTATACATTGACAAACATATAAACTATGACAGATTTAGTTTATGATATGCAACACTACTTTTGGATTTCAAGAGTACAACATTAAATAATTGTTTAAGTATAATTATTATTACTCTACTGGGTATTCAAACGGAATCAAATACAATGGAACACTACAAAACCTACATGTAAACTAGATTATACAGAATTGTAAGACTCTACTTCAATATTGTACCCTTAGGTGTACTAAACTAAATCCTATCATAGTATAACTAGAGTCTCCTAGAGGGAGAGCATGAGATTTGTGAATAGATTTATTCGGGACTGACAATCTCACACTTGGCTGCTAGCTACAGTCGGACCGACAGGTCTACGGGTGACAAATGTCATTTAATTGACACTTGAAGAACGTTGTAAAGGTCACTAGGTCATATCAAGCATGGTTATACGGCTCACACCAGTATAAACTAACCTTTTGTTTACGATATTTCATTATTCGTTAGTTTTATTATAGATATAGAACTACCACCCCTACTTTATATTGGAGGATTCCAGAGGATAAAGTACATGGTTTTATTTTAAACAATGAAACTACTATACATACCAGTGGTAACCAGGGTTTTCCAACAGAACGTTTTATACACACTAGTGATGGCCAGAGTTTTTTTCATACTTTCACATTCACTGTAACAAACTCATACATTAGAAAATATTGGATTTTCTTGGAAAGCATAGAAACATTTTACAAATTCAAAGGACGGGTTTTCGTTACAAAAACAAACTTATGAACACACCAGCTTAATGTTGATACTCTCTCAAAATGCTTGTATTCTCAGGAAATCAGTAGACAAGTACTTTCGTAGATTTTTGAGAAGATGGAGCGTACAAAGACACGTCTTTACTTTTGTTATACTTTTGATGTGTATAAACTACGAATCAAACAGATGTAAATCTCTAAATATTTTCAATGTAATGGTTGTGTTTACTTTGATTACTATGATGCAATTGTTGTGATACTGTACATGACGTCCTCTACCCCCGAACATTTCCGCCATTCAGGTTTGGGGGTGTGACAAAATGTAAGAAATACATGTTAGTATGTAGGCTATGGATATTTTCAGGAATGGCTTCTTATGATTGATTGATAATTAAGATGCCATAAAACTTAGAGATTTGTTTGTTAATTGTTGCTTAGAACCAATATTGATAATAATTAGTTACTTGAAAAATACATTAGGTTGCTTGTTTCTAGAATTAAATAGTCACAGAATGCTTGATTTTGTGCTATTTGGAAGCTCTCGTCTGAGTCTAACCCTTGTAGTGTTAGATCTTTCAGTCAACACATGTAATCATATTCGTCCAATAATTAGTTAATATTGTTAGAAGTTCTTCATCGGCTAATAGTAGGGTAAAGCGGAACGGAATCTTAAAAAGAGATTCTAGGAAATTTAATATATGCTTGATAGGGAATATGTTTGTAAGGTAGGGCAACGGTAAGATGAAAAGACCTAGTGGAATTTAGGAAAACCTGTTATATGTGCTCATGGTACGCATACATATGTTTAACAGTCATCGGGTGTAGTATTAGAAGTGACATAGAAACTGCGAGACAATTTTTGGGAAAAGTATGAGTAGGTGTGAAAGGTATTAGAGGCGTATATTACCCGAAGCACAAGACTTGCAGTTGGATCATGAAAAGTCACAAAGTTTCCAAGGCACTTGTAGTTGAGTTGCTTTGTGTGTATCTATCATTAACATCGTTTCAGTGATGACTAACAAAGTGCATGTTATTCCAACCTTAGTATTCATAACGAACCGAGTCCAACTAAGATAATTTTTCAAAGTAAGATTGTTGTAGTGTCTAAATTTAATCAAAAGATTGAGGGAGAAGACAATCGAAGCAATCAGTGGAAATATCACAACTATAGTTAAGAAATGCCACCTACCATGACGCGGTTGTACCACATTAGAACATGAAGTAAGGTACCTTCTATATTAATTGTTCGACTCGTAGGGACAAGATCCTAGTTCGTTATACATCCTTGCGTCATGTAGTTAAGGTCACTAGAATATAACCATTGCTATGGGTATATGCTGACCTCAATCATAGGAGAACGGATCGAGTTATTAGTACAAGAAGGATAAGATATATGAAATATGTCTTAGGCATTAGGTTCATGTAAACAAAGGTTTAGTACTCTAGAACCTTTTCGCAGCAAAAGGTTACTAGAATAAGTGATAAAGGGTCTTGTTTACAGAATATCAACTACACGTCATAAAGGGGAGAGCATTGGGATTTGCATTGACAACGCATCCCTAGATAACTGGATTGACATTGAAATCTCACAAACCTTGCTAGAAAAATTACCCAATATCATTAAACGAGTCATGGATAGGTTGATCGTTAATGTTAAAGATTGGATTAATGTCATTTGAACGATTGATGAAATGGTAAGAACCACTCAAGAAGGAGAGCTCGGAAAAAGGAAGCATGTAACACCCGGAATCCGGAAGACCAAGAAAGGAAAGGAAAACCCTAAGTCAAAGGGGTCAACTCGTCGAGTCCATGGGTGAACTCGACGAGTCGGAGCGGGTTCCACGTCGAGATTTAAGTGACCGACTTAGCGAGTTAGAGGGACTAGCTCGGCGAGTCAGGTCTGGGTTGGGAAACCCTAATTTCCGGATTTGGTACCCTATTTAAGCATCATTTCAGGCCTCCACCCCAACCTCCATCACTCCCTTTACCTACTCTCGAAACCCTAAGCCTCCATTGAAGTGCTCTCAAGCTTTCTTTGCCATTTTTGGGTGATTTGAAGCTAGAAGGAAGAAAGGAACCTTTAGTGATTCAAGAAGGGGCAGTAGATCTAGAGTTGGTGTGGTATTTCAGATCATTTAAAGGTATGAAGCTCATACCTTGGCTGTGACTCATTTAGATCCCCTTTCCTAGTTAAAATTTTGTCACTTTTGGGCCATTTCCAAGGCCAATTCGTGTATTGTGCCTTTGTGAGCAAAGAGGACTTCAGATCTGAGCATTTCTGAGCTCTAGAAGCTCTGAGGAAGAAGCTTTTCTTAGCTATGGCTTCCTTTCATGACTTAGACCACCATTTTTGCTTGGATTTGGTGTTTTAGCTTCATAACCCTTTTCATGCACGTAAAGTTAGCAACTTTACGTGTGATGCTGGCCTTAGGAGTCCAGATCCACAATTGGGAAGCAATGGAATGGACTGAAATCGACAGAATGAAAATGATGAAGGTGGACTCGGCGTGTCGGTTCGAGTCAGTGAGTTAAGGCGGTGACTCAGTGGTTTGGTCAGAACCAGGATTAGGACTTAGAAGTTGAAGGACTCGACAAGTCGTGGGGTGACTCGGCGAGTCAAGTCGCGATTGTGGGGCTTTCTGAATTCATGAACTCGGCGAGTCAATAGGCTGACTCGACGAGTAGGGTCAACTTGGAAGGTTGACTATGACCAGGACTTTGACTTTAACCAAGGTTTACTTAGTTTGACTTCTGGAGGTCAGTTTGGGACTAAGTGTTATATTGATATTGAAGCTCAGGGAGCTATTGGAGCAGTGGTTGGGGAGTTGTCAGATAGCAGTCAGAAGATTATCAGTTAGAGCTTCAACATTGCAAGGTGAGTTTTCCCTTTGTGTGGATGGGTCTACGGCGACAATGCCAGCCCATGTACATATGAGTAGGAAGACCCGGGAGTTAGCCTTAGGCACTGTATGCTAGTATGGTATTCAAGCCCAAGGTCTAATGTTAGCGAGCGGGTGCCCAGGGATTGGTTTACATGATAGTTTATACGTGTTGTCTGTGTGATACATGTATGTGTCTGGTAGAGAGGTGAGTGTGGGCGAGGTCCCGTATCTCACCAATAGCAGATGGTGGACGGTTCCATGCCTCATTAGTAGCAGAGCAGGGGCGAGTCCCGAGATAGGAGTGGATTGAGTGTGGGCAGGGGCTCGTATCTCACTTACAGTAGAATCTTGGACGGGGTTCCATGACTCACTAGTAGCAGGTCAGGAGCGAGGCCCAAGACAGGCGAGGCCTTAGTACAGGAATGTAGTAGAGTAGTTATGGTTTATGTGTTATGCGATATGTTATATGAATGTATGTGTTTAGCGAGCGGGGGCCAGAGACAGGCGGGGCCTATGAGAAACAGATCTGTATCCAAGCAGGGCTCGAAGCCAGGCGGGGCCTGGAGCGGTGGGGCCGATGTAGCGGGCGAGGCCTGAGGTAGTGGGCGAGGCCCGAGGTAGCAGGCGTGGACCAATATTTGCAGTATGTGATTATGCAGGGTATGTGGTAGGTTGAGGAACTCACTAAGCTTCGTGCTTACATTTTTCACTTTTGGTTCAGGTACTTTCGGTAGCGGAGGGAAGAGCTCGGGATGACCGCATGACACACACCATAGTTAGTCAGCCTGAGATGTTTTACTCTAATAATAACATGTTTTGAATTGATACTCCGAACTTATGATATGACTTATGATATGGTTTTATAAATATGGTTTTAGTAATGTTTTAAAGGAAATTTTTTGTCGTGATTTTTCGGTCGTTACAAATTGGTATCAAAGCCTTGGTTTGAGGGATTCAGAGATACTTTCGGGTGTGTCTGGACTCAAACTAAGGGATTGGTAAATAAATTTTCAAAAGGAAAATCAATTTTTGTAAAAATGGATTTTTAGAAAAGAGAAGAGTTTTAGAAAAAGTGGAAAGAACTCTGAGAAAGAAAAGAACTTTGAAAAGAGAAAAAGGTGTGGTGCATGCAATCAGCCGAGCTCAAGTAAGTACCCCAAAATACCCATACAAGTTATGTTGTGATTATCAGTTAGTAGAACATCATGCTAGATTAGGACTAAAGATCTAGGGAGGATGCCTTATGTGCCTGTTATATGTGCTTTTGGGCTGCATGATAGTATTGGTTAGAAGTAGTAGGATAGCCTGTTTAGGTTATGCTTGAGTATATGAGCTTATGTCGCATGCTAGTACAGATTCTTGATATGTGAATATGGTTGTTGGATTATGTTGTGATTAGATTTTCCTTTGTCTGAATGTTGCTTGCTCTGTGCTTTATGGGACTCTGGGTGATGGGAGTTAGCCATTGGGTGAATACGTCGAGTCACATGTAATCAGGGTTAAATAATCTTAGAGTATTGGATTTGACCCTATTGCGCAGCTCTTGTCTGAGTCTAACCATTGTAGGGATGATTCCCTTACTCAAAGGATTATCCGAGCCTTCTTACATGTGATGGTATTCAGGTGATAGCTAATTGGCATTACAAAGAGACCTTCAGCAGCTGAGGACTAGTTTGGGTCGGAGGTTCCCCTAAGGTAAGCCTAGGATGAGTTAGTGCTGGGAGTAGTAGTAGTAGTAAAAGGGACCTGGTGGAGTCAAAGCAGTTCTTGAGGAAAGTACGGATAGATGTGGATAGTAGTATGGGCCCGTACTACTGAAAGCAGAGGATCCGTACTCGATTCAGGAAAGGCCAAGATGAGACCGGGAAACTTGTGTGTGTGTATGATCCCTCAGCAATGATGATTATTCTGATAGTTATTGTGATATGTTTTCAGCATGGTGACATTGCGTGAGAGACCAGTAGGCGGATCAGGCGTCGGGGAAGGATCTGGCTCGGGATCAGGAACCGAGCAGCTCGAGGAGCAAATGAAAGAGTTTGTTTCGGCTGAGATCACACGAAGTATTCTAGACCAGACTCCTGTGATCTTTGGTACAGTCAAGGAATGTATTTTAGAGCTTTTGGATGAGAAGCTGGGAGCTTTTCGCACTAGGATGATGGCTTTAGTTGGGGCACGTACCTTGACATTTCGAGAGTTTAGAGCTTGTGGAGCACCAGATTATCATGGGGCTAGGGATCCCATTGCTAGCAGCATGTGGTTGGACGATGTTGCCAACGCTTTTCGTTCAAGTCGGTGTCCCGAGGGGGACAAGGTCAGACTCGCCTCCTGTCTTCTGAAGGACAGATCGCGAGATTGGTGGGAGGAGGTTGGTCATGCCATGGGTGATGATGCTGCGTTGGTCGCGATGACATGGAGTGATTTCTCAGCCGGTTTCAGGGATGAGTTTGCACCGGTCATTGAGGTGCAGCAGTTGGCACGGGAGTTCCCGGACCTCCAGCAGACGACAGAGACTGTGGCGGAGATCACCACCAAGTTCAGGGAGAGGGGCCTTCTTGTCCCGCAGTATGTGGCAGATGAGGAAATGAAGAAGGCCCGATATCATGAGATGCTGAGGAGTGACATCAGGCAGTTTGTGAGCAGATCCAACTGCAAGACACTGGAGGATATGATTGCTTGTGCCAGGGATAGAGAGAGATCGATTTGGAGATGGAAAGGAAGAGGAAGCCAGATAAGGTTCAGGTAGCCACAGGTTTCGGCAAGAGGCCCAAGGGGCCAGATGGGAGATCGGGGGATGTTCGAGGCCGCAGTCGTTGTGGCAGGTGTGGCAGGACGCATGAAGGTTGGGGAGTTATCAGATAGCAATCAGAAGAATATCAATCAGAGCTTCAGCAGTGCAAGGTGAGTTTTCCCTTTGTGTGGATGGATCTACGGCCATAATGTCGGCCCATGTAGATATGAGTAGGAAGACACGGGGGTTAGCCCTAGGCACTGTATGGTAGTATGATATTCAAGACCAAGGTCTAATGTTAGCAGGCAGGTGCCCAGGGATCGGTTTACATGATAGTTTATACTTTTTGTCTATGTGATACATGTATGTGCCTGGTAGAGAGGTGAGTGTGGGCGAGGTCCTGTATCTCACCAATAGCAGAGGGTGGACGGTGTTCCATACCTCATTAGTAGAAGATCAGGGGAGAGGTCCGAGATAGGAGTGGAGTGAGTGTGGGCAGGGGCCCATATCTCACTTACATCAGGAGCTTGGACGGGGTTCCATGACTCACTAGTAGCAGGTCAAGGGCGAGGCCCAAGACAGGCAAGGCCTTAGTACATGAATGTAGTAGAATAGTTATGGTTTATGTGTTATGCGGTATGTTATATGTTTGTATATTTCTAGTGGGCGGGGCCCAGAGAAAGGCGGGGTCTAAGAGAAACAGATATGTATCCGAGCGAGGCTAGAAGCCAGGCGAGGCCTGGAGCGGCGGGGCCAAAGTAGCGGGCGAGGTCCAAGGTAGTGGGCAAGGCCCGAAGTAGCAGGCGTGACCCAGTATTTGCAGTATGTGATTATGCAGGGTATGTGGTAGGTTGGGGAACTCACTAAGCTTCGTGCTTACAGTTTTCAGTTTTGGTTTCAGGTACTTCCGGTAGCGGAGGGAAGAGCTCGAGATGATCGCATGGCACACACCATAGTTAGTCAGCCTGGGATGTTTTACTCTGATAATAAGAACATGTTTTGAATTAATACTCCGAACTTATGATATGAATTATGATATGGTTTTATATATATGGTTTTAGTAATGTTTTAAAGGAAATTTTTAGTCATGATTTTTGGGTCGTTACAAAGCAAGTGCAAGACTTGACTCTTCCAGCAGCAACTAAAAGATTGAAGCATGCCAACTCAAGGTCTGGAGGACATAGGGATCCTCAGTGTAGAAATTATAAGAAGTCTCACGAGGGAGCTTAACATGTTTAGGTATGCTTCAGGTGCAGCGAGGAGGGACATTACAGCCGAGACTATAATCAAGAAACATAGAGAGTGTGTTTTTGTTTCCACTACAACTAGAAGGACACATCAAGGCCAGTTGTCCTCTTCTGAAACAAGTGAAATACCATATCCAACACCTACAAATTTTAAGTTAACTAATGGGTGTCTAAGGGAAAAGGAACCCACAACCAATGAAGGAGTTGTGTTGTTTCCTATCAAGGAAGAGTGAGAAACACTTGTAGGAAGTGCTTAATAGTATACTACTATATCTGTTTTTTTGTACATAGTTATTAGTATGTAACCTAGTAATCATCGTTATTGCTTGTAAAATTTTATTACACAATAAAATTCCTTTCTCATGCATGTGCATTTTTAGACAAACATTGTGCTTGTCATGACCTTAACCTATTTTGGTCATGCTATGAAAAATACCACTTACGATAGGAAAAATTAGTAATACCACGATGAGAATGTTAAAGGTCATTATAAATGACAACCATGAGTTTCTTCAAAGTCAAAAGAAGACACATATGACATAGGATGAGTTTGATTAAGTTACAAGTAGCAGCAAATGATGGGTTGAACCCAAGTGAGGGAGAACCTACCCTTATGGAGAAAGGACAAAGTTCGGTTCAACTTTCAATCTCGATATTAAGGTCTAGGAGAGTAGCAGCATAAATAGATGGATATTGTTAGTTTTATTTTAGGGTAATAGAATAATGCAATATTATGATAAATTACCCATAGGATGTAATTTTCTTGCATCTCAATGAAAGATTGGTCTTTCTTTCCATGTATCTAATAGGTTTGTACCTTCGAGGATGTAGGATTATTTGAACAGTTTTGAGCACTATAACAACCTTAAGGTGTACATACAACCCTAGATGCTTTGGATCTATGTTTTCTATAATTATACATGCAATTTGTTTTCCAAAACATGCATCCTAACTAGCCTACAAAACTTAGTTAATTGAATAACAAAACAAGTTAGAAAACTTACCTCTTGTTGTAGCTTAATAACTTTAACCTATAAGAGCCTAGCACCCCAAATGTAATGCCTCAAATGCTTCACAAAACACCACCAACAATGGAGGACTTGAGAGAGAATTACTTGCACTCAAATTTTGGCTATGACTCTTCTTAAGATCACTTAGGCCGATTTTGAATGCTATAGGACCTCCTTTATAGTGTGGCAAGATTAGGGTTACATCCATGCAAACCCTAATACCCATGACCACTCATATTACTTAGGATCCATGGGTTTAAACCTCCATGGACCATCCATGGACTACCATATTGGTTTAGCCCATCCTAAATAATTATTGTTCCACACTATAAGAATCCATGATTTAATTAGTCTCTTTTGATCACTAAATTAATTCCAAATTAGTTCTTGATCAATACTAGTTAAATAATCTGATTTCATATTAATATATTATACTTATAATATATTAATAAATCATAAGTAACCTCTTTATGAAACATCCATCCTATCAAATTGTTCTGGTGAAATGCAACCCAAATGGACCATGCTAAATCGGGTCAAGTACATACCAATTATAGTTATGGACTTAGACACCTTATCCAACAGTCTCCCTCTTGGATAAGTCTAATAAGTATAGCTGCAAGTATCACTTCAGAAACTGACTAGCATTCGTAGCTCTTAAAAGCCTTTGTCAAACTTACACATGCTCTTTTAGATAAGTGATCATATAATCCTATGTTCTTCAAGATATCAGTCGGACAAATACATGGAACAATGTCATACTTATTGTCCAGTAGTTTGTTTCCCGATTTCTGATTTGTTTGACAGAGAACTTAATTGAACACATCAATTGAGTCATGACCGGGCCCGACACATAAGTCAAAACAAAATCATCGAGGGGCCCAAGATATCGCTTTTAATCCTCCAATAATTAAAAAGAACAGATAAACTTTGACATTATATGCTTGTACTAACTATTCGTTAAATCATACACAACAGCACGTTTTATAGAATCAAGTTACTGATGCGGTTTCACATTATCAATGTACAACCAACTCATAGTGAACAACTCATATATCTTGTTTTGAAGACTTATACGATATTATCATCTCAGGATCACTCGATATAAATTCCATGAAGTAATTCTAGTGAGTGTGGGTTTAATCCAATACTCAGACCTGATGAGCACTCATGAATGTTGTAGCAACTTTTGTTATGTCTAAACACTTTAGGCGACTACAAGCTAAATTCATGACAGTCTTGCCTCAATACCTACTTACAAAGTATTATCGACTGTGGACAATTTGAATAATCTTATTATTCTGGAAGTCAAAACATGCAAAATGAAACAATTGTAAATAATTAGCACAAGATAGTAACTTTACTCATAAATAAACAACATCTTTTATTTAATCATCAAATTTCAATTACATTCTATCTATTACAAGTTTCAAAATAGATATCTAATCACTAAAATTAATATCGTCCTTCAGCCCGATGCTCCTCCCATGTTGTAAATGCTTAACCCTACTCAGTCCCTTCATGAGGGGATCTGATGGGTTCTCGTCTGACGATACCCTCATTGCTATGAGGGTCCTTCTTCTATTCTATGTCTCATGAAGTGATATTTTCTGTCGATGTGCCTGGATCTGCCATGATCTCTTGGTTCCTTGGCTAAGGCAACCACACTCTCGCTGTCATAGAAAATATCCATAGGCTCCTTTATAGTTGGTACAACTCCAAGGTATCCGATGAAGTTCTTCAGCCATATCGCCTCCTTCACTTGATGCTATGTACTTTGATTCACATGTTGAATCAACTACAATCTCCTGTTTGGAACTTTTCCAGGTAATTGCTCCTCCATTCAAGGTAAATACCCAGCCCGAATGAGAGCGGAAATTATCTCTGTCGGTCTGAAAGCTGGCGTCACTATACCCCACCACTCTCAAATCATCACTCCCACCGAGGGTAAGGACCCAGGCCTTTGTCCTCTGCAGGTACTTGAGAATGTTCGCTACCACAGTCCAATGGGCCTTACTAGGGTTCCCTTTATATCTTCTGACCATGCTCAAAGCAAAGGCCACATCAGGGCAAGTACAAGTCATAGCATACATGATCGAGCCAACTGCGGAAGTATATGGTACTCGACTCATCTCAGCTATCTCAGCCTCTGTTCTCAGACTTTGAGTCTTACTCATTTTGGCATTGCTTTGGATTGGTAAGTCACCTTTCTTGGAATCCACCATGTTGAACCTTTTCAACACCTTGTCCAAGTAGGAACTTTGACTAAGTCCAATTAATCTTTTGCTCTTGTCTCTCAATATCCTTATACCTAGAATATAGGCAGCCTCTCCGAGGTCCTTCATATCCAAACACTTCCCAAGCCAGGACTTAACCTCCTGCAAGGTTGGGATGTCATTTCCTATGAGTAGTATGTCATCCACATACAACACCTGAAAGCTAACTATACTCCTACTAGCTTTGACATATACACATGACTCATCATCGCTTCTCAAAAATCCAAACTCTTTGACTATCTCATCGAAACAAAGATTCCATCTGTGAGATGCTTGTTTCAATCCATAAATGGATTTCTCAAGCTTACAAACTCTATTAGGGTACTTTTCATTGACAAAACCCTATGGCTGATTCATGTAAACATCTTCAGCGAACTTTCCATTAAGGAAAGCGGTTTTGACATCCATTTGCCATATTTCATAGTCATGAAATGCAGCTATGGCTAACATAACCCTAATAGATTTAATCTTCGCTACTGGTGAGAAGGTCTCATCATAGTCAACTCCATGAGTTTGAGTAAACCCCTTCGCAACCAGTCGCGCCTTATATGTGTGTACTTTCCCATCCATGTCGGTCTTCTTATTGAACATCCATTTGCACCCGACTGTCTTACGACCCGATACATTGTCAAGCAAGTTCCAAACTTGATTTTCATACATGGACTGAATCTCGTTGTCCATAGCCTCTTTCCACTTTGCAGACTCGGGGCCTGCCATGGCTTCCTTGTAGTTGTTAGGTTCATCCAAATTTACCAGTGTGCTATCACTGGTAAATGTATCACCTTCTGTAGTAATATGGAAACCATAAAACTCATGTAGAACTCTAACTCTACTGGAACGCCTCAGAGGTACAGACTCGTCAATTGGTTCAACAGGAGTTTCCTCCTTAGGTTGATCACTAATGTTTGAGGTTCCTTCACTGCTTGACTCTTGAAGCTCTTCAAGGTAAATTTGCCTCCCATTGTCTCCTTGGCATATGAGCTCTCTCTCGCGAGAGACTCCTCTCCTCGCAATGAACACAACATTGTCACTCGGTCTGTAGAAGAGATATACAAAAGATTTTTGTGGGTAGCCGACGAAAATACACCACTCACTGCGAGGTTCGAGATTTTCATGAGTCTCGCATCTCACGAAAGCCTCGCAACACTAAAACTTGATGTGTGATAACAAGGGAACCTTCCTTGTCCACATCTCATGAGGTGTTTTGGAAACCTTCTTAGTTCGGACTAGATTAAGGATATGAACGACAGTCTCTAAGGCATACCCCAAAATGAGATTGGTAACAAACCTCAACTCATCATGGAATGAACCATGTCCAACAAGGTTCAATTGCGCCTCTCAACCACACCATTCAACTGTGGTAAACTATTCCACATTCCTTAAGATATTCAAGGAACTCGATACTAAGATACTCACCACCCCAATCGGATCTGAGCATCTTTATCTTCCTGCCCAACTGATTCTCCACTTCTTGTTTAAACTCTTTCAACTTTTCAAAGGTTTCTGACTTATGCTTGGTTAAGTAGATATAGCCATATTTGTTGTAATTATCAGTAGAATTCACATATAAGCAATTAGCATTCCTTGTGGCGGTTCTGAAACGTCCACACACATCCGTGTGTATGAGGTCTAACAAACCCTCGCCCCTTTCACAAGTACCAGTGAATGGTGACTTGGTCATCTTTCCAAGTAAACAAGATTCACAAGTATCATCCGACTTTAAGTCGAATGACCATCCTTTTGGAGTTGGCTTATGCTCTTCTTGTTGACATGTCCAAGACGACAATGCCACAAGGATGTTTTATCCAAACTAGTGAAGAATCAATATGCAATACATTATTTCCTAATTTTTCTACAACCAACACAGTTTCATATACACCATGACAAGGTAATGATTTAAAATAAAATACACCATTATAAAAAAGCATTAATAGCACCAATTTCATTATCAAATGAAAAACTAAAACCTTGTTTGTACAAACCATGAAAGGAAATAATATTTCTCTCCATATCAGACGAGTAGCAACAATTATTCAAATCAAACTCTAACCCACTACTAAGCAATAAATAATAAACTCCAATCTTGGTGGCAGGTGAAACTTTCCTATTCCCCATGATCAAGTTCATCTTCCTGTGCTCCACATCCTTCCTTCTTTTTAGTCCCTGCAAATCTGAACAAATGTGAAATCCATAACATGTATCAAGGACCCAAGAATTAGCATGTGATGAGTTTTTAGACAATATAGTGTAAATACCTGCATGAGTGGGTTATACTTTCTCATCCTTAAAATTCTGTGAGTACTTGGGGCAGCTTCGCTTCCAGATCCCTTTTTCATGACAATAGAAGCACTCTTCTTCTTTTGGGTTGGTAGAGGGAGTAGTAAAACCACCTTTGGTTCCACTTGAAGAGGATCCATCTTGGGACTTTCCCTTGTGACCCTTTGTATGGGTCTTCCTCATCTTCCCTTTCCCATGCCCTATTGCCAGAACAGGGGAAATAGCAGTAGGAGTAAAAACAACATTTTTACCTTTGAGACTACTTTCAGCAGTCCTCAAAAGTCCCTAAAGCTTGCTAAGAGTTACCTCCTCCGTGTACATATGATAAGTTATACAAAACTGATCATAACAGGGAGGTTAAGAGTGTAGAGTAATATTTATGGCCAGCTCCTCATCGAAGTTAACATTCAACTTCAGCAGACAGTCCACAAACCTTTGCATTTTCTACAAGTGGCCCGTGATGGACTCTCCATCCATCATTTTAGTTGTTATGATGGAGGTGATGATTTCATACCTCTCTTGACGAGCACTTTGATGGTATTTTTCCATCAAGTCTTGGTGCATCTCAAAAGGGTAATAGTCCTCATAGGACTTTTGGAGTTCATATGTCATAATAGCCAACATGATACAAGACACCTTAGTTGCATCCTTCTCATGAGTAATATACTCAGCAATCTCCTCAGGAGCAGCAGAAGACTCATCAATGACCTTAAGCTCCTTGTCTAGGACATATTCTTTGTCCTCATAGCGAGTGACCATCCTGATGTTTCTAATCCAGTCATTGAAGTTAGTACCATCAAAGATGACTCTCCCACACAAGTTCATGAGAGAGAAGGAGCTAGTAGGGTTTGAGCCAGAAACATTGTTGGAAGACATCTAAAAAAGAAATTTAGATTAGATAAAAGTCCTTAATATAGCACCAAAATGAAACATTAAGGCTAGGACCCAACAAAATATTTTACAATTTAGAAGAGGGATGTCGTAATCTAAATGCAAAATATTTGAAGGTAGGTAAATGACAATTTACCAATTTCCACCAGAAAAACGAAATTGATTATTAAGTTTTAAATGAATTGAAATTCCTAGATTCTTTTGAGATTCATTGAACTTTTCAATGGCATGTTTAAATCTCGATTATGCCCTTTAAGTTTGTGACTAGGATACCGATGATCATAAACAAGGTATGAATAACCATGCAAATGTGCTTGGTACACTTAATGTCATTTATCATCTAATCGATTTGCCGGTTAAGCACACACGCTCCATCGATCTATGACAAACATTAAGCTACCCTTTGTCACCCTTGTTAGTCCAAGTTATTGTGTCGGTTTACCACACACGCTCCACTAACGACTTAGCAAGGTACAAAGTACAATTTCATGGAATAACATCATTTTCACATTTTTCCTAAAGTAAATAAGATTGAGAATTAATAAAACATTTAGTTACTTTATAATTATCATTATACTTTTAACGAGAACTAATGTCCTAACGTACCCGTTCGGCTAACGACCTTCCACCAATCAAGGAAGCGGTGGGTGAGAATAGACACCCATTAAACCACCTTTTTATAGGTAGTAACCTTATACCCTCCTTAGAGATTGGCTTCGTGAATGAGGCCTACTAACGGTAAGACTGACTTTGTTCTTATATATATATATATATATATATATATATATATATATATATATATATATATATATATATATATATATATAAGTATTAAATTTTAATAATATAATAGTATAAGGGTTGAATTTTACCTTTTAAAATTCTAGGGTTTGGAATTAAAGTGTCATAAGTGTGACTTTACAAATTCTAAAACTTGAGGGCAAGTTTTGAAACTCTTCAAAACTTTTCATTTCTATAACTTATGAGTTTAATGGCCTTTTAAAATGAGACTTTTCATTTTTTATAACCTATGAGTTTTAATGACTTTTAAAATGAGACTTTTCATTTTCCATAACTTGAGGACAAGTTATAGAGTTCATTAAAGCATTTAGATCATTATTTTGATTAACAAAATTATCAAATAATTATCTAAGAACTTGTTAAACTTATAATTCAAGATAATTCATATCAACATTTTCTATACAAATTAGCTTATCTTATAAACTAACTTTAATCTTGAAATTTTGACAATTACCTTGTAATTAGATTAGAATGCTCATTACCATATCATAAAAACAGATTCAATGATTCAAAACAGTTGGTGGTAATGATCCTAATCCAATTTTGGCCAAAAAAAAACCCTGAAAATCTGTTGTCTGTTCATGCAACTCATCGAACCCACTACTGGACTCGTCGAGTACAAGGCAAAACACACCTACTTGTCGAGTAGGTGCAGTCAAACAGCTTTTTCTGCTTTGAAAAGTTACATTCCAACAACAATATAATAGAAAACTATCCTAGGCTCTGATACCAATGAAGGGTTTTGAGCAATATAACAACCTTAAGGTGCACATACAACCCTAGATATTTTGGATCTATGTTTCCTCTAATTATACATGCAATTTGTTTTCCAAAGCATTCATCCTAACTAGCATACAAAACTTAGGTAATTGAATAACAAAACAAGCTGAAAACTTACCTCTTGTTGTAGCTTGATAACTTTAACCTTTAAGAGCCTAGCACCCCAAATGTGAGGCCTCAAATGTTTCACAAAACACCAATAACAATGGAGGACTTGAGAGAGAGAAATACTTGCACACATATTTCGGCTATGACTCTTCTTAAGATCACCTAGGCCGATTTTGGATGCTAGAGGACCTCCTTTATAGTGTGGAAAGATTAGGTTTACATCTATGCAAACCCTAATACCCATGACCTTTCATATTACTTAGGATCCATGGGTTTAAACCTCCAAGGACTATCCATGGACTACCATATTGGTTTAACCCATCCTAAATAACTATTGTCCCACGCTATAAGAATCCATGATTTATTTAGTCTTTTTTATCACTAAGTTAATTCCAAATTAATTCTTGATAAATACTAATTAAATAATATGATTTCATATTAATATATTATACTTATAATATATTAATAAATCACAAGTAACCTCTTTCTGAAACGTCCATCCTATCAAATTGTTTTGGTGAAATGCAACCCAAATGGACCATGGTAAATCGGGTCAAGTACATACCAATTATAGTTATAAACTTAGACACCTTATCCAACATTATCCTCATAGCACAAGATCAAGAATTCAATAGGTATTACAGTTTTCTATAGAGAGCGCTAAGTACTCAAGGGATACTCCAGACTCAGGGATTAGATTTCAACCATATTAAGAAATTAGTTAAACCATGCCAAAGAATTTTAGTAATAGGATCAACATCAAGGGATAAAATGTTCTCGTAAGTAAGATTTGAGACACATAGGAGGAGACTGTTCGAAAAGGACTATGCCCATTAAGAATATGGTAATACTTAAGTGTTATATTAGGCTCCAGGGTAGACTACGTGTTTAGTTTAGTTATTCCTTTAGTCGATAAGCGTAAGAATTAATAGAAAACTAGAATCAAATTTCAAACGACATAGGTTAATATAGGACGACAATTAGACTTTAACATCTATACCATGTAGATTAAAGACCCTTAATCAATTGTAGCCACAAAATTTAGAAAACAAAGATTGGTGGTGATAAGTAGATATTAAGGAAGGACGGTGAGTAGGATAGTCTGATAATAGATATGAGTCTTTAGGCCCATCGAAGGGATGATGACAAGAGCGACCTGGCATTGAAATCCCAGCAGTGGATATGATCACGACATAATGTGATCAAACATACCTTAATATAAGAAGAATAGTTAGAGCCATGCGATAAGGTTATTGGTGACCTAGAATTCATTATAATCTAGTGGATTGGAAGATTAGCAAGGCTTATAATGATTTTTTTCACCAATATTAGAGTATTAGTGTTTTCAAGCCAGTTTACCCGTTATAGCAGTTTTGGTAAAATTCAGGATGTTGAGACACCTAAACTAGGTTGGAATATCATTTAGAATCTGGATTTATGTATGATATGCCATAAAACCTTTTAAAGGCATCTTCTTAAAAATGGGTCCCTTTAGGATGTCGTAGGTAAAATTCCATAGTTAACCATCTTATAACCAGTCGACATTTTTACATCTGAAAGCGATCGTCACATGTAGCGTGTAGATTTTGGAAGTCCAGACATACGAATTCCTAGTTTTGGAAGTCTTCGCATGGAGTTCGGGAGTATGTCTACAATAGAAAACGAAGTTCTACTGCTAAATAAGTACATATGGACGAATTCGATGCGACAACGTTAGCTAGATATTAGGTTTATCTTGTAAAACCCAGTAGGATAGTGTGTGGGCATTATCCTAAAGTGCGTCAGGAGTAGGATTTCGGGGACAAAATATTTATTAATGGGGGAGAGTTGTAACACCCCATTTTCTTCTTAAAGTATAAACGACGAGTCACTTAAACTCATATTGGCCATTTTCATGAAGTCCCAACTTCATAAACTTACTAAATTCTCATTGATGACCATTTTTTCCTTTTAGTCAAATATTGACTAAAAGTCAAATCTCTCTAAATTCTAGGTTCTTACATGGATGGTTATATAATTTATCAATACATTGAAAAAGGCTTGCGGTTGTTCTATTTGGATCGGTCCAAACCTGTTGGTATTTCTTTGGTGATTCGAGGTAATCTGGGGAAAGCTCATTAGGAAATGGTCAAGTGGATCTTGCGACACTTGAAGGGAACATTTGATGTTTGTCTGATTTATAGTGTTAATGCATGTAATACGGACTTGGTTGGATCGATAGAATCATACCATGGAGATGAAATGGTAATAACAAGACCATTTGCATTTGGTCTCGTTTAGATTCTTGTTTTAAAGGTGGATAAATCTATCATGGTCTATGAAAGTTTTTTAATTCAAAAGTATGATTCCAAGGAGAATCTAGAATATATGTTGACAAGGTCGTTGCCCAGAGATAAGTTCAAGCTTTGCGTGGACTTGGTTTATGTTTGTATGTGTTAAGTCCTTACTAGGTAAAATGGCATGAAGGGGAGGAAGTTCGTGGTTTTTAGAGGAGTTTAGAGGATACTCAAGTAAAGGTGGAGATTGTTAAATGTGACTTGAGCATTAGGTATCATACGTGAGGATCATGGATCATATGTACGTATCATGGATCGTACGTGAGCATCAAGGATCATATACGAGCATCAAGAAAAGGGGTGGTGATGTGCAACTCCCAAACAAGGTGTGCCATATTGGGTGTTGAAGCACCACTTTGATCTTAATGTACCATTGTAGTTGCGCCATTCATTATAGAGGATGTTTATAAGTTGAAGATGCTCAATGACGATGCTCATAACCTGAACATGCTTAAGGAGGATGTTCATAAGTTGATGCTAAAAGAGGATGCTCATAAGTAGCATGATGTGCCACCATGATGGATGATGCCCCATCATGTGTGTAGCTGATGTGAATCCAATATATCTCAAGGATGAAGGTTCTAGAAGCAATTGCATGGTGGATTGTGATTGGTTGAAACCTTTCATGGGCATATGGATTGATCGACTTAGCCTATTAGGGTTTTAGGTATGATCTCTAGTCTATAAATAGGGATTCATGCTAGCCTTTTAGATGTTTCTTCAGTATCTTGAATTCTAGATAGTATGTGAATCTCTATAAAATTGTACTTATAACCTTTTTTGAGAACTGGTGAATAAAGAATAATCCCATCTTACCCGTGTATGTAGGTCACTTTAACCGAACCACTAAATGTTGTATCGTTTGTGTGATTTTGGTTTTATGTGTTATCCATATTACTTCCTAACAAGGGTCATCAGAGCTTGGTAAGTGGCATAAGATATGTTATGATTTTTGACAAGTGTCGTCTGATTTCTTAACAAGGTTGGACAACCAAACTCTCAAATGAACATCTTTTTTACTTCTAGCAATGATCCAAAAGAAGGAAAACATCTTTGTGTGTGTGTGTGTGTATATATATATATATATATATATATATATATATATATATATATATATACTATGGAGGATAAACATGAACGTTTAGAAAGTAGATGGATTGAAAATGATATTTTATAAAGTTCAATGTCGAATGGGTCAAAGTGACATTTAAAAAGTAGAGAAGTGGAAAAATATCATTTTACAAAGTAAAGAAGTGTAAATTGTTGATGGTAAAACAGAGGAGGTCTAAGTGACAATTAATCAAATTGGTAGTGTTTCAAAGTGTTTGTTTTGGCACCCTAGATCTCTTACTCGTGTTCCGCCCCTTATACCAAGATATTTGTCGTCAACAAAAAAAATGATTTTTTGTTCGTGTATTTTGTGAATGTATGTTAAAAATAATATCAATTATATCGTTTCGATGATAAAGATAATAAGACACATATCTTTTATATTGTAGACAACAAATATTGTGAGGTTGAAAGAACGATTCTTGATCGTTGGATGAAATTATGAATTGAAGTGATTTAGGGTGCATGATATTAAAATGGGAGAGCATGTATAGTATAACAACATTAAAATCCTTGGTAAGGGTATTTAAGTCATTTAAGGTAGATTTAATTATAGAAAATTCTGAATTTTAGAGGATAATTAATTCTTTTAATTTAAAATTTAGGGTTTCTAAAAACTAATTCATTTTTTAAATGTTTGTATATATTAATTACATAATTATAATGTTTTCCTGTTTTTTTTTTATTTTTTTTAATTCGCATTCATTTAACTCTTTTAGAATATTATTAATTTATTCTTTAAGAATTCGTGGATTTCATATATTTTTACTATTTTTTAAAAAAATTTAATTTATTGATTCATATAGATTTTAGTATATCATTGGTTTTTTAAAAAAAAATTATATAATTCCGATTTCATATTTATAAATCCCTTTTGAATATATTTCTTTAAGAATAAGTGAATATAATCTAATATATTACATTCTTTCAGAATCAGAAACATTTGGACTAATATATAAATGATAAGCTCATACTTACGTGATTATAAGAATCATATAATCAATATGAAAAAAAAAATGATATTTTCTTTAGAATGTAAACCACCTACATTTTTTAAGAAAAAAAATGTAGTATTGAAATATATTCTTCCAGAATATACGGAGATAAAGAATGGATTAACAGAATAGATGGATATTCTTCAAAAATATGGTATTATTCTTTAAGAATAAATAGGGCATTATTGTTTAAGAATGGATCAACATTTTTATTCTTGAAAGAATGTTGTGATGAATGGATGCGATTTTTACCTTTGTTCTTGCTTCTTTAATTTTGACATTGTTGATATCTCACCTCGTGAACTTGTCAGTCTTGCAATCAAAAAACTGAAAAAAAAAACATCAAATTAATAATTGTGAACCGGAACTAAAAAGCGTTTAATTTCATAAGAGAAAAGAAAGTTCAAGAATGACAACTTGACTTGTTATGAAAAATCTACAAGTCTCACCTTTCCTTGCCTTGCATTATATTAGCAGCCAACTAGAACTAAAACATTCAAACAATCAATATTAATTCAAGATTAACAATAATCTTGATGTGACCGTGTAATACTAATTGACAATTAAAGAGGAAACAATCAATATTAATTCAAGACGAACGATAATTTTGATGTGATTGTGTAATTATAATTGACAATTATAGAGTAATTGCTTCCATATATCATGAAATATGATAATTACATTTGTATTTATGATGATAAAGACTATCTTTGGTTCCTGAAAAAATACACACAATAAAAAGAAAAACATAAAATTTCTAACTGCATAGTAGAATTATAACAATTTTTTTTTTTCTTTTTTAGTTTGTTAAAACGAACCATAATCAATTTTTTTCTATATATCAAGACCTGAAAGAAAAGGCTAAAAAAATTAAAGATAATTTATTTATAGCTTTTGACGTGAAGAAGAGAAAACATTTTTTTTTTTGACTTTCTGTCGAACAAAAGTAAAGCAAAGCACAATTTTTTTTATCTCAACACCAAAAATAGAAGCCAAAAAAGAAGAATTAAAGAATTTTTTCTTATTGTGTTGACGTGAAGAACCAGAGGCAAAAAAAAGGATCATACCCATGATTATGGCATCCAAGATGAAGTTTTAAGATCAAATGTGGAGTACGTGTTACTAATCCAAAAGTAATGGAGCTTTGTGAAAAGCTGATCTCTTGTCGACAAAAAAAATGCAATATTTGTTGATAAAGAATAGTTTGGTTGAATAATAATATAATAGATATACATTTTTCTAATGGAATCGAAACTTTTGATTAGGGCATTGAACGAAGGTGATGAATATGAGTAGAAGCTGCAACAAAGTACGAACAAAAAATGTTTTGACGACGACCATTGTTTTTTGTAGGGTTTATAAACTAATTTTCCTAATTTAAAGGAAATTAAATGTTTTAATTATTTACCATAATTAAGTATAGATAAGATTACTTCTATGCCCTTGTATAATTTATTAATTATTTAATCATTCTTAAAATACGATTAGTTGATACATCCACACAATAATTGAGTTGCTACATTTTATAACTTTTGAAAAATCTAAAAAACCTTTTGAACTTTTGAGATATAAAACTAGAAACTAGAAATGTTTTGCAAAAAAAATTCAAAAAACAAGTTGCTTTCAGTAATACATTTGATAATTAATTCCTATTGTATGACTATATTCACTAATTTTAGGCTAATTAACATACCCATTTTTATACGTACCAATATTTTAAATGTTACAAACTTATAATCAAATAATTATTAGTATTTTATTAATCTTAATGACGAAACAATATACTTTCGTTATATATATATATATATATATATATATATATATATATATATATATATATATACACACACACACACACACATGATGCGGTTTAAACCGCGACTTTGTAATTGAAACCGCAAACCGCACCGCACCGCATAGTGCGGTTTAACGATACAACAAACCGCAAACCGTAGCGCAAAAGTTCTAAACCGCATTATGCGGTGTGGTGTGGTGTAGTGCGGGCGGTTTATGCGGTTTTGTGCACACCCCTATATATATATATATATATATATATATATATATATATATATATATATATATGTAACGCCCCGTTTATTTAAATAATTAATAAATGTAAGTCCCAGGATGATTTGTAAAGAATTTAGGAGTCGGGGGTTAAAAGTGTAATTTTCAGACTTAGTTTATAATTATTTATGAAGCTAGGGGCTCCATGGTAATTATTTGAAATTACTATGAAAAGGGAATTATGGAAGAAGGGCTAGATAGTAATTTCTGGATTTCATTTGAAAATAAATGTTGAGAGAAGGGCTACTTGGTAAAAGCCGGACTTAAAATGTAAAGGATTTAAGAAGTGGGGTTTAAAGTGTAATATATGGCCAATATTGAAAGGAAATTGGATGGGAGGGACCAATCCTGCCATCATGACTAATTGTTTGTGGGTGACAGGTATATAAACGCGTTATGAAACCCTAGACCCAAGAGAGAGTGCAGCCGCCATCGTCAGGTTCTTCAGCCTACACCCTCTCATCGATACCTCCATCCAGCGGCCCCCTCTCCTCCGATCTTCGGTGCCATTTCCCTTTGCTGTTCAAGTCGCAACCATCCCCGGTGAGGTCGCCAATCGCCCAACGACGCTTGCCATGTCCCAAGATATCGAAAACTATTGGGTGTACCAGAAGTGATGGTCGTAGTGGTCGTTTCCGATGGAGGCTATAGGCGAAATGAGAAGCGTTGATGTGTGGGAGGTGATCGATGGAGTGCTTGCCGCCGCTTCACTGCAGCCGTTGAAGATTAAGCCACTGGTGAGCGACCTTGGTTCGATGTTGCTGTTGCGAGGGTATTCCGACGAGGTGTACCGGTTCCAATCGCTACTCCTTGGGTTTTATGTTGGGCCTTCCTTTTTGGGCCTTGATGATCGGGTTATTAATGGGCCATCCAAAGTCAAGCAATTAGACTAGAATATTTAATGGGCCTAGGGTAAGGCCCATGTAAGGGGCTTAGGCCTAATTTGGAAAATTGGGCCATGTGTTGGGCTTTGAGTTCCTAGTTGACTTTGGGCCTATGGATTGGGCCTTGGGCTTGGGTAAGCCAAGCTAGGGGTAATGTAGTAATTATCCAAAGCATGTATTTATAGTTATGTGTTAGAACCCAATTATTATTTGGGTGTTATTTGGTGTTGACAGTTCGAGAATCTGTCAACCAGCAGCTGGGGTGGAGTCTGTAGGACTTCAGCAGTGTGGGATTGTGTCTACGAGACTTCAATAGTGTGAGGTGAGTTTCCTTCCAGTAGGAACGGGTCTAAGGCCACAATGCCGGCCCGTTCAGTTAGCAGTAGTTTCAGGACTTCGGTCCAATGCAGTAGTTAGTATGTTTGACGCCTCCGTGGCTCAGACAGGATTTATGTGTTTATGCTAGTTGATATGTTATGCTATGCTGTGTTCAGTCAGTCAGCTTCAGACTTCGGTCCGATGTAGGGGACAAGGTCCCAGTCAGTCAGCTTCGGACTTCGGTCCGATGTAGGGGACAAGGTCCCAGTCAGTCAGCTTCGGACTTCGGTCCGATGTAGGGGACAAGGTCCCAGTCAGTCAGCTTCGGACTTCGGTCCGATGTAGGGGACAAGGTCCCAGTCAGTCAGCTTCGGACTTCGGTCCGATGTAGGGGACAAGGTCCCAGTCAGTCAGCTTCGGACTCCGGTTCGATGGAGGGGGCAAGGCCCCAGTTAGCCCGGACTTCGGTCCGATGCAGTGGGTAGAGCCCAGTATGTGCTTTATATGTTATTGCATGGTATGTGGTAGTTTGGGGGAGCTCACTAAGCTTCGTGCTTATGTTTTCAGTTTTGTTTCAGGTACTCAGTTTTTCAAAGGAGGAGCTCGGGAAGATTGCAGTGCACACACCATTTGTTCAGCCTGGGATGTTTATACTCTAATATATTTGACAGTTGTATAGATATTTTGAGATAAATTCTTTATGACTCTTATATGACGTTTGATGAATATGGTTTCATTATTAATTTTAAAAGAAATTTTCAGACTGTATTTTTGGGATGTTTCAATATATATATATATATATATATATATATATATATATATATATATATATATATATATATATATATATATATATATATATATATATATGGGATGACGTTCAGTAGAGAACTATAATTAACCAAGGAACCAATCTTTTTTTCAACTTTTAGAACTTATTTTTTATAAAAAAAAAACTAAAAATACAAAAATTCATAACTTTTTATCATTTTTCCAATGATATCAAATTCGATAAAAAAAAATTCGTCAAATTCACAATGTGAATCTTTGAAAATTCACAATGTGAATCTAAATTCACACGGTGAATCCGAAATATATATTTAACATTCACAATGTTAAGTTATGAATTTAGATAATTTTAGTTTTTTTTTCGATAAAGAATAAGCTCTAGAACTTGAAAAAAAAATTGGTTCCTTGGAGAACCAATAATTATGGTTCTCTATTGAACTTTTTCATATATATATATATATATATATATATATATATATATATATATATATATATATATATATATATATATATATATATATATATATATATATATATATATATATATATCAAGGTTGTAACAATCGCTTGATGTTAGCTAGTCGGTGGTATGGGGTTAAGGGATTAATCAGTTAGGCGGAGATTAATCGGGGGATTAATCGAGGACCATTAATTGATAATTTGTTGAATTTTTAAAAATTAAATAGGACTAATATCATATAAAAGTTCATAAATACCACTAATATCATAACAAAATAGATTAATTTGATTAATACAACACTAATCATAACTCAAATAGTTTCTATTGAGATATAACTTCTTCAAAGTGTTAAAATTTCATTAGGTTCTACTATTTTGCTCATTGTGTATGTAGGGATTAATCGTTAGGCGCCCTCTAATCGGTCGAGTGGCACCTAGGGATTTATCAGAGATTAATCGGGCCCTAGTTGGGATTTTTACAACACTAATATATATATATATATATATATATATATATATATATATATATATATATATATATATATATATATATATATATATATATATATATATGCTTAGTTATTCTATTCAAAATAATTATTGTGTAATTGTATGCATAAATGTGGGCCAATGATTTTACTTATTTTAAGAAAGTGATTAATACATATTATTTAATTAAATATAATTGAAAAATATCATCTAATTTAACTAAAAGGGTGTTTTAGTCAGTTAACATAGATTTAATAAAGGAATTTTGCATATTTTAAGGGATCAAGATTCTATTAATTTTAAAAATCTGATTTTACAAATTATAAGGTTTTTAGTTCGGACATTCTGACAGAATATGTTTGAGTATGTTCAAAAATAAAAATATTCTTGAACCATAAAATAATAAAAATATTCTTGAACATATTTCTTGATCATGACTTTAAAAATTTCTTATAGAAAAAAAAATTCTCGAACCATCAATTGAAGAATTAAAACAAAATTTATATTAATTCTTATAGAATACATGTAACAATTGATAAAAATTACATTTATTTTTAAAGAATAAAACTAAAAAAACTTTCAAATATGGAAAAAAAAACATCAAACTCTAACAAAAACACTAATACATTCTAAAAGAATAATGTTGCTAAGAGGCGTCGTTCAAATTTCGTGGTCCGTTCTTCAAGCATTAGCTTCTATGAAAACAAATCCAATTAATACCTTAGTGAGAAAACATCCATACTCCATTCCAACATAATTGGAATTCGTGATTCCATTCTGATAGAATTGGAATTCATTTACCAATAATTATATTAATTCGGGGAATTCTAACAGAATATGTTCATGATTATCATAAAAAAAACATTCTTTTCTGATAGAATGCTATAAACGAAGAAATGTCATTCTTAATAATTTTTTAACATAAGTAAACTTACTAAACAGCAACAATTGAGTTATAGAAAAACAAGATCACTACTGATTCCCAACATCAGGACTATCACGGCCTTTCTTGAAATCATCCCATCCTCTCACCCATGGTTGCCCAGGTGTAGCCCTTGTCTGTTTAGATGCATAGCTCTCCAGGTTGTTCATTACCTTGCTACGCACCTCATTGAATATCTATTATTTTTTTTACCAAAAACAACTTCCCCAAATCAGCCCACTCTACACAATACATACATAAGAAACAAACTAGTACATGAATTCAGGTTTTTCAGTAAAGTTTAACTCACAGGATTCGTCTCTACTACTTCAGGAGGTTGCTCCTGTCCAGTGAGCCATTTCCACAAATATGGATTTTCCTGCAATTCAAAACTAAGTAAGATGGATGTTAACCCTAGGTGTAATCTGTTACTGGTAATTATTAGCAATAATATTTGTGGAATTTACCACGTCGAGGACAGTAATAAGCGATTTGATCCCCTTTACATCTAAAGATCCAATGTGATTCTCCTCCCAACTTCGTAGAACTAAGTCCAGCTCCAGAAAACCCCTTTGTTTGCTTCTATACAACAACCTACTGCAATTTACAACAAAAGTCACAAATCATAAATGAATCACACTTTTGGAAGTCAAATAGGGATATGAAAAATCAAACCTGTTAGTTAATCTTCGCTTGCTTTCTTCGTTAGACAAATCAAAATCTAGGGATTCGACGTCGCCATTAGAAGAATAGAAACAAGAGAATGAATTAACATAAGGCCAAAAACTCATAGAAAACCATCAATAGAAAAACAAATTTTGGCAAAACACACACACACACAAGCACAAGATTATGAACCTGTAGAGAGTTTGATACGGAATGGTGGCGTTTGACGATGCGCCGATGAGTATACGAGTCGAGGCGGCTGTTGAATTAAGGAAGCATGATATTCCAAATAACACACTTATGAAGAAGACGATGAAGGGCAACCCTACAAAGGGTCGCTGGTGTCGATTTGTTCAAAGTAGGTTTTCAGAATCGGTTTTTAGATAAAGAGGGGCAACGAGATTTAAACTGGAGAGATACCATGATTATAGGGATTATTTTTGGAAGCTATTAAACAAATGACTAAATTACCCTTATTTATTTATTTAATTATTTATTTATTTTTTAATTTTGATTGGCCCACATTTATGCATATAATAACACAATACTTAGTTAAAACATTTGAACCTAGCTCTCTCTCTCTCTCTCTCTCTCTCTATATATATATATATATATATATATATATATATATATATATATATATATATATATATATATATAAACTCATTTTGATGAAAACCAAACGATCAAAACATCAATTCAACACTTAATATTGCATTTGGATGTATTTTCCTAAGGATTTTGTATTATAGTTATTATAGTAAATTAAAGTATTACAAGGGCAAAATTGTAAATTAACATAAAGTTTGTTAGTTTCTGTTCTATTATGTATATAGTGTAGCGATGGGTGGTAATGAGATTAGTCAGTTCATTCTTAAACTATTTTCTTTCCCGCGTGTAATATGGTACAGAGCAATGCTCAACTTCCGTTCATGATCAAATTGGTTCATCAATTTGATTTCTTTAATCTTCTTTTTCATCGATTTTTTTTTATTGATTTGTTCATTTGTTCTTCTGTTTTATCGATTTTGTTTTGTGATTTGAATTCCTTAATCAACCACTCGTTACTTAAACTATCGACGAGTTTTATTTCGGTTCTTGTTGATTATCAATCATGAATTCGACACCTACTAGTTCTACAATCACTCTGATTGATGATCGTATGCACCCTTACCACTTACATCACTCCTATAGCTCTATGAAGAACGGTACTTTTTCTAAACCAAGTAGCTCCGATCAAGCGAGTTATAGTGTTAGTATGTTGAATAATAAATTTCTTATTCTATGGATATTGAACTCTGTGTCAAAGGAAATCCCTACAAGTATCATATTCACTGAATCGGCATATGATATTTTGAATGATTTGAAAGATTGATTTCAGCATAGTAATGGTCCTAGAATTTTTTAGATCCGTAAGGAGATTGTCAATCCCAATCAAAATAAAGACTTGATTATTGTTGATTTCGCTAAATTGAAGTTGTTTAACGGGGTGTTTGTGGTTGTTGATTCTTATGACCATCGCAACCTCGACTGATTGTTGCTTAGGTCTTGTGGTTTTGGCTTAAGTCTTATGTTTTGAATGTCACAACTTCTTCATACGATTTTGGATTTTAACGATCTTTATAATCATGCGTTCGTATTTCAATCTACTACAACTTCGTTTAGATTACTCCAATTAAAAAGTAATATATTCTCATGTACGATTTTTATATCCATACATTTTTATGATTGTGTGTGTAAATGTTTTTTTTAATCGTAAGTAAAATATTTTAATTTAATGGGATCAATCTTAATGAAAGTTGTAGTAGACTCAAAAACGAACACATAGATATAAATATCGTTAAAATATGAGATTGTATAAAAAATTAACAATGTTGAGAACACAAGACCAAAGTCAAACTACAAGACTTATGCAACCAAGTAGTCGTGGCCACGATGAACATAAGAATCAACATCCCCAAACACCTCATTAATGATTGTCTCATGTAAGATGTCGTGAAAAAAACTAAAGAAATCAGTCATAAGTACTAAATGTGTACAAAAACAACAAGGACTTATTTTGCATCAAAAAAAAATATTGAGGACTAAATGTGTACAAAGTGAGAAATATATTACCCTACTAAGTCATTTTTCCTGGCGAACCTGAAGTAGCTGGTCATAAAGACTAAATATGTACAATTTAACAAGTTGAAAGAGTATTTGTGTACAAAAAAAACCAGTGACCAAATATATACATTTCTAAAAGTATTTTACTTTGTTTAAGTCATTATCTCTTGTTTAAAATACGTAATCAAAAACACCCGAAAACATGTATGTTAAAGATTTTTATGTCAAATAGTCATTATAGAATTATATCATGAATCTTTGAGTTCTTAAGGGATCCTAACTATATATATATATATATATATATATATATATATATATATATATATATATATATATATATATATATATATATATATACACACACACACAAACACACACACGTATATGGTTAGGATCCCATAAGAACTCAAAGATTCATGATATAATTTAGTAATGAAAACGCATAATTTTCCGAGAACCTGAAATCTAAAGGTAAAACGTTAGATCAAAATTAACTCATTAAGGGCATGATCATCATCTTACCAATCTCATTTAATATTTAATTTTTTTGTGTTATTGGAAATATTAAAAAAAAGGTCTAAAAATTAATATTATAAATCAAAACTTTGGAATTTTTTTATAAAATTAATAATTTCAATTTTTTTTAAAAATGCAGATTTTTTAATTTTTTTAGAAAACATAAATTTAAAAAATGTCTATTATTTTTGAAAAAACTTCAATTTTTTCTCAAAAAAGGAAATTTTAAAAAATCATTAAATTTAAAAAAATGGAATATTTAAAAAAAAAAAAACTATATTTTTTAGAGAAAAAATCAACGTTTTAGGTGTATATATGTATATTTTTTTTCAAGTGCATATATGCATATTTCTTATACTATAATATTCGTAAATAAATCATAAAAAAAACTCATTTTTATTAATTAATCTATAAAAAGAATAGTACAAATATATTGTTCGATACAAAATAAAATATAAAAAACAAAAAATGCTACATAATTTCAAAATGTTTTCATGTCTTCGTGTCAAGATTTTCATATTCTCTTCAATTTATCACTTTTCACATCTTCAATATTTTCCATTTTCAAATCTACAAGAAAATATAAAAAAATGATTAATGCAACAACACTCACAAAAATGCATATGTATATATCATGTAAGATTCACATATGATTATATCATATAAAATTCACATGTGATTATATCTTTTAAGAGTCAAATGTGAAATTTACAAGAAAATTTTTAAAAAAAAATTAACGAACACAAAATACATGTGTGCATAAAGATGTAATTAATATGTGATTCATTTGTGATTTACATTTGAATCACATGTAATTCATATGTGATTCACTTATGATTTACATGTGAATTAGATATGATTTTCATATGTGACACACTTGTGATTCACATATAATTCATATGTAAATTACATAAGATTCAAATATGAATCACATGTAAATAATATGTGAATTACATGTTATTTACATGTGAATCACAAGTAATTCATATGTGATTCATATTTGCATTACATGTTATTCATATGTGAATTACATGTGATCCACATATGAATCATATGTAATTCATATGTGAATAGATGTGATCCACATAAGAATTATATGTAATTCATACGTAAATTACATATGAATCATATGTAATTCATACGTGAATTACATATGAATCACATGTAATTTGTACGCGATTTACATGTGAATTGTAACGTCCCAAAATACGACTCAAAAATTTTTCGTTTTAACACTACTAAAATCATATACTGAAAGTTATCTAAAAAAAACCATACATTAATATCTCAAACCAAAACAAGTATCATGATAAAAACTGTATCAACTGTATCAAATCACATCTAAGGAAAAACTGAACAATCTCCCAGGAATAAAACTGAAGCTGTGGTGTGTGCGATGTCATCATCCCGAGCTCTTCCCTTTGTTTGCGGAAGTACCTGAAACCAAAACTGAAAACCGTAAGCACGAAGCTTAGTGAGCTCCCCCAAACTACCACATACCATACAAACATATAAACAACTACTGGGTCTTGCCCACTGCATCGGACCGAAGTCCGGAAACTGCATTGGACCGAAGTCCGGAACTTACTGGGACCTTGTCCCCTGCATCGGACCGAAGTCTGGAACTAACTGCATCGGACCGAAGTCCGTAACTGACTGGGACCTTGTCCCCTGCATCGGACCGAAATCCGGAACTGACTGAACATAGCATAGCATAAACACATATCAACTAGCATAAACACATATATTGCATCAGACTGATGTCCGGAAAACATAACACATAGACATGCTTGAATCACAAAGACATCAAGCACCCTAACTACTGCATCGGACCGAGGTCCGGAACTACTGCTAACTAAACGGGCCGACATTGTGGCCGTAGACCCGTTCCTACTGGAAGGAAACTCACCTCGTAATCTGGCTGCTGAATGAACTGCTCGGGAAACTGTCTGCTGCTGCTCCAGTATCTCCCCGGCTACAATTTCTATAAGTACACTCAATCAAATACTGATAACTATACTGAGGGTAAAATGACTATTTTACCCCTGGTCAAAGTCAACATACAGTTGACCTGACTCGCCAAGTTGGGCCGCCAACTCGTCGAGCCCCTACTCTCATTTCTCGTTTCTGCTCGCTACTTCTCGTCGAGTATGGCGTAGACTCGACGAGTTCCTCTTCGATACCAACACTTAGCTAATCTGCATCCGACTTGTCGAGTTGTATGAACAACTCGTTGAGCTCTCCTTCAACATATGAACACCCCGACTGTGACTCGCCGAGTTGTATGAACAACTCGCCGAGTCTGTTCTTGAGATATGAGGATTGTCTTGGACTGGCCGAGTCAGGGCACTGACTCGCCAACTCCCTCCATGAATGAGTCTGATCTCCGACTCACTGAATCCACCTATAACTCACTGGTTCCACTCAGCATAATACATGAAAGGGGAAAAATTGGGGACTCGCCAAGTCCGAAGAACGACTCGCTGAGTCGGTTGCATGCAACTTCTATACAGTTGATTCTGCTCAAAACCAATGCATACAACTTATAGATTTGGGTTCCTAAGGCTTGGTTATCATGTAAAGATTTTATCTTTACGTGTGCATAAACATCCATAAAGGTTTAAAGGCTCAAAAGGCACTTAAAAGAGTAGATCTAGGGCTTTCATGCAAAATGGCTCCATAAAGATGTTAGATCTAAGTTCTTGGAACTGAAACATGGCTAGATCCGAAGGCTATTCAACCCAATGTGATCTCTCTACTATAATCAAGCTAAGAAATGGATAAAAATGGCCTAAATGGGATTTCTAATGGAGAATCAATCATAGAAACAGAAGGGATCCGATTAATACCTCAATAGACTCTGTAGTGGATGCAAGATCTTGGATCTCCTTCTTCTCCTCTGGATCTAGCTTTCTTCTTCTCTTCAAAACTTCAAGATTCACCCAAGAAATGCTCAAATACTCAAGGAATGGTTAGGGTTTTGCTAAATGACGTTCTGAGGGTGAAGGATGCGAGTTTGGGGCTCATAACATGGTTTAAATAAGGTGCAAAACCCGTGGATCTAGGGTTTCTTCCAGACTGGCGGATTCGCCGAGTCCCAAATATGGACTCGTCGAGTCGCCTACTTACACGTGCTCGAAAACTCGTCCCTACTCGACGAGTCGGGCTACTGACTCGTCGAGTCCCTCTTGAAACTCGAGAAATACAAACATTTAAATAGCATACCAAAATTGGGGCGTTACATGAATCATATGTGATTCGTACGTTATTTACATGTGAATCATATGTGAAGTATGTGTGACTTTTTTGTTATATTGATAAAAGATTGATTAAATTCAAAAACACAAAGTCCAGAATACAACACTAAAGAAGAAGATGGTGACTATTAGTGAACTATATGTTATATGATTGGTTTATGTCCAAAAAATAATTTAAATATTAGAATGTTTGTAAAGATTCTAATTTTTTTTAAATAAAAAGATTATAATAATAATATTCATATACCTTTCGTATATGATTACCTCAAAATCCTAAGTGATGGTACATAGAGGTAAGAGGATGGAATGGAAAAAGGAAAGATAACCAAGTTCTGTAAGAAAAAGATAAAATTTGAATGAAAATATAATATATATATATATATATATATATATATATATATATATATATATATATATATATATATATATATATATATATATATATATATATATTTCAAAAACTAATGTTTTTTTTCCATAAGATCAAATAGACTAATTGGTAAATAGAGAGACAAATACATTGTTTTTTTAATTCCACCAAACCAAAAGTAGAAAATAAAATGTTGAAAGTATTGGGAAGCATTAAGATTTTCTCCTACACTAGCCATGGCAACTGTACCCATATTGGAACGTTTTAGATCCAAATGAATCTCATTACCAAAAAAAACGAGTTTGATCCCCATACAAAAATCAAAAGAAAAAGCTATCAATAAATTTGAAAAAAATAAAAATAAAAATGTAATACTTGGAAAAGAGATTCCAAAAGTAAATGTCAAGTGAGTTTGTATCGCATTGGTTTAACATCGTTAATTTCAAAAATATTGTAGTAACAACCCAAATTATAAAAAGGATTACATACCGGAGTTGCTTCACTTCTATAATGTTTCTGGAAGGAATGAAATTTGTCAAAATGAGTTATAATTTGATAATAAAAGTTGAATAATTTCCACATATAATAATTCTTTTTATTTGAAACCTGATTTTTAGTTTAATTGGTCTCACTGCCTAGGCATCCCAGTCTAACCGTAAAATCATGATTCATGAACACATAAACATAGGAGACTGACGTTTAATTTGAGAAAACCCAATAAACAAACTTATAAACATGGTTATTAAATGATAAACTAAGTTATGGACTAATATCAACTTATAACAATAGTGAACTTGAATAAAACCCACTGAGTAATTAAAGTTCATCATATTTTAACTTTAAACCACTCACAAAACATAACAGGTGTAAATATTAACACATGCAACATAACCGTGAGTTTTAAAAATTGTAAAATCATATATACAATTGTCATTAAGAATGGTGATTTATAGCTTAAAGAAGAGTGTTCTAATTATGTTGAAACATAAAAAGTGACTCTCTTAAACTTCAGCTACCGCAGCCAACAAATCCCCGCAGTCAAGTCTCTTCATCAGCAGTCACCAACCGCAGTTTTTATCTGCCGCAGTCTTTACTAGATTACTTTACTTTGTCTTTTTGTAATACACTCTATTGTCCAGTATACATTGCATGGCTACTCTTAGAGATGTAATCTAGTGATCTTTGTGAGTCTCTATAAATAGAGCTCATTCTCTTGTAAACAAAGCATCTGATTCTAATACACATCTCTGAAGTTATCTTTTCTATCTCTCTTACTCACTCTTCTTACTTTCATAATCGATTACAACCTCTATTCGGAGCAAGTCTTTTGTGACTTAATCACTAAGATTGATCTCACTTATTAACTTGGCTTGAATGCATTCCTCGTTATGAATCAGCTTAAATGTATACTTGATATAACAATTGTTGTCACTTACATTTCTTTACTTTTCCGCAACTAACTCTCTAACATCTAACTCTAAATAGTATTGTTGAGCTTTTAGATCCTTCGAGATTAATTATTCCGCAATATACTTGTTCTAACGTTTGTTCAAGTGTGTCTCTAAGTTTTTCTCTCAACAATTGGTATCAGAGCCATAGTGGTTGCTTTTTGAAAATCGGAACTCTGATTTTTCGAAGAGCCTTCTATACCACTGAAGCTCATTTCTTAAACAAAAAAAAAACTTCAAAATATGGCACAATCGTTATCTCTGAATGTTTCCAACAGTGTTGGTGGTTCTAATCAAGCCCCAATATTGGTTGCAAATGAATATCATCACTGGTCACAAAGAATGGAAAGATACTTAAGGAGACTTGGTAGAGATGTATGGCGATCCGTAAAGGAAGGACCACATGTTCCTGTCCTTACACCAGTCCAAACTGACGGAGCCACAGCAAGACTAGGAGGAGGTCAACCAGCTATGAATTGTCCCACCAAGGATGATCTCGATAAAATGGAAAATGATGCTGTAGTTTTTTATGAAATCTCCTGTGGAGTTGTTCCTGACGACTTTGATATTATCAAAAATTGCAAATCAGCAAAAGAGATCTGGGATGTTCTCAAGAATCTGTACGAAGGCTCATAACAAGCACAAGACAAGAAGCTTACAACTGCACTCAATGAGTTCAACAACTTCAAAGCTCATACTGGTGAAAGTTTGGAAGACTCCTTCAAAAGATTCAACCTGATTGTCATCAAGTTATCCAATGCAGTTACCATCCGCAGTAACCATGAAACAAACCTTCAGTTTCTTAATGGCTTGGGAAGACATTGGACTACTGCAAAGATGATAGTTCAAGGCGATAGAAAGATTCACTCCTTGTTACTCTACAAACTCTTTGGGGAACTGCAAGCACAGGAATCCACCGTACTTAAAGAATGTGCTGACTTCGGAGGAGCTCTTGCTCTCATAGCACAAACTCCACATAATCAATCTTACTCTCCCTCGTATGACACTCACTACTAGAAAAATAGCCTTTAATGACACGCAAACAATGACACGCAGTGATTGACGATACGCATTTTTGGGCGCCCTAAAATTAATGTCCGTTTTATTAAAAAATGAAGCATAGACGACACGTATTTTTCCGCGCCCTAAAATTAGTGTCCAATAAAAAAAAATAAAAAACACGGAGGGCACCTATGTTAAAATGAGTGTCGTGTAGAGATGTCGCTTTATATTTTATTTAATGAAAGGCGCGTTTTCTTCTTCGCAGCTTGGGGGGAAACGAAAATCCCAAATTTTTGAAAGGCCGCCATTTTATCCTCTGCCTTATTTCCATAGTTCTTCTCTCTCACTTATCAATACCTAAAAAACCCTAATATCATCACCACTCCTCATTTCTTTCAATCTACGACGCCGATCATGAAGTTCACAAAGCTTTCAAAGGATCCGGAATCGAGATCATTATCGGGCTAGGAACTCTTGAGAGATTCAAGGACAATCTAGGATCAAAAGTGGCTGTAACAAATGTTGTTCATGACATCGGTCACAGAAAAGGGAAATTCACCATTTTCATAAATTCATCATCTGCGAACCCTTAATAGGTGGCGTCTACGGTGGAAATAAAGGGTGAAATTGAAGTCTCCCGAAGAGAGAGAGAGAGAGAGAGAGAGAGAGAGAGAGAGAAAGAGAAAGAGAGAAAGAGAAAGAGACTTGGGCACAGACTTGTAAAACCAATATCATCATCTTGTTCTTCCATCACTAGCTTCAACAATGGATGATTTCCATAATCCACGAGTTCAGGTTAGTAAAGATACTACTAATGAGTAATGATATGTTTTTTTATCTTTCGATATGTATTTGTGGATTTCATTGTTGTATCATGTATGCGTGTTTTTCAGGCACTGTTCATACTTTGGAATGTCAAAATTAGACCACCAACTACGAACCTCCGATCCCATACTCCATGAAAGATACGAACGAAGAATATTTACCAAAACTGCGAATCGATTAAATTCCCAGAAAACGAAAGTAATTTCCTCTAATTCCGAGACCGTGAACAGCAAATCTAATGACAATTCAGCGAGCCAAGAACACGAACATCTGAATTTTGATTCAGATTCGTGTGACTGATTTCAGATTTCAATTTCAAAACTCCGAACGAAAGTGTCGACTTGGGAACCAATCAGTGACACATTCAATTACGAGCGAACCTTTTTTTGAAGTTAAATCGATTTCTAAATCGAGTTCAGCAGTGCTCAACTTCAGTGAAAATTGTACATCAAAACTTCTACAACCTTACTTGGATGGGATTGTGGGGAAATTAATTGTACTTTTACAGGTATAAATAATTTTGTAGTAACCTTAAAAGATATGAATATATGAATACTGAATCATTTTTGTATTTACAGAATCCAAATTAAGCAGATGGTGTAAGAGGGAGCTTTGACTGCTTTGGCATCTGTTGCTGATTCATCTCAGGTATTATTCATCTTCATATTCTCTCACCAACTTGTTTATTTTCTTTAAATTGGTTCTCACATAGTTTATGATTTACAGGAGCATTTTCAAAAGTATTAGGATACAGTTCTGCCTTACTTGAAAGCTATACTCATGAATGCAACTGATAAAGCAAATTGTATGCTTCTTTTCTTTTTCTGTTATTAAACTTACTCTTTTAAAACAAATTGAGTTAAAGATTATAAATTTATAATTATATATTTTTATTGTAGGCATGGGCAAGACTCTACAAGTGCCTAGGGCAAGATTTTCTCCCTTACATGAATGTTATGATGCCACCATTGCTTCATTCTGTTCAACTTAAACCAGATGTTACAATTACTTCTGTTGATGATTCAGATGATAATATTGACAAGTTTGATGATGGAAAGTGTGATTTTTAATAAATTAAATGCTTGAATGAGAGTTAATGACCATTTTACCCTTTGATATTGCAACATTGAGAGTATTACACTTAGAGATAAAAGAATAGGGATCAAAACTAGCGTCCTTGAGGAGAAAGCTACACTTGGAGATAAGAGAGTTAATGAGCATTTTACCCCTTTGGTGTTGCTATGCTGATGAATTAAAAGAAGGGTTTTTCCCATGGATTGATCAGGTGAAATGAAATTCCTCTTTTACCCTTTCTTGTCTTTTAACATTTGAAAAAAACCGGCTTAACTTTGTAATAAAAGACAGGTTGCACCAACATTAGTACCATTTCTTAAATTCTATTTCCATGAAGAAGTTAGGAAGGCTGCAGTTTCAGGCGAAATAAAATACCTCTTTTACCCCTGATAACTTTAACTGTTATTTTTTTATTTTCTTTCTGAGTGTTGACTTTTTCTTTGACTTTTTAGCTATGCCTGAGGTTATTCGTTTAGCAAAACTAGCTGTTGAAAAGGAGCAATCTCAGGGTCGCAATGAGTCATATGTAAACCGTTGTCATACTATATCATACCAACTTTAGTAAAGGCTCTTCACAAGGTTATTTTCGTCATTCCCCCTATTTGTTGACTTATGTTTGCTCATATGAATCTTTATTTACTGGATTTTGTCTTTTAGGAACCTGAGACTGAAATTTGCTCAAGTATGATTGATTCAATCAAGGAATGTGCAAAAATTTTGTGGGCCCCTTTTAGATGAAAATCAAGCTAGAAGCATTGTTGAAAAGATCAAATAGGTGATCACTGCCAGCTCAGCAAGAAGAAATGAAAGGGGTGAAAGAGTCAAAACAGAGGACTTTGATGCAGAAGAAGGGGAAATGTTGAAAGAAGAAAACAAACAAGAGGAAGTATATGCTCTTATATTATATAATCTATTTTTTTTATAAATCTGTTTATCTTAATAAATTATTCATAATATTTTCTTTTTTGTTAAATCTAGGTTGGTGATTGTTTGGGTACTCTACTCAAGACTTTCAAGACCCCATTTCTGCCTCTTTTTGATGAACTCTTGCCTTACTTGATGCCATTCTGGGTGAGTATTGAGTAACATTAATTATATTTCTTTAAATAATTATTTTTTATTTTTTAGTTTTTATACAAATATTAAAAATAAGACTTGCATTTTAAATTTAGGGCAAGGATAGGACATCTGAGGAGAAAAGAATAGCAATTTGCATATTTGATGACGTGGCAGAGCATTGTGGAGATGTAGCTCTAAAGTAAGCTTTTTTTAATTCTTTTGTTACTTTAGTATTTTTATTTTAAAAAAATTATAATTTTATATCTTGTTACAGATACTATGAAACTTTTCTACCATTGGGGTTGCAGGCACGCAATGACACAAGCACAAATGTTCACAAGGATAGCATAATTTAATATCAAACTATTATCATTATATTTTTTTATTTAATTCTAAATAAATATATATTTTTTCTATGTACCATTTCTTGTCGCTTTCCTCATTGACCAGGTAATATCATCAATTTGTTTCTTTCTACTTAGTATTTCTTACTAGTTGTGAACAAGCCTCTCATCTCACATTTGAGTTTATAGGAATCAACAATCACTGTGAAACTTCTAGTGTTTAGATTTCTTACTGGTTGTGAACATTTGTTTCTTCCCTTTCTACCCTTCACTTGCAGGTTGATGATTTGTCAAGAATGTTCAGACTATTTTCCAAAAATACCCCATGGATTGGATCCTGTCTCTAGTATGTTTAAAAAGGTTTGTGATTTAGGAGTTGGATTCTTTCTTTTAAGTAGAATATAGTTATTTGTATTTGTTGTCATCTGTTTTTATCTTTTTGATGCAATGCAGCATGTTGCTGCTGAAGGCACAACCTTGGTCAAACAGGCACAAGATGCTGCAAGTAATAAGAAGGCAGAAAAGAGATTGCAGGTTGATCCTGCTACATGGCCAATAATGATCATTAGGGTCTGCTAGAAGGATTGGAGATTGCAGTTAAGCTTCTATCTAAGACTTCCCGGCAAGGACTTGATGAATTTAAGCTAGCAATGCTTTACTTGATTTGGACATGAACCCTAAGATATCATATTTTGGCATGGCTAGGTAACCTTCTCAACAACATCATTCTACTTAAGCAGGTGATTAATCAAAGATTAAGTGATATTTTTAATCATGTTTGGCATTCCTTTCCAGTAAGAAACAGAGTTGTATGATTATTTGTTAGTTTTATAGGAATGTATAACACATATTAGCAATGTATTATTTTTGTTTAACATTTGAATGATTCTTTGTATGACATTATAATTTGTGCAATTTATTTTATATTATGCAATGGATTGTATTTTTTGTATATGGTATTTTATTTCTATTATAAGAAATTAAATGAAAATTTAATTTAAAAATTAATAAATATATAAATTTATTTTTTTTTAAACATTTAAATTTACGATACGCAAAAATGTATGTCATCTTCATTTATGACATGGCCTTTCTTGACAGGGGCTTTCTTGATACGCATTGCGTGTCATTAACACGCGTGTCGTAAGGTTACGACACGCGAATACGTGTCGTCTTCCTTTATGACAGGGCCTTCCTTGATACGCATTGCGTGTCGTAACCGCGTGTCGTAAATGCGCGTCGTAAATGCGCGTCGTAAATGCGCGTCGTCTGTAGACGACGCGCAAAAGCGCGTCGTCTCTCTTTATGACAGGGCCTTCCTTGACACGCATTTGCGCGTCGTCTGAGCGTTTTACGACGCGCAATGAGCGTCGTAAAAGGCCTTTTTTCTAGTAGTGACTTCACCGCAGTCATACGAAGCTGATTCAGAGTACGATGACGAAGAAGAATTTCAAAAGGCAATTGCTCTCGTTAGCAAACAATTCAATCGTCTATCACCTCACTCTTTTCGCAAAAAACCAACAATTCAACAAACCGCCCTTCAATCGTAACTTCAATCCATAAAACAATCACTCTCATATCCTAAAAGTTCTCATCCACCACTGCAATCTCAAAATACTCAACCGAAGGAAGCACCGCAGTCTACTCAAATCACTGACTCTGGTACTCCCTTAGAAGAAAAGACTGATGTTGTAGTTTGCCACAAATGCAACAAAGAAAACCACTTTGCAAGAGATTGTAAGGCCAATGTAGTTAAAGACAGAGCATTCTACCTTAGAATGGCTCAAGAGTTGGAATAAAAAGAGAAAGCAAGGGCGTACGTAGCCCATGTTTAGAGAGACCATCAAGTTTGGTCATCCGAAGATGAAGATGAAGCCATCAGCAGTGTCCAAGGCAAAGGGAAGATCTGGATGTTGGCGACTGCGGATGATGATGGGTCTACAAAGATGGACAAAAACTACTGCTACATGGCAAATGATGGAACTCTAAGCATCGTCGAACAGGTAAAACTCATGATCCAAACTCTAAACTATAGCATGCATGATTGTCAACCTTACATAGATAATCTTAATGACACATGTGTTGCCGTCCTTACAGACTATAACAAAGCCTTAGATGAGAAGAACATTGCGTCCCAGGAGATGTTTCATGTTAGAGGACGACTTGATAACAAAAGACTCAAAATGGCTATGTTAGAAAGAGATTTAGAGTTAGAAAAAAGATGCAAGAATGTTGAGTGAAACCCAATTAGAGATAGCTTTAAACCAGAGAGATTTAGCTCAGAGTGAAATTGTACGCTTAAATCTTTTAATCGAAAAATTATTCAATGAAAGTGAAGCTATTGAAAAATTGGTAAATAATGGAACCGTGGACAATACATAAAATTGGGGTTGGTCAAATGGATATCCTACCGCAATGGACTCCTCACCCCGGTTCAATAAAGACAGACTGTATGTCCCTCCAGACCGAGAATTTCATTTCCCAGTCAATGACAAGACCTTTCCCGAAGATATCAAAACTCACTTCGGTAGACTGCATAATCTAAGAAACAATTGTGTTATTGAGGAAATTATGCATGAGGTTTCAGGTCACACAGGTGATGAAATTCCTATCAATGGCATTACTCACCAAAATTCTCAAAACTCATCCGAAGTTGATGAAGAGATTGTCATTGAGAACACTGAAGTCTCGAAAGACTTTCCATCCTTGTCCTCAGACCGTAGTGTTCCCCACTATAGTCAAAAGTCCCACAAAAATCCCACTGAAGTCCCAACTAAGACTTACTCTGCGGTAGTCAAGTCATCCTTACCGCAGTCTTCGAACAAAAGCTCCGCCACTCTTCAAACAATTCATCATGAATTACCCATATAAAACTTTGAAGTGGGTCAATGTAACATCCCAAAAATACAGGCCAAAATTTTCATTTTTAAAATACGTCATTATAAAACCAACAGTGTAATAAAACATCCGTAATATCATGTCATGTCAAAACCAAAGTAGAAATAATCAAATGTGTTATCATAAAATAATATCAGAGTGTAATCCCAAAGATCTCATGTGCGGAAAACCGTAGTGTGATGCGCTGCGATCAAGCCGACTCCTTTCCTTTAAACACGAAGTACCTGAAACCAAAACTGAAAACCGTAAGCACGAAGCTTAGTGAGTTCCCCCATCATACCACATACCATACAATCACATATCATACATACTGCCGGGCAATTCTGGGGTGCCCGGCCTACCCGGTACGACCATTCTGGGGTGCCGACCTACCCGTGTCAAGCCGTTCTGGGGTGCTGACTACCCATGTCAAGCCATTCTGGGGGTGCTGACTACCCATCGGTCCTAACAACTGATCCTCGGGGACTATTTCACCCCTACTGCTACTATCACATGTATCATAACATAACATATTATCAGACATATCTGGGGTGTCCGATCTACCCTTCGGTCCTAACGACCGAACTTGGGGACTATTCCCCTCCTACTACCATTATCACAAGTAACATATCATGCCAGCATATAAACATATCATCACATACTGTCAGACATATCTGGGGTGTCTGACCAACCCTTCGGTCCTAACAACCGAACTCTACTACTATCACATATACATATCATGCCAGCATATAACATATCAGGTAGTAGCAAACCTAGATGATATCACAAAGACAATCATTTAACATACAACTCCTACTGGTGAGTCGGCACTGTGGCCGTAGACCCACCGCTATTGGAAGGTAACTCACATCACACTGCTGAAGTCCCAAAGGCACAATCCCCCACTGGCTGAAGTCCCGCAGACTCGACCCCAGCTGCTGGCTGACAGATTCTGGATCTGTCAATATCAAAACATCACCCAATTAATAATTGGGTCCCACTACATAACCATAAACACTTACTTTGGATAATTACATTACCCCAAGCTTGGCTTATTCAAGCCCAAGGCCCAATCTGTAGGCCCAAAGTCAACTAGGAATCAAAGCCCAACACATGCCCCAATTTTCCAAATTGGGCCTAGGCCTATCATGGTCTCATTCTAAGGCCCAACATCATATACTCATTAAGGCTCAAACTAAGACCCATATATGGCCCAATTTTCCAAATTGGGCCCAAGCCCCTTACATGGGTCTTACCCTAGGCCCATTAAATTACTCTAGACCATTTGCTTGATCATGGATAGTCCATTTAATAACCTAAATCATCAAGACCCAAAAGAAAGGCCCAACAATAAACCCAAGTGAAATTAGGGTTTCACATAAAATGATGATTAGGGTTAAGTTTCCTACTTAACCCATTAAGGACTTAATCCATTAAGTCCAATATTGCTTAGATTAATTTCTGCCAATGATTATTATTCAATATTCCAAGTTATTACATAATTCTCGTGTGTGACCCGATTAATTCTTAAAGTCCGGGTTTCATTGGCATTAGGGTTTTCCAATCCAAATACTAGCCCATTTATCAATTTGTTGGCCTTTTATGTCAATTAGGGCTTTATTGGGCCTATTAAGCCCACTAGAATAATATTAAAGCCCATTAGGGTTCATTAAGCTTTATTGGGCCTATTTGAGCTTACAAGGCCCATTAGGGTTTCAAGCACCCCTCCCAAACGAATCAACTCACAAGGCAAACACACCGCCACCCGACACGGCGGCCTGTGGCGGTACGAGGCGGCAACCACCACCCTAAGGTGGTGGTTTTCAAGTTCTTTCATTATTCCGACACTATTACAAATTACAATACAAATCCCGAATCACGCACACACTCACTAACATACACATACACACGCACAACCACCCAAATGGTGGCCGGCGGTGGTGCAAGGCGGCAACCTTGTGATTTCCGGCTAGACAAATAACCCACAATACATAGGAACACCAAACAATTGACTGAAGTTAAGTCACACATGAAATACGCACACCAAGCATCGCCTAACAGCGGTGGTTGACGGCAGCAAGGTTGGCGGCCATAGCAACGGCGCCTTGGAGTGGCGGCAGTGACGTCGGTCTGAACAAACCCCGAGGAGTAGTGATTGGAACCGGTACATCTCGTTAGAATACCGTCGCAACAGCAACATAGAACCGAGGTCGCTCACCAGCGGCTTAATCTTCAATGGCTGTAGTGAAGCGGCGGCAAGAACTCCGTCGATCACCTCCCACACATCAATGCTTCCTATTCCGCCTATAGCCACCATCGGGTTCCCAGACGCCACGATGGCAAAGCACAACGCGTTCAGCGGTCTAGGTTCTCTACTATGGTGCTCGCACCTCCACCAGAAACGACCACATCGGCCATCACTTCCGATACACCCAACAGTCTTCGATATCTCAGGACATGGCAAGCGTCGTTGGCGGTCTCCGGCGATTGGCGACCTCATCAGGGATGGTTGCGACTTGAACAGCAAAGGGAAATGGCACCAAAGATTGAAGGAGATGGGGCAGCTAGATGGAGGTGTCGGTGAGAGGGTGTAGGTTGAAGAGCCCGACGATGGTGGCTGCATTATCCCTTGGGTCTAGGGTTTCATAACGCGTTTATATGCCCGTCACCCACAAACATTTAGTCATGATGGTAGGATTGGTCCCTCCCATCCAATTTCCTTTCAATATTGGGCCATATATTACACTTTAAACCCCACTTCTGAAATCCTTTACATTTTAAGTCCGGCTTTTACCAAGTAGCCCCTCTCTCAGCATTTATTTTCTAATGAAATCCAGAAATTACTATCTGGCCCTTCTTCCATAATTCCCTTTTCATAGTAATTTCAAATAATTACCATGGAGCCCCGAGCTTCATAAATAATTATAAACTAAGTCTGAAAATTACACTTTTAACCCCCGACTCCTAAAGTTGTGACAATTAGCTCTTCGAGACCATCCTTTTATATATAATTATTTATTTAGAGCTACAAGCCATTCATTAATTTATTTATCTATTCAATAAATAAACGGGGTTTTACAGTTAATGTTCTCAAATCCCTGAATTCTCAAGTTCTGATGACTCAAGCCCACGTTTTCACAAAATCTTAAAGGGTTCTAGGAAACCGCGTTTGAATAACAGAGACTGCAATTCACCAAAATCCTTAGCTAAAAAGGCTTTCAAAGAGGAAATTCGCCCCCGAGGCACAAATAGACAAATGTTTTCAAAAAACAAAAAGCATGTCAGATTTCAAAAATCCAAAAGTCCAGAAAAATTTGTTTTCTCTCACTATTTTTCAAAAAACTCTACCATCAAGAAAACATCCAAGAGGGAATGTACAGTTTCAACAGTCATTCCTAAGTCATCTAACACAACTCAAAAGAGTGTAAAGTCTTTTCGAAACAATGTTTTTCAAATCTATTCCTCAGATGATCCGAGATGGAATGGTATTTTACCCATTTCAACACATTTAAAGTCACATCAAAATTTTAACAAGTGGAAGGGTATTCTACCAAATCCAACAAAAAGGACACAAAGATCTACACGTGCTAAACCTTTTTCAAAACAAACCTTTCAGAAAACAAACAACACTCATGTCAGATCTTTTCAGCCTCGGACTAGTCAAAAGCCAAACAACTCATCCTTTAGAGCGTTGACCAAACGTGGTGTCAGAACTAAAGACATAATCTCAACTTGTAAATGTCAGTGTAGTTGCCAAAATCAGAAACCTCGTAACTTTGCAAATACACACAACACTCCAAAACTACACAAACACCCAGGACTAGGTTTAAAAGCTGACACAAAACCAGTCCCTGCAACCTCGGTCCACGCATCACTTAGAAACTCGTCTGTTGTTCCTGGCTCCAAACTAGTTTGGATGCCTAAACTAACCGTGTAATTCTCAGGCTTTGTGTAAGGAGGAACAAGAAGATGAATGGTTAATTGACAATGCCTGCTCCTTGCACATGACCGGAAGGTTAGAATACCTTCGGGATTTCAGGCCAATTTGCAATGGTGGAAATGCTACTTCCGGCAACAATGCGAATGGAATCATCCGAGGTTACAGTGTACTCACTACGGGGAACTTCTCAATTCAAATAGTTGCTTACGTAGAAAGCCTTAAAAATAATATCATCAGTGTTGGCCAACTATGTAAGGCAGGCCATCGAGTTGAATTTGATGATCAATTCTGTTATGTAATGACAAGTGATAGGAGCACCTGTTTGATCAAGTCACGATCCGAGGGTACCATGTATCCTATGGATGTCTCTCTAATCATTGGCAAACCGCAGTTGTGTTTCCTTTCCAAAGTTGTATCCGAAGTCAGCTGGCTATGGCACCGCAAGCTCGCTCATCTCAACTTCAGATACATCAACAGCTTGGTCACTGGAGAGCTAGTCAGGGGACTCCCTATTCTCAAGTTCAGCAATGACACTCTCTGTCCTACATGTGAATGTGGTAAGCAATCCAAAGCAAGTCATCCCATGGTGATTGACTCTTCAATTTCTGAACCACTTGAGCTCCTGCATGTTGATCTCTATGGTCCATTAACCGTAGCCAGTCTTCATCACAAAAAGTACATAATGGTTATAGTTGATGACTTCACACGCTTCACATGGGTCTTATTCCTCATACTCAAATCTGAAACAATGCATATTCTCATCAACTTCATCAAAGAAATAGAACTTCAGATCAAGCTTCCAGTAAGACGTATCCGCAGTGATAATGGAACCGAGTTCACTAATCATGCTCTCAACAGCTTCTTGATATCTAAAGGTATCACTCACAACTTTTCATCTCCTTATACACCACAACAAAATGGAGTAGTAGAAAGAAGGAACCGCACACTAGTCGAAGCAGCCAGATCTATGCTCAACTTCGCACACCTTCCTCTCTACTTCTGGGCTGAAGCTGTAGCAACCACATGCTTTGCACAAAACCGAAGTATTGTGTGCAAATGCCTCAATAAAACACCGTATGAGGGCCTTAACAACCGCAAACCAAATGTTCACTTCTTTCATATCTTTGGGTGTAGATGTTTTGTGATCAATAACAGAGATCAGCTTAATAAATTTGCACCGAAGTCTGATGAAGGCATCTTTCTTGGCTACTCTACGAACAAGGTTGCTTACCGGGTTCACATCAGACGTACAAGGCTAATCATTGAAAGCTTCAATGTGAAGTTCGATGACTCTTACATCCGCAACGCCCCTCCATCCACTGAAACCACCGCAATCATGGAAAGTGACATTCCTGCTTGTTCAGGTCCTTTAAATCTAGTTGAAGTTAATTATGACGATCTTTTCGACCCTGTTGAAACAGCGAAACTATCCGAAGTTCTTGTGTCACCGGCCACTCAACAACAACACGCTGATGTTTCTGGTCCATCTCTATCCGAAGTACCATCTCTCAATACTTTCACCTCTCCGGTTGAGGGGGAAAGTTCTACTCCGGATCAAGCAACAACCATCGACGTTCCAGTACTTGATGATGCTCAAGTTCCTATCCGCAGAAAACCATTACCATTAAACATATCTTTGGATTCAGATGATGAACTCATAGAGAACATTGACACTAGGACCGATTCAAGGATTATCACTCTCCCATCCGCAGTCCAGGGGAACCTTCTCAAGTTCCAGAGGAACTCCCATTAGCAGTCCAGGGGGAACATCTCCAAACGACTCAAGAAAATTTCATTTTCGTTCCAACAATCTAGGATGATTCAGCAGGATGTTCTCAAATCCAGGGGCAACTACCATCTCCATCCGTAGAAACTTCTGATATTGAAGACATTCCCTCTACCGCAGTTGCTGATCATCTACAACCCCTTCTACACGTATGGACGAAGGACCACCCACCAAGGCAAATCATTGGCAACCCATCCGCAGGTATCCAGACTCGATCTGCCAAGGACTTACCTGATCATTGTCACTATGCGGCATTTATGTCCTCAGTTGATCCGCGATCGATCAAAGAAGTATTATTGGAACCTGATTGGATTTCTGCAATGCAAGAAGAACTGGAAGAATTCAAAAGGAACAAGGTGTGGCAACTCGTTCCCATACTGCAAGGCCACACTATTGTTGGAACAAGATGGGTGTTCAAGAACAAGTTAGATGAATCTGGTGCAGTTATTAGAAATAAGGCAAGACTGGTTGCAAAGGGGTACAGTCAACTTGAAGGTGTTGACTACGATGAAACGTATGCTCCGGTGGCTTGAATGGAAACCATCCAAATCTTCTTAGCATATGCAGCCCACAAAAACATCAAGGTACACTAAATGGACATTAAGAGTGCGTTTCTCAATGGGGAATTGAAAGAAGAGGTTTATCTTCAGCAACCTCCCGGCTTTGAAAGTATTGAATTCCCTGACCACAGCTACAAGCTTCAAAAGGCAGTCTACGGTCTGAAGCAAGCCCCAAGAGCTTGGTATGAGACTCTTTTTGAATTTCTAGTATCTTCAGGTTACAAAAGAGGAGTGATTGATCCCACGTTATTTAGAAAAGCAAATGGTGACCACCTTATGCTTGTACAAATATACGTGGATGATATCATATTCGGATTGACTGATCAAGGAATGGTGGATGAATTTGCTAAGCTCATGACCAACAAATTACAAATGAGCATGAGTAGAGAGATTAATTTCTTTCTAGGTCTTCAAATCAAACAAATTCAGCAAGGGATATTCATTCATCAAGAGAAATACACCACTGAATTATTGAAGAAATACTCTATGGAAAACTGTTCCTCGGCTAAGGTCCCTATGGCCTTCTGTTATAAGATCTCTGCTGATCCCTCTGGTGAATTTGTGGATCACAAAACTTATAGAGGTATCACTGGCTCTCTTATGTACCTCACCACAAGTCGACCGGACATTGTCTTTGCAACTGGTGTATGTGCAAGGTATCAGGCTGACCCAAAAGTGTCACATATGACCGCAGCCAAACAAATTCTCCGGTGCCTGAAAGGAAGCAAATCTCTTGGTCTATGGTACCCCGCAGGGAATGATTTCAGTCTTCAAGCATTTACCGATGCGGATCATGCCGGATGCAAACTTGATCGAAAAAGTACCTCAGGTGGATGATAATTTCTGGGAGGAAGACTCGTCAGCTGGTCCTCAAGAAAACAAGGTTGTGTTTCATTGCCTACCGCAGAAGCCTAATATGTGGCCGCAGCCAGCTGTTATTCTTAAGTTCTATGGATGAAGACACAACTGTTAGACTACGGATACAGAATGCTACGGATACCAATTTACTGTGACTCTGAAAGTGCCATAGCGATTTCTCATAATCCTATTCAGCACTCCAAGACGAAACATATTGAACTACGGTATAACTTCATTAAAGACCACATTCTTAAAGGTAACATTGAACTCATCTTTGTCTCTACTCATGAAGAGATTGCTGATGTATTTACCAATGTTCTAAAAGGCGCGCCATGGCGTGAGGCGTGGCTTTGCCGTTACGAAAAGCCTCATAATGTTGTTGTTAGGCATGACGCGTGGTAAGGCATGATATGGCGCGCCATGGCACGTTATGGCGTGTTATGGCGCGTGTTTTTTCGTTTGAGACATGGTTTTTTGCTCTTTGTTATGTCTTTTCTAATCGGAGATACAAGTATTGTGGTTTTTGTTAAATTTTGGTTACTAGTTATTGATCTAACACTTCTAAAAAGTAGTTATATTTAATATAAATTTACATTTATGAGGTAATATAATTTTAAATTAATACAAAATCGCCGCCTTACTTCACGCCTTGAAAAACGTCATGGCTCGCCATGGCTCGTTAAGCTTGAGGCTTGACCTTTCCGCCACGCCACACCTCACGCCATTTAGAACCTTGGTATTTACAAAAGCACTTGACTCACTAAACTCAATGCGTTCTTAAAAATGTTAGGAATGATGAATCCGGGCCCTCAATTCTTCTTGAATTAATAGGTACCGCAGACCATTCTTGGTCTCCATTGCGATCCTAACTGAAAGTCATTTATAATAGATGGTTTGTATATCTTGTGTACCGCAGTCTATGTACCGCAACCATATATTATATTTATCTTTCACTGGTCGTTCTTTTTTGTTATTACTAACTTCTTAAACAAGTGCTCTTCTCAGTTTCTCCCACTGCAGCCATCCGCAATGGCAATGGAGCCATCCGCAATGATGTGTCCATCCGCAGTCACATTAATTGATTTTCAGACTGTTCATTCTTTTGAAAAACAAAAAAAAACATGGTGTGCTATTTAATGATCCTTCATTAAATAAAAACATTCCTTTGAAAAAACTGCCTCATTCTTTTTTTCTAAACCATGTGTCAGACCTATTTTAGGTATGATGACAAAATAAAGATTTTTCAAATCAAATCCTTTTAATATGTCTTTTCCTATTACCCCAAACCATCACATCCGTTAAAACTTCCCTTTTATCCAACGGATTAATCTCTCCCCCACCACATGTTCACCAGACGTGATACAAAATATGACATTTCATTAAATGCAGAGCCCTTTTCTAGTTAATCCCAAATTCAGATTTTATCCCTCTTTTGTCAATATGTGGTTGAGATTAAAGACGTTAATTCAAAAGATAAACCCAAACGTTTTTACCCAAATTCACTTAGGCCAAAAACGTTTACCGCTCCATTCTTCAAAGAAAAGTTTACGCTCTCTAAACCTTCAACCTTCTTCTGCATTGTTCAGAGCTTTCTCAAACTCTCAACAATGGTGAAATCTGGTGTCTCGAAGAAACAATCCAAGGCTTCTGGATTAGTGAACCCAACTGGTTCAGACTCTCCGCCTATCGCCCACTTGCTAACCCCCAAGAAGTTCATCTAAACCTAATCAATGATTCTTTGATCATTCTGTCCAAAGAAAAATTCCTCACCGCCATTAACCTCATTGTTCATGCCTCCATCAAGATCTTCACCCCATCAATGGCGGACATTACTTCGGCACTCTACCAGATGGGTTATCAGACAAGGATCAAAGGAATTGGCGATTTCAAGAAGAACCAATTTCATGTGGTCTGGCAATTCATGTGCCACTTTGTCATCCGCAATCTATCCGACAGAACCGGAGGTACAGATAACATAGGTCTCAAACTGTTGGAACTGGTATGGAGCATATTCACAGGACACGATGTGAACTACATAGAGATTCTTTGGGATGATTTTCTACAATACATTCCCAAAGAGAGCCCGAGGGAGAACCCAACCGAACTCACATTTGCTAGGTTCTGGTCCCTCTGCATTTTAGACCTACATGCGGACGCAGGGATAGACATGGGCAGTGACATCAACTTCTTCGTCACCAAGGACCTCAAAAGGTACAATCCTTCTTCTGATCAATCAGTTTTTGGCCCAATCCGCAGAATTCCTGTCCATATTCTTTCTACCCTCGGTCTTGAGACTGTTGATGTCTCAGACCACATTGAGGATACGAAAGGTATTGACCCATACCTTCCTACCCCGCCTCTTCTATCCGCAGTCGTTAACACTGAAGGCACCGCAGTCCCTTCCTCCACAACTCTTTCCAATATTTCTCATTTCCAAAGACGTAAGCACAAAGTTTCTAATCTTCATGGCCCCTACAACACCAAGAAACAAGGAAATCCTAAAAAGGATGCTTCGAAGCCCTCCAAGAAAAGGAAAACTCCACCAGCAATAACTATTGTGGAACCTCTCCAACAATGACTCATATGAGGATGATCAACCCATTTCAATCCTCAAGAAACGCAAAACCCATCCCTCTAGCCATATGTGTGACCAGACTGATACCTCAGCCTCTCAACGGGCTCCGGTAGTCCTTGGGATGCCCGCACATCCATTGGAAACTACCATCTTCTTCCTTTCAAACTTAGAAAGTGAGTCTGATTCACAGCAACAAGAAGACTCCCCCCCCCCCCCCCCGTTGAATTCCAAGAGGATAATACTGGTTCTTTCCGTAAAGTCTCCAGGACATCCCGACTGCATTTCTTTTCTCCTGAGGAGTTGAAATCCATCCTTTTGAATGTCACCCAAACACTACAAACACCTTCCCAACCGCAGGGCACTTCTTCCGCCCATGCCAGAACTGAGCCGAGGCCACACTTGACCACGGGTCAAAGAGACCAAGGAAGCTCAGGAAATCCTACTTTGCTTACATCAGTAATAGGTGGTTTAGGCATGGTGAGCACAAATATGCAAGGATCCGTGAACCCGAGGGACACCTCTGTGCGATTTCAAGGAATTGACAGTGATAACTCTAGTGATTCATGGAGCAAGTATCAACCCTCCAACGAGGTTGAAGCAAAGAAATATGTCGCTTTTCGTAGGGCATTCCAAGCACGCAAGGATCAACAAATCAAACAACAACAGCTGAAGAAACAAGAAATCCAAGCAGTGGCTAAGTATTGGGCAGATGCAATTAATAATGCCAATATCGTAGCCACCTTCGGTTATGATGATGTTGATCTGCAAGAGGTAAACAAACTCTCACATTCTGATGATGACCTCATGATGTTCGATGAAGAAGAAGAATCCAGTGGCTCTCATCATTCGACTACAAAGCCCAAAGAGAAGAAGGAGAAGAAGAAGAAGAAGAAGAAGAAGAAGAAGAAGAAGAAGAATGATGTCACTCGGAAAGAATTTATAAGTCTTCAAGCCAAGGTTGATCAAATCCTTGTTGCGGTCAAGCCAACTCAACCGCAACCAGAAGATATCCCTGGACCGCAGTCACTAATAGAATGGATTGAACGCCTGGAAACACATGAGAGAATGGCTGCGGAGCGTATCTCTCTAAAGGTTGAAATGGGGATTTGGTCCCTTGATAATAATCGTCAAGTTGACCACAAAGAATTCATGGCTATTGCGAAACTCGTCATCTCTGAGGTAACCGCAATCAAGAAAGATCTTCAAGCAGCCATTGCGGATCAAGCCTTCTACACTGACAAACTGATTAATGAGACTCACACTGCTTATGAATCCGCAATCTTAGTTCTTCATGTTACAATCAACCGTCTGCAGCGACCCTTGTCTGAAAATTTCCATGGTCCTGAAATCCTTCACCTCACCAAGGAGATCAACATGCTACTCTTCAATCCCACCATCCCCAACAATCAACAACTGGCCGAAGCCCTCAAAGCTCAATTTCAAGAAGTTTTTGCCAGAGTTGATGGCCTTCGTCAATGGCTTGAGGAGGCTTCGGGTCTGAACTCCTCAAGAGGGGGAAGTGAAGAAGAAGAAGTCCATCTCACAACATCAAACTCCCCCTATCACAACAGAAAAAATTCCTACACCACAACCTTCACCGCAACCATCTCATCACACTCCACCTCATAACTCTCCAGTGCAACAGGAAAACACTCCTGAGAAACCAGAGACTCCCCCTCACTTCAAAAACCTTGTGGAGTACATGTCCTCTCTGAGTTCAAATGACTCTCCTACCACCACCCAAAGGAAAAAAGATTGGAAGGCAGCCAAACTAGCTGAAGAAGTTGATGGGTTTTGGTCATAAGACATCCTATGTGCTCATACAAACCCTAAAGCTCGGATCTAGGTTCCTCTATTGTACATACTTTGAATCCAAGACTATAAACCCTAATTCTAGCATATGGAAATCAGAATTCACATGTAAATAGGTTTAAGAACATACATTGATTGTTATATAGCAATAACAATCCTAATCCTCCTTGAATTGACCTTGGAAAGCTGAGAGTCACAAGTGTCACTCCTCTAATGGCTTACAAACACCATAAGCAAGTGGAGAAGGTATAAAGAGAGAGGAGAGAGGTAGGAATTCGTCCTTAGGACTTCTTGGGAAGGCTTAGACGAATTCCTAAGCCCTAGGGGGTTTATATAGGTGTAAAGATTAGGGTTTTAGTCCTTATCCTTATCTAGTTGCTTGTCCACCAAGCAACCATAAGATAAGTTCTAGAAACCCTTGTCCTAGTCGAATTCTAAGGGATTTACACCTCAAATTCGTTCACCATATATATAAGATAATCCTTACCTTATTTTGTAACTATCACATAATTACAATTCAGTCCCTCTAGTTTAATTAATTACATTTGATCACAAAATTAATTCTTAATTAATTATTGACCAATATTAATTAAACAAATATGATTTCTCCTTTAATATATTATTCCTATAACTTATTAATAAATCATAATAACCTCTCTCTCTTTATTTATTTCTCCAATCAAGTTGCTTTGGTGAAGGCAACCCAAAAGGACCATGCACCATCGGGTCAAGTACATACCAAAATAGTTATGGACTTAGACACTAATCCAACAGTCTCCCACTTGGATAAGTCTAATAACTATTCTGCGTATGACTTCGGATCCCGATTTGCAATCGTAGCTTTCTAAAGCCGCTGTCAACTCTGATCATATCAAATACGCGTGTCCTTAGATAAGGGATCATATATTCCTCCATTCTAGATATCGTATGAGATATGATTTCAAATCATTCTCTTTGTACTATATCTCGATTTCCGATTTATGACGACTGACTAATTGAACAAATCAAATTAGCCCTAGCCCGGCCGAGCATTTACGTTTGTCATCACTAAACCATCGAGGGGCCCAAAGATATCGCCTTTATCCTACTTTGAATAAAAGGAATGGATAAACTTTGATACAATGCTCGCTTGCACTCATGCACCGAATCACACACAACAATATGTTTTATAACACCAAGTTACTAGTGCGTTTACATATTATCAATGTGCAACCGATTCGCAAGATACAACTCACACATCTCGGTTTCAAGAATATAAGATGTTATCGTCTCACCAATCACTCGCGATACAATTCATGGAGTGATCCAAGTGAGCATGGGTTTGATCCAATGTTCAAATCATATTCATAAGCACTCATGAACGTTGCAGCAAACACTTGCTTATGTCTAATACTCTTTTAGACAATCCACACACCAATTCACGACAGTCTTCATTCATATCTACTTCCAACATATGAATGACTGTCGCCCGTTCGAATAATTCGATTATTCTTAATAAACTCAATTATTCTGGAAGTCAAAACATGCAAAGTGAAACACAAGAATAATACTAATCCCATATGGCCTCAAACCTTTGAGTACAAATAAAACACCTTTTATTTATCACCATATCGATTACTCATTATTTGTAGTTATGGGTAATCAACTTCTTACTTGAATTACAACACTTGTCCCATGCTCCTAGCATGCACACAATGTTTACCTATGGTTCTTACTTTGTGAAATAGATCATATTGAACACATTTCCAATCATTCTCATTTCTCAACTCCAAATCCTTTTTCCATAAGTTAAAGAATATCAAATTCTTGCTACTTATAGAATATGCTAGATTCTAATATTCTATGCAACTTATCCTTTCGTAATGTCACTGCACCAAAGTCACAAAGACTATTGCCAATGATATTACAAAGTCCTCTATCGGAGATTGTTACAAGACAATTCCATAGACGTGATGTCTCTCACTCAAAGTACATTCTTTGAACATCCTTTTGCATAGAAGTTTCTAATCTAATCATAGATTTCTCAATATTCAATTCCCAATATGGACACACTTCCATATGTTCCATATGACAACTCATTCTTAATAGAATCTTATCTATTCGTAATGATGTCGATATGGTCCATCCAATATGGTAACATTTCCATATTTTCCAATACTATACTTCCAACTATTCACAAGCGACCAATCCTCGTCGAACTTTGGGTTGTCCTTTGATAGTTGTTTAATTGTTTTTAGTCAAAACCAATTCTAGTCCCTTTTCCCTCTAAATGCGCTCGACATTTGGAAAATTTTAGAATGGTCAAACATTAAGCATTTGCAATCGATCCTATACCCGAAGCGTATGGGACACGACGCATAATGTTTTATTTGCTATGTTCTCAAAATTCGAATTGTGAAAAGGGATGCCGTAATCATAATCGAAATTTTAAGAACACACTATGTACCTTTGACTAAATTTATTAACATTTCTCAACCTAATCCTTTAGATTTGAAATGAAGCATAATATTCTCTCCCTTAATTATAGCAAAACAACCTTTCAACTCTTACAACTTTGCAAAGTATGACTCTTGTTTTCTATAATTAATATTGCTAACCTTGCAATACTTTCCTTAATAATCATACAATCATAACATTTATGCTCCCACTATCACTATGATTATTATAAAACATAACACTTATGCTCCCACTAGCTTCGACATGTATTCATAAACATCTTAACTTTCAGAAAACAATACTTATTGAATTTCTTAAGTTCATGTTTCTAATACTTAGTGCTTTGATAATCCTTTATCAATGCTTCTTGAACTTATACACCTTTTCCTTCGATAGTTCATATGTGTGTCTAAACAATTAAGACTAATTGCCAAACCTCACAATTCAAATTATGGAAAGGGATGCCGTAACCATAATCGAATTCGAGAATGCAATTTTTACAATCACTATCTTCTTAAAATCTTTCTTAGTGAAAGTATTTCCTCACAATCATTTTCATGAAGGAGGAAATCTTATGACACTTAGATTTGAGCGGTGTATGTGTTCCTATCCATGTGAATTTGTTAAAACTAAAGTTTACGACAAATTCAAACTCATATGGACCGAACTTTCTTAATCTTAATTTCTTGCCTTTATGATAGCACAGCTGCCCACCATGTCTTCCAAGTAGTTAAGCAGCTCACCCTTTCCTATCAATGTACCTTTCATCGATTAAGGTGCTTTGCCTTTTATGCGTTCAAAATGAGAACTCATAGAACTTACATGCATAATTAACTTAATTTGAACAGCACAAAATCAAAATATTGTCAACACGATAGGTTGTAAACCTCAACTCGTTTGCTAGTGATGATCGTTAAGGTTTATTTGATTTGTTCTTGAAACCTTTCAAGACCATTAAGACTCCCACTGACTCCTTGACATATAAGATTCTCTTGTCAAAAACCATTTCTTGACAAACAAATATTCAAGAGTTAGTGTAGCTTTTATCAAAACACTTCATAAATTGGTCCTAGTTGGTCTTTGTCTTATCCAAGACATCACAACTTTCCACATTTAATGAAAGTTACAAACCTTCTTAATACCTTTCACTTAATGTCACAATCTTAACTTTAAGACTTGTTATTGGAACGAAGTATGATTGACTTATTGATTTAACCATTTCTTCAATTCTTGATTCCTCTTCTTAGACATACAATTGTACTAAGACTCACTTAAAGGATCAATATGGTTCTTAATCATTAAGACCTATCATAAAGCATAAAAGGTACTCTCCCATCTTCTTAGAATGGAGAAACTTTTATCTTTCTGCCTACTTGATTCTTCTTATTCGTTCTGCTATTGATCTAAACCCTTTAATCAATTCAGAATTACACCTAATCTTGTAAGTATAACCATATTTACTAAACCTTTAGTAAATCATGACGAATATCTTTGTTACTCTTATGGTGAACTTGATCAACACGCAACTTTGTGTATTCGATCTCCAAGTCCTTTACTTGACACTTTGTCAATGAATTAGTCTAAATTTCCAAATATGAAATTTCTCATACATCGTGCATCCACGTTGCATGATTCCAAGTTTCTGTCCAATTGAAACTTGGGCGATGAGAAACTCTCCCTATTTGGTAAATTCTCGACTTTCCATAAATAACATAATAAGAACCAAATCCATTATTGCTAATAATAGAAACATTTTAACATGAATTTTTCATACACGCCATTGTAAGGATAAATAAATAAAATTTAAAATCAAAATTTATTTTATTGCGGAAAAATTTTGTCCTTACAATGCAACTCATTGAAAAACTTATGCTAATACATCTTTCTTAGCGATCTAATTCTAACTCTAAGTAGTAGCTCAAGAATCTAATCTTCGAGAAATGCGATAGAAATCCATTCCTTTATGGTTAGATTTTGCTCACTTCTTCCCTTAAGCTCCCTTTCTTTTCTTCGATCCTACAAAACATCAATTGTAATCTTATTACATTATGTATTAAGAATCTAGAATAGAAGCTTAAAAGAGTTAGTAAATGGATTTTACCTATATTAGAGCCATACGTTTCGACTCTCCCATCTCTTAGATCTCTTAGGTAAACGGGGCAGCTTCGTCTCCAATGCCCTTTCTCTTGGCAATAAAAGCAAATCGACTCTTTTGGAACAGGACATGGAACTACTTCAGACATCGCCTTTCTCTTATGATCAAACTTTTCGATCATAGCATGTCTTTCGTTGCCATTGTCTATATCCATAGAGGTCTCGAAGGCAGATTCACCAATCAACTTTGCTTTTCTATTGCGCCAAATCATTGCAGATTCAGCAGCAACAAGCATATAGGTGAGATCTATAAGGGTCACGTCGTAGTTCATCATATAGTACTCTCTTACGAACTCACTATATGAGTTGGGAAGTGACTGAAGAACCCAATCAACAACCATTTCCTCATAGACAACGGATCCCAACATTCTTAACTTATCAATGTGTGACTTCATCCCTAGGACGTGTGCACACACGGACTTTCCTTCTTTATGTTTACTTGCCAAAAGGGCTTGAGTGATCTTGAACTTTTCAAGCTTTTGAACTTGTGGGTTAGGGAGAATAATTGGAGGAGGTAGAGGAAGTGAAGCATGATTTCTTGTTCCTCGATCGAATCGTGGAATATCATCTTCATGTGGAATGCTTGTTCCACGGGATTTGAGAAGACCATAGTTGTCGAACTTGGACATCTACAATACGGGAGAAAACGAATTCAAGTTAGTTGATTGATTGAGTCCTTAGTAAATCACCCAAATGAGATACTAAGGCTAGGACCCAACACAATATTCTACAACTCGGGAGAGGGATGCCGTAACCCTAATTGCAGAATATTTGAAGGTAAGTGAATGACGATTCACTAATTTCCACCACGAAAAACGAAAAAGAAATTTAAGTTTTAATTCTATGAAAACTCCTAGATCCTTTGAGATTCATTGAACTTTCAATGGCATGTTTAAATCTCGATATGCCCCTCTCGTTTGTGACTGGGATGCCGAGGATCACAAAGTGGGTGTGAATAACCATGCAAACTTACATGGTGCCCTCACATGTTACAGTCACCTATTCGATGTGTCGGTAAACCACACACGCTCCACCGAACTATGACAAACATTGAGTCACCCTTTGCTACCTTTGCTTAGAACCAATTAGTGTGCCGGTAAACCATACACGCTCCACTAACGTCTTCGCAAGGGCACAAAGTGTAATTTCATGGAATTGCATCAATTCACTTTTGCCTAAGTAACTAAGATTGGGAATTTTATGAAAACATTTAGTTACTTTAGTAATTCATTATACTTATAATGGAAGGTTTCGTCCTATCCTACCCGTTCGGCTAACGACCCTCCACTAGTCAAGAGTGCGGTGGGTAAGAGTGGATACCCATTCAATCGCCATTTTATAGGCAATTTTCTTAAACACCCCTTATAGACCAGCTTTGTGAATGAGGCCTACTAACGGTAAGACTGACTTTTACTCATACATATATATAATGTTAGACTTTTAATGTTATATATAGTATAGGGTGTATTTTTTTTTTACTTTTAAAATACTAGGTGGTCTAATTTAACAATTATACTTTTAATTCAATTAAATTGTAAACCTAAACTTTTATGGATTTATTAAACCTCTTTTAATTATACACCTTAATTAATTAATAAAACCATAAGGGTGTGATTTGAACCTTTTTCAAAACTATACTAGAGTTTTAGAATTTAACATTCCTAATTAAACTTTTAATCAACTTTTAAATTCCAAAACTTGAGGGCAAGTTTTGAAACATTTTTCAAAACATTAGGGTTTCAGCTATTTAAATTTCAAAACAACAAAACTTTTGGGGTTCAAATTTAAACTATAAAACCTAAAGGGCAAAATATGAAACTTTTCATAACAACAAGGATCAAATAACAAATAATTCAAATTAACATTTAATCACATAATTATCCATATTTGATTTATTTAATGATTTCTTGCAAAACAATTTATCAATTTAGTCAAAATAATTAATCAATTATCTTATAAGGAAACAATTATCTTATTAATTGATAAATATCTTCAATTAGATCAAAAATATAGTCAAATATATCATATAATCGGATTAATATTAATCTAACATGATTAGGTAATTATCCCAATGCAAAAAAAGCAAGAAATCCCGAGATAAGCACTGTCTGACGCACCGACTCGCCGAGTCACCCTCTGGAACTCGCCGAGTAGGGCTGACTCGTCGAGTCCAAGAGTGACTCGCCGAATCAGGTCGAACAGTGAGGCCAAAACACGATTTTCAGTTACATCAAGCATCAATACAATAGAAACCAATCATGGCTCTGATACCACTGATGGGTTTTGGTCATATGACATCCTATGTGCTCATACAAACCCTAAAGCTCGGATCTAGGTTCCTCTATTGTACATACTTTGAATCCAAGACTATAAACCCTAATTCTAGCATATGGAAATCAGAATTCACGTGTAAATAGGTTTAAGAACATACCTTGATTGTTATATAGCAATAACAATCCTAATCCTCCTTGAATTGACCTTGGAAAGCTAAGAGTCACAAGTGTCACTCCTCTAATGGCTTACAAACACCATAAGCAAGTGGAGAAGGTATAAAGAGAGAGGAGAGAGGTAGGAATTCGTCCTTAGGACTTCTTGGGAAGGCTTAGACGAATTCCTAAGCCCTAGGGGGTTTATATAGGTGTAAAGATTAGGGTTTTAGTCCTTATCCTTATCTAGTTGCTTGTCCACCAAGCAACCATAAGATAAGTCCTAGAAACCCTTATCCTAGTCGAATTCTAAGGGATTTACACCTCAAATTCGTTCACCATATATATATAAGATAATCCTTACCTTATTTTGTAACTATCACATAATTACAATTCAGCCCCTCTAGTTTAATTAATTACATTTGATCACAAAATTAATTCTTAATTAATTATTGACCAATATTAATTAAACAAATATGATTTCTCCTTTAATATATTATTCTTATAACATATTAATAAATCATAATAACCTCTCTCTCTTTATTTATTTCTCCAATCAAGTTGCTTTGGTGAAGGCAACCCAAAAGGACCATGCACCATCGGGTCAAGTACATACCAAAATAGTTATGGACTTAGACACTAATCCAACAGAAGTTTGGAGACTATGCGGTTTTGATACCATCATGGATGAGTCCTTGATAAATTCTTGGATCAATCCTCACCGCACATTGCTTGATGATGAATACACTCCCCACCTTACCTATGCGGAACCCCCTTCAGATGGCTATTGGGATGTCCCAATCTCTCCCAATGCCAGATACTTCATTGTATTTGAGCAGTTTGACGGCAGCCTTCCAGACGCCAAAAGACTGCCAATGGAATTTGAGAGACTTAGTCAATTTTATGCTAAGCATGCCTCTCCTGTTGAGAACATATGGTCTAACGATAGACCATCCGCAGTCAAGAACTACAAAATCCGGAAGTTCATGAAGGCTGACTTCATCCAATACACTCTGACCAGAAGGGAACACGATTATGTCCGCACCCAGGCTGATTTTCCCTGTATGAATCCGGAAGAAGTCTTTCTCATCACTAAGGTGTTTCAACACAAGTCTGAGAAGCACCCGAAGATGAAGATTGCACTTGAAAGGGCTAATAACTTCTTGAAGGAATAGTCTGTGACTTTGCCAAAATCGACGCAGACATCTACCCCACCATTGCCAAGAAAGTCGATCAGCCACCACTTGACCCGGTACCAATGCCTACCGAAGGATATGAAGAAAGATCCTTAGGTGCAACCAACTACCCTGAACTTGGATTCATTTTCAAAAGGAAAACTGATAATGTCAAATATTTCATTCCTATGACTGCCATGCATCGCCTCACCAGGAAACAACTTGACATCTGCCGAAACGCAGTGGAAAAATCAAAGCACACAACTGCAGAAGTCAAATTCGAGATCTTAAGAAGGATCATCTGGTTGGAGAACATCAGGAAGTTTTGGTGGATCCTAATCAAGTTTCTTAAACTTGATAGCTGATCAAAATTTAAAGAGGTCACTTAGGGGGAAATTGTTGAAACATAAAAAGTGACCCTCTTAAACTTCAGCTACCGCAGCCAACAAACCCCCGCAGTCAAGTCTCTTCATCAGCAGTCACCAACCGCAGTTTCTATATACCGCAGTCTTTACTAGATTACTTTACTTTGTCTTTTTTGTAATACACTCTATTGTCCAATATGCCTTGCATGGCTACTCTTAGAGATGTAATCTATTGATCTTTGTGAGTCTCTATAAATAGAGCTCATTCCCTTGTAAACAAATATATTGCATCTAATTCTAATACACATCTCTGAAGTTATCTTTTCTATCTCTCTTACTCACTCTTCTTACTTTCATAATCGATTACAACCTCTCTTCGGAGCAAGTCTTTTGTGACTTAATAACTAAGCTTGATCTCACTTATTAACTTGGCTTGAATGCATTCCTCGTTATGAATCAGCTTAAGTGTATACTTGATGTAACAATTGTTGTCACTTACATTTCTTTACTTTTCCGCAACTAACTCTCTAACATCTAACTCTAAATATTTTTGTTGAGCTTTTAGATCCATCGAGATTAACTATTCCACAATTTACGAGTTCTAACGTTTGTTCAAGTGTGTCTCTAAGTTTTTTCTCTCAACACATTACATTTTGAAAAAGGTAAACATGACTCAGGTAAATGTGCTCACAAACATACTTACATGATTAATAAGATATTTTCGTAAACGTCACTTCTTCTCTTTTAAGCTTATGTTCTGTAATTTTGATCCATCTGATTCCGATATTGTCAAATTCGGTTGTTCACGTTTTCTTATATAGTGTTGCCCGTCAATGGAGAGAGTAGATAGAGATAGTTATCAGTAAATGAACGGTGTAAAAATTCTAGATCTAGATGGAATTGTCGAGGCGCGGAGGAGGTGGATACAAAATCAGACGGAGATGCAAGTTCGATGAAGGAAAAATGATTAATTCTACATTTGGACAGAACTGGGGTGGAGCGGAGTCTGTGGATTCAAAATCGGCCGGGGATGAGATCTATGAGGAAAAATAACTCCAAATCTAGAAATCGAAGGAAAGAGATGAAGATGAAGACGGAGGAATGATCATCATCTGGAGGCTAGGCGACGGCGGGAGGAAGGAAGGAAACAGAAGTGATTGTATCAAAGGCAGGACGATAAAGACGTGTGTGTGAGTGTGTATGTGTGCGTGTGTGTGTGTGTGTGAGAGAGAGAGAGAGAGAGAGAGAGAGTGAGTGTGTGTGTGAATGAATCCCTATTATTATTACTATATTATTATAAAGGAAGCATTTTTCCTTTCACCACATTCATTTGAAACTCCCATTCATTTTTCCTTTCATCACATTCATTTGAAACTCCCATGAATTTTCAATTTCTTTCTAATAATGATTATAAGTTGGTTAATAATGTTAAATAAATATAAAACCTAAAGTGTAATCATATACAAACTAAATTTAAATATTAAAAGAATATATTTTCTTTTACTTATAAAGTTATATTTTTAACTTTTAACATATTATATTTAATTTATCAAGTCTAATATGTTGTATACAAAACCATTATCATTTTAGAGCTACAAGTTTTGAAAATTTTGTATAAAATATTTAAATTGTTAATTTAAATATAACCTTACACGATCAACTTAAATATAAATTTTAGTTCAACTAAACAACTCAAAGAATATTTTATAAATAGTTTAAAATGATAAATTGTAGTGTGTTTTTAATAATGATTATAAGTTGGTTAATAATGTTAAATAAGTATCAAACTTAGAGTGTAATCATAAATAAACTAAATTTTAATATTAAAATAATATATTTACTTCTACTTATAAAGTTAGGTCTTTAAATTTTAACATATTATAATTAATTTATTAGATTTAATTCATAAAGTTATGTTTTTAACTTTTAACATATTATAATTAATTTATTAGGTCTAATATGTTGTATGTAAACCATTATCATTTTAAAGCTACAACTTTTGAACAATTTGTATATAATATTTAAATTGTTAATTTAAATATAAAATTACAGGATCAACTTAAATATAAATTTTAGTTTAACTTAAACAACACAAAGAATATTTTGTAAATAGTTAAAACTGATAAATTGTAGTGTCTTTCTAATAATGATTATAACTTGGTTAATATGGTTAAATAAGTATCAAATCTAAAGTGTAATCATAAATAAACTAAATTTCAATATTAAACTAATATTTTTACTTCTACTTATAAAGTTATGTTTTTAACTTTTAACATATTATACTTAATTTATTAGATTTAATATGTTGTTGTATGTAAACAATTATCAGTTTAAAATTATAACTTTTGAGCAGTTTGCACAAAATACTTAAATTGTTAATTTAAATATAACATTACATGGTCGACTTCAGTATAAATTTCAGTTCCACTTAAAAAATCCAAAGAACATTTTGTGAATATTTAAAAGTGATCAATTGTAGTGCTAAACGCAAAAACTAAATTGTAATATCAATTTAACTAAAATATTTCCTAAACATATTTTTATAATTGTTAGAAGTCTTCAAATAAGTAGCTTAAAATAACTTACAATAACAATAGTTAAAAATGATTCTATATAAATGATTATATTGTTACCTTTAAAATAAAATAAAAATTATTTGATGTTTTAAATAATTACAATGATAGAAATTAAAAAGTAAAGCAAATAAATTTTAAAAAATTAATTAACAATAACAACAACTATAAATAACATTAAACCATATATTATATTTAATTTTATTCATTAGTAAATCACGGGTAGAGATCATTCAAAAGATTGAGATTATGTAGTTTTAATAAATGTATATATTATTATATAATTTAAAATAATCAATATATATTACATCAACTTAGTATACGAATTATTATATATCAAATTTAACAACAACATTATTTTTATATTTTAAATATATATATATATATATATATATATATATATATATATATATATATATATATATATATATATATATGTAAAGATTTCAGCTATATACAACTTTTGAACAGTATCGACAAAATACTTAAAATGTTAATTTAAATATAACATTACAGGCTCAACTTCAATATAAATTTCAGTTTCACTTAAAAACCCAAAAAAATATTTTGTAAATAGTTAAAAGTGATAAATTGTAGTGTTAAATGCACAAACTAAATTGTAATATCAATTTAACTAAAATGTTTCCTAAAGATATTTTTATAATCATTGAAAATTTTCAAATAAGTAGCTTAAAATAACTTACAATAACAATAATTAAAATTAACTCTATATAAATGATTATATTGTTACCTTTAAAATAAATAAATAAATTATTTTATGTTTTAAATATTTACAATGATTGAAATTAAAACGTTAAGCAAATAAATTTTAAAAAGTTAATTAATAATAATAACTATAAATAACATTATACCATATATTATATTTAATTTTATTCATGAGTAACCCACAGGTAGAGGTCATTCAAAAGATTGAGATTATGCAGTTTTAATAGATGTATACATTATCATATAATTCAAAATAATCAATATATTATATCAACTTAGTATATGAATATTATATCAAATTTAACAACATTATTGTTATATTTAATAAAACATATATTTATAAAGATTTCAGCTATATAAATGTTTATGTGCAACGCGTGGGCATTCGCCTATTTATAATTATAATAAATGAATAATTTTAATCACATTTTGCCAAGTGTCACTCTAATACAGTTCCTCATTAATATTATGTCATGTGTCATGTATATATATTAGATAACTCATTTCAAAATTCAAATTTACATTTTCTAATTATATGTTAAATTTGAAGTTGTAATAACTTTAAAATTTTGATATATCTCTTAATTAATAATTTATGTAAAATGATTTATTTAAAATAGTTGATTAAAAATTATAAAGTTTTAGTATGAATGTAGCATCCGGGATTTTCCATGTATTATTATTGATCATCTTATTTGAAGTGTGAAATGGTTTGGTTTGGGCTTTGACCTTTGGGCTTTATAAATGGGCCGAGGAAGCTTCGTACGTGGGGCGTACATTGCCATATACGCCCATCATACTCATGAGAGTGAACCGTGGAGGCCATGCATGTATGCGCAGCGTACCAGGAGTACTCAAGTCACAATCTTGGAGTATGACTCCAAGACTTGACTTTGGAACGAAGAATGACTCGGCTTTTTTACTTAACCATTTTTGACAATTCATGATTCCTCTTCTTAGTCATACAAATGTACTAAGATATCCTTAGAGGATCAATCATGATATGGTTCTCAATCATTAAGACAATCATAAAACACGATACAAAAGTACTCTCCCATCCTTTCAGATTAGAGAAACTTTTTGTCTTTATGCCTACTTGATTCTTCTTATTCATTCTGCCATTCATTGAAACTTTTCAAAAAAATTCAGAGTTACACTTAATCTTATAAGTATAACCACATTTACTAAACTTTAGTAAATCATGATGAATGTTTTTATCTCTCTTTGTGGTGGACTTGACCAACGCACAACCAAGTGTACCTGATCCCCTAGTCCTTCACTTGACTCTTTGTCAAGGAATTAGTCTCAATTTCCCAAATATGAAAGTTTTTCATTCATCATACAATACAGGTTGCATGATTCCAAGTTTTTGTCCAATTTAAACTTGGGCGATGAGAAACTCTCTCTATTTGGTAAACTTTTGACACTAACACAAATAGCATAACTAAGAAACGCATCCATTTCAACATTGCTAAATAGAAATACACACACATCAATTTTCACACATGCCATTGCAAGGATAAATAAATAAGATAAAATTCGAAATTTATTTTATTGCGGAAAAACTTGTCCTTACAATGCAATTCAAATGAAAACTATTTATTACATATTCCAAGCAATCTATTCTAACTCTAAAGTAGTAGCGCAAGAATCCAATCTTCAAGCAATGCGATGGAAATCCATTTCTTCACGATCAGATTCAGCTCACTTCTTCCATTAAACCTCCTCTCTTTTCCTCGATCCTACAAAACATTAAAATGTAATCTTATCCCATCATGTATTAAGAATCTAGAATAGGAACTTAAAAGAGTTGGTTAATGGATTTTACCTGAAGTAGAGCCATATACCTCGACTTTCCCATCTCTTAGATCTCTCAGATAGTTTGGGCAGCTTCGTCTCCAATTCCCCCTTTCTTGGCAATAAAAGCAAATGGACTCCTTTGGCACAGAACATGGGACAATCTCATACTTAGTCCTTTCTGGATTTCCAATGTTGCCAGTGTCCATTGAAGTTTAGGAGTTTGATTCACTAGGAAAATTTGCTTGACCAGCACGCCAAATCAGTGTTGATTAAGCAGCTACAAGCAAATAGGTGAGATCAATGAGGGTCACGTCGTGTTCCATCATATAGTACTCTCTTGCGAACTCACAATATGATTCAGGAAGCGACTGAAGAACTCAGTCAACAACCAACTCACCTGAAATCTCGACATCCAACATCCTTAACCTATCAATGTGTGACTTCATCTCTAAGACGTGTGCACACACAAGTTTTCCATCTTCGTGTTTACTTTCCAAAAGGGCTTGAGAGAGCTTGAACTTTTCAAGCCTTCGAACTTGTGGGTTAGGGAGAACAATTGGAGGAGGTAGAGGAAGTGAAGCATGATTTCTTGTTCCTCGATCAAATCGTGGAATATCATCTTCAAAGGATTCAAGAAGACCATAGTTGTTTGACATCTACAAAACGGGAGAAAATTCAAGTTAAGTTGATTGAGTCCTTAATAAAACACCCAAATGAGACATTAAGGCTAGGATCTAACACAATACTCTACAACCTAGAATAGGGATGTCGTAATCTAGTTGTCGAATACTTGAAGGTAGGTAATGACGATTTACCAATTCCCACCACGAAAAACAAAAAAGTAATTTAAGTTTTAAATGAATTGAAACTCCTAGATCTCTTGAGATTCGTTGAACTTTTCAATGGCATGTTTAATCTCGATTATGCCCTTCAAGTTTGTGACTGGGATGCCGAGGATCACAAACAAGGTGTGAATAACCATACAAATATACTTGGTATCCTCATGTTACTGTCACCCAATCAATGTGTCGGTTAGCCACACACGCTCCATTGATCTATGACAAACATCGAGTTACCCTTCACTACCAATGTCAATCCCAAATTAGTGTGCCGGTTAACCACACACACTCCACTAACGTTTCGACAAGGGTACAAAGTGTAATTTCATGGAATAGCATCATATTCACATTTTGCATAAAGTAACTAAGTTTAATTTCGGCTAACAACCCTCCACTAGTCAAGAGTGCGGTGGGTAAGAGTGGATACCCATTCAATCGCCATTTTATAGGCAAATTTCTTAAACACCCCTTATAGACCAGCTTCGTGAATGAGGACTACTAACAGTAAGACTAAATTTTACTCATACATAAATAATAAATTAAACTTTTAATTTTATATAAAGTGTAAGAGTGTATTTTATACTTTTAAAATACTAGGTGGTCTAATTTAATAAATTATACTTTTAATTTAATGAAATGTAAACCAAAACTTTATGGATTTATTAACTCTCCTTTAATTATACACTTAATTAACTTAATAAAACCATAAGGATGTAATTTGAACTTTTCCAAGTACTAGGGTTTTAGATTTTAATATTTCAAAATTAAACTTTTAATCAAATTTAAATTCCAAAACTTGAGGGCAAGTTTTGAACTTTTCAAAACATTAGGGTTTGGAATTCAAATATTTCAATATCAAACTTTTAATAAAAAAAATTAATTCCAAAACTTGAGGGCAAGTTTTGAAACTTTTCAAAACTTTATTAAGAACATTCTAGATCAAAAATTTAAATAAGGCAATTAACAATTAATTGGTGGTTATCTAATTTTGACCTAATCTTTGATTTCATGCAAGATAATTCATTAAATAATTCAAATAATCAAATTTTATCATATAAGGAAATAATTATTCAATTGATATGAAATTATCTTTTATTTTGCTAAGGATAATAAAAAAAATAACAATAAAATTCGGATTTTATCAGTAAAAAACGATTTAGGCAATTATCCTTCAGCAAAACAGCAAGAAATCCCGACTTTCCCTCTGTCTGACTGTCTGACTCACCGAGTCACTCACTGGACTCGCCGAGTTGGGCTGACTCGCCGAGTCCAGCAAGTGACTCGCCTAGTCGACTCGGGCAGAGGGCAGAAAAACGATTTTCAGCAGATGAATGTACCAGACATCACATACAATAGAAGCCAATCAAGGCTCTGATACCACTAATGGGTTTTATACAAAAGAACATCCAATGTGCTCATGCAAAACCCTAAAGCTTGGATCTAGGTTTCTCTATTGTACATGCAATTCATCCAAAACTTAAACCCTAGATCTAACAAGCTATGAACGAAATTTAGGGTTTGGATAATACCTTTGATTGTTATGTAGCAATAACAATCTATTCCTCTTGATCTTTGACTTCTGAAAGCCAAGTGCCTCAAGTGTTGCACCTCTAATGGAGTCATAAGAAACATTAGCAATAAGAATGAAGACGGAGGAGAAGGATAGGTACCAAAAACGTCCAAAAACCCTAAGGAATCACTCAACCACGTTTTTGGGAGCCTTAGGGGTCTTTATATACTTGTGTGGGCTGCTAGGGTTTCAGGTGAAACCCTAATTTTTTGCTTAGTCCTTAAGCAACTCACGGAGTTCCCTCAGAAATCCCTTGGATGAAAATCATATGGTATTCCCTTAGATTTCGTCAAATGCCCTTTCCATTAAGAAACCAATAGCCCAATTACAACTATCATATAATTACAATTCCAGTCCCCTAAGTTTAACTAGTCTCTTTTAGCCACAAAATTAATTCTTAATTAATTATTGACTAATATTAATTAAACAATATGATTTCTCCTTTAATATATTATTCTCATCATATCTTAATAAATCATAATTAATCCTCTTTCTCCTTAATTCATCCTACCAGTTGCTATGGTGAAGGCAACCCAAAAGGACCATGCTCATAATCGGGTCAAGTACATACCAAAATAGTTATGGACTTAGACACTAATCCAACAAGTAGAGGTCGTGATGAGATGGGAGGTTCCGAAGTCTCCATCTAAGATTAGGAGTTTCCTAGGATTGGCAGGCTATTACAGAAGATTCATTCAGGATTTATCGAAGATAGTCATACCCCTGACCCGGCTGACAAAGAAAGTTGTTGTTTTTCGTTGGGGGTCTGAGCAGTAGGAAACGTTTGAGACATTGAGGCAGAGACTATGTGAGGCACCGATCCTCGCCCTGCTAGAGGGCGTGGAGGATTTTGTAGTATATTGTGATGCGTCCATCACAGGATTGTGCACGATATTGATGCAAAGAGGACAAGTTATCGCTTACGCTTCGAGGCAGCTGAAGCCTCATGAGACGAACTATCCGACGCACGATTTGGTATTGGGAGCGGTTGTCTTCACCCTCAAGATTTGGCGATACTACCTCTATGGGGTCCGTTGTACCATTTACACGGATCACAAGAGTCTGAGGTACCTCATGGACCAGTCGAATCTGAACATGAGGCAACGTCGGTGGCTAGATGTGGTGAAGGATTACGATTGTGAGATCCTCTACCACCCGGGGAAGGCCAATGTGGTGGCTGATGCTCTTAGCCACAAAGCTGCCCCGATCAGAGACGTTTGGTTGCGGATGACAGTGGTGACTCCGGTTCTGAAGTAAATCCGAGAGGCCCAGCAGGAGGCTATGAAGAAGGAACATCGGAAGAACGAGCATATTGTGGGACAGGTTTCCTCCTTTGACTACGATAGCCATGGGTTGTTGACGCTACATTGTAGGGTGTGGGTTCCCTATCATGGGGGTGTGCGTCACGTTCCGATGGAGGAGGCGTACAAATCCAGGTTTTCTATTCATCTTGGGGCGACGAAGATGTATAGGGATCTTCGCCCTGATTATTGGTGGCCCTGCATGAAGTGGAATGTAGCATGGTATGTATAGCGGTGCTCGAACTACAGGAAGGTCAAGGCCAAGCACCAGAGGCCACACAACAAGATGCAGCCGCTAGATATTCCCATGTGGAAATGGGAAGATATTACCATGGATTTCATCACCAAACTTCCCAGGACCGCGCGGGGAGTGGATTCCATATGGGTCATCGTGGATCGGTTGACCAAAAGTGCCCAATTCATACCGATCCATGAGAGCATTTCGGCCGAGAAGCTGGCCAATATTTATATTCGAGAGCTTGTAGCCCGACACGGAGTGCCAGTCTCCGTGATTTCTGACATAGATATGCGGTTCACTTCCAGATTCTGGAAGAAATTCCATGACGAGTTAGGTACTTGTCCGCACCGTAGCACCGCTTTTCAACTGTAGAAAGATGTTCAGAGTGAGCGGACCATCTAGACTCTGGAGGATATGCTGCGGGCATGCGTTTTAGACTTTGGTGGTAGCTAGGATACCTACCTTCCATTAGCTGAGTTCTCCTACAACAACAGCTATCATGCGAGTATCGATCGTCCTCCCTTCGAGATGTTATACGGGAGAAAGTGCAGAACCCCGATTTGTTGGGGTAAGGTTGGGCAGAGAGTCATGGGAATTACCGATGTGGTACTCAAGATGACGGAGAGGATCCAACAGGTCCGGAGCAGGCTTCAGACAACTCAGAGTCGGCAAAAAAGTTATGCCGACAAGTGTCGTTCGGACCTGGAGTTCCAGTCGGGGATGTGGTCCTCTTGAAGGTGTCACCTTGGAAAGGTGTCATTCGGTTCAGGAAGCGAGGAAAATTAGGCCCCAGGTACATCGGTCCTTTCAGGGTTGTTGCCCGGGTGGGCAAGGTGGCATACAGGTTGGATCTCCCAGTCGAGCTTAGTCAGATTCATAGCATCTTTCACGTCTCCCAGCTGCAGAAATGCTTGGTAGACGACTTTGTAGTGGTAACCCTCGAGGATATTCAGGTGGATGATAGTCTGCACTACATCAAGCGACCAATAGCCAATTTAGATAGGAGTACGAAGGCGCTGAGGAACAAGGAAGTAGAGCTGGTGAAGGTGTAGTAGCAGCACCGCAAAGGCTCAAAATGGACTTGGGAGCCAGAGGATGAGATGAAAGAGCACTACTCCGAGTTATTTTCAGCAGCGGCAAAGGACTTCGAGGACGAATTCTAATTCGAGTGGGGGAGATTTGTAGCATCCGGGATTTTCCAGGTATTATTATTGATCATATTATTTGAAGTGTGGAATGGTTTGGTTTGGGCTTTAACCTTTGGGCTTCATAAGTGGGCTGAGGAAGCTTCGTACGCGGGGAGTACATTGCCATGTACGCCCAGCGTACTCGTGAGAGTGAATCGTGGAGGCCATACACGTACGCCCAGCGTACCAGGAATACGCCCAACGTACATGTGCATCTCCTTAAACCCTAAAATTTAGGGTTTACTCCCTATATAAAGAACATAACCCCTGTTACTTCAGCCTCCCTTCACCCATATCCAGCCACCACGAAAACCCTAGCTCTCTATTCTGTGACTTTGTGTTCTATAAGCCATTTGAGAGTGTTTGTGTGTTGTATTAGTGAGAAGGGAAGAAAGAACCTTGAAGAAGAAGCAAGGATCCACCAATAGCTTGTAAATCCAGAGGATTAACATCATTTATGACTCTTTTGAGGTATCAAGTTCCATACTTGGCCATTGTATGCTTAGATTTGTTTTTGGGGGGTGTTTATGGTCCCTTTTGGACCTTATTGTTGAGGCTTCTTGCATCTTTACGATTTCAGAGCCTAAGAGCTGTCCTTTTGGGCTCTTGAAGGCACCTAAGGTCATAAAAATTGGACCTTGATGGTTAAGCCACAACCATGCAAGTGTTTGATGTCCATTGAGCTTGTTAAATGATCAAAATCATGTATTGAGAGCCAACCATGCATGCAAGCACATAAAGTTTGTGACTTTTTGGGTTAGGAGGTCTTAGGGGGCCTGGATCTACAGTTTGGATGTAAGGGCTTACCGGATTAAGTCATGAATGAAACCCTAAGGAAACCGGCCAATACATTGGGAGTACTCCCTGGTACGCCGCGCGTACTGGGTCAACTCCCTGTTTTGGTCAAGGTCAGCGTACGTTGGGCGTATGTGCCAAGTACGTCTGCGTACGCATGCAGAATGGATGTTTTGGGCCTATTGGGCAATGATTGGACCCTCTGGAATTATTATATTAGGACTTGGAACTTTTGGGCCCATTTGGGGGTTAAGGCCCAATTCAGAAATTGGGCAATTAATGGGCCCTTAGGGAGTCCTTGTTGGGCCATAGGAGGGTTGAGCTTAATAAGCTAGAATTGGGACCTATGAATGTTCCAATTGGACCAAGGGGTAAAATGGTCATTTTACCCTAAATAATGTTATTGAATCTGATTGAGTGTTAATGTGATTATGATAGCCGGGAGTTATCGGAGCAGCTGTTAGAGACTACTTTCTGCGAGATTCGTCACGCAGCTTTTCGAGGTGAGTTACCTTTCAGTAGAAGTGGGTCTAAGGCCACAATGTCGGACCACTAATTGGGTTTTTTGTTAGATAATTGTCTTTGTGATAATTATCGGGGTCTGCTACTGTCTAATATGTTTTACATGCTAGTATAATATGATGTTATGAGTTTGCGGTAGTAAGGGGAATAGTCCTCGGTTATCGGTCGATTGGGCCAAAGGGGTAATATAGTACCCACTTATGCTAGACAGTATGAATTTGTTATGTTATCATGTGGTGGTGGTAGGGGGTGAGATAGTCCCCGTAACCGGTTGAGATAAACTGGAGGGGTAGGTCGGACACCCCGGTATGTCTGATAGGGGTAGGTTAGGCACCCCGGTATGCCTAGCAGGGTAGGTCGGGCACCCAAATATGTTTACAATTTTGTTTTCAGGTACCTCTTCTTCGAAGGGAAGGAGTCGGCACAGTAGCAGCGCATCGCACACACACTCGATTTCCGCATTGTGATGTCTTTGAGATTGTACTCTGACATTATTATTATTTCATGACGTGTTTTTATGATATTTGACTTATGGTGTATGAGTTGGTATAATATTGAAGCTGCTTTTCGGTAAATGGATTTAATAAATTACTTAATCAAAAACGAAAATTTTGGTCTAGAAAATTGGGATGTTACAATGAAAGTTAAGTTAATTTTGTATAGTGGTTCCCACGGGTTATAAACTAGTGAATGAATGAACAAATGAACTTGTAAAAAAAAACTGATAAGTGAAATACTTTAGGAATTGTTTTATTTTTTAGTTGTATTTAATTAATTTGATTATTAGGGTTATTCGTTTTTGTGATGGATTTACCCTTACAAACTTCTAAAAAAGTCTTCATATACCATCCAATTTGCCAACAATTACAAATATGTCATCGTTGGTCTTAGGTATCGGAAAATTTGATCTAAAGCTCCACTTTTAGTTTTCAAGTTCTCGAGAAACACTAAGTTTTCAAATGATCCCTTTCAAATTATCCAAATATAATACCCCGAAAACGTATAAAAACGAATTATTTCATCACGCTCCTTAAGTTGTTCCTAACTATTTCTAGTTATTAAGGGCTACCCAAAAAGTATTTTGTTTTAAGTTCATAAAGTTATATCAATTTAATTTTGTCCTTAGACACCTAATCTAACATTATTGGCTACCAATAAGGTGTTTTGATTCTATCTGAATATCGATGTTCAACATCATGTTTGAGCTGATGCAAGTTAGTTTGAAATCTTTATGATGTTGCTGGTTAGTTTCATTAAAGAATCAACTTTTTTTCCTCTCTCAGATGTTATTGGTAAGTTCGTTGGGCAGTTTCGGTTTATATTTAACTATATGTGTTTTATGCACAAAACTGGTCAAGAAAAGCTATTTTGTTTATGTTTAAAGTAAAAATACCATATTGTTCTTTATCGTTTTTTCTTCTTTAATGAAAATAAGATGCTTTAAACTCACAGACAATTTAATACTATACCATTTTATTTTTAAAATACAATCGTTAAAAATGAAAAAAAAAAACATTCTAACAAACGAGGGAGAATTCATATAATAACTTTTTATGTACGGGGCCACTATTGAAATTGAAATATAATATGGACCATTTATGTATCAATATATTTGACCATATGTATGTGTTTGACCGTATGTATGTTTTCAACTATATGTATGTATATGTTAACACAAGTTACATAAGAAAAATTAAAAAGAATAATAATCTTAAAAATACTTCTAAATGTATGTTGTGTAATATGGAAATTTTGATATCCTTTTTAATAGTAAATATATTAATATGATGTATAATATAACAACATATATAATGTATCAATATATGTATGTATTCTTTCATAAACAAAGTATATTGTTTAATGTATGTCAATTTATATCTTGCATAATTTTATAAAACAAAATTCATACATATAATATTAGGATAATTTTTATACATATAATATTACATAATTTATAACATAAAACTTATACATATAATATTGGTTTCGTTTTTCGTTTTTTTATACCTTTTTTGGATATAATGTTAGGATAATTTGAAAGAGAAACGAACTTTCAACTTTGTTGACATTTAGTCACTAAATTTTTTTTCATTATCTATTTGCCACTGAACTATTGAAATTGTTTACATTTTACCCTTATGACCGGTTGTTACCGGTCATAAGGGTAAAATGTAAACAATTTCAATAGTTCGGTGACAAATATATAATAAAAAAAATTTAATGACTAAATATGAACAAAATCGAAATTTCATTACCCTTTGAAGTCATTATCCCTATTTTATATATTCAATCATTTTATACGACCATGAAAACACGATAGAATGTCTTCCATAGTCATGAAAAAAGTTATAATATGCATATTGATATACTATAAATATACACAAGAAATCGTATACTTGTAGGGATAACTCTTTACTCTTTTGTGGATTAGTACCAGTGACCTTCCGAAGGGTTGTAAGGATAAAATCAGATGGCCACTAAATATGTAAGTCATTAGTCACCACCATCTTGAATCCTGCTTTGCTTATTTGTTAAAACATATTAATCTAAAACTTTTTCATTTTTAATAAGTTTAATATCTAAAAAGTGGAAACAAGTACAAACTAAAAGATGGGTGATTATTAAACCCATATGAAAGATACTCAATCCAATCCCCACTAGTCCATAGAAAAATTATTAAAACTCTAGTCATAAAGTGGTCAATAATGTAAAAAGTTTTTAAGTAAAAAACTTCAATTCGATGCCAATTATTATGTTTTGGAGTGATTAAAGATCGCCTAAATATGCCTCTCATAGGCCGTACAAGCTTCCCCCGGCTCCATAATCTTGATATTTAGCTTATGATGAACATCAAGAGCCATCTAATATTATATATTATATAAAATAATCTCGAGTTAAAATGATTATGTTGACATATTTTGCCTCATACATTATAATTTTACAGTATCTCACTGTATAAAACTGACTTTACATGCAGTATGCGTTGTCGCTAATCACGTGGAAGCCATTTGCGACGGAAAAAATATAAAAAAGCACAAGGGTTTTAGGTTATTTGTGACAGATGGCTATCCAATACATAGCATTTTCCAACAGCCATGAAAACAAATTGCCACAGATTTGTCACGGATTTTGAAACAAATTTAGCGATGTATTTTAACGGACCAAATTATGGGCATACTAACTTGGCAGTTATTTACGAAAACACAAGGGTTGTAAGCAATCTATAATGAATTTAAATATTTTTTTTATTAGGTTCAAGTCTCGTAGTAGACATAGGTAGAATAGATGTTAGTTTAGGAGTAAATTATAATATTTGTATTTGTTGGTTAAAAAAAATATTTTTTATTAAAAATTTATGAACTTATAAAATAATCAAATTTATTAGAATCCAGAAAAATCTCACACCAAACAAATCCATATTTTCCGGTATTACACAGCAAATAAAACAAATGTAATTTTAATATTATTACAAAGGAAAAGTCATTATATTTTGTTCATACAATCGATCTAGTTTTTATATATTTTTTTATTCAATTAATTTCGAAAAAATGGATAACTATATTCATATTAAGGGATATTAAATGTTTGGTTTTACCCTTTGAAAAGTGTTAGGTTCAATAATACCTCATATTTTGGTTGATTTTGTCATTTTCATTCTTTTATCCGGTTCAGTCCATCTCTACCGGTCACCAAGCCAATAAGAACTGCTTACTAGGCAATGTTTGGTTTTACCCTTTGAAGAGTTTTATGGTGCATTTGGTTGGTAGGAAAGGAATGGAAATCGAGGGAAAAGGATTCTAATTCCCTTGAATTCATGCATTTGGTTGGACTTAGAGGGGGGGGGGGGGGGGGGGGGGGGGGGGAATGATTCCTAAATGAAATAAACTTTCCACCATATAGAGGAAAGTGAATTTCTTTCAAAGTTGGATGTAAAACATTCCTTCTCATCTAGGAAAGTGACAGATTACAAAATACCCCTTGTACTTATCAGAAGACCCACCGCCACTACCATCACCAATTTTAGGGTACAAAGGCATGCTTGGATGTGGAGTCTTAGGTTTTACCCCTTTGTATGTGTAAATGGGTTGAGTCTTTCCTATAAATAGGAAGTGAGTGACTCCCATTATGTAAGGATCATTTTTGGAGTGTTAGACTAAAAAGAGAAATTTGTACAAACCCATTTGTCCTTTCTAGATCTAATATGAGCTTACAAAGAATTATTTACTCTTTGTGTTCTTGAGTTTACATGATGATTCACTATATCTTTTCTTATTCCGCACATGCCATCAAAATCAACACCACTACAATTGGTATCAGAGCGGGTATTCTTGATTTCATCAAGAATTGATCCATGGTGGCAATCTTGATTTGGTGATTCATTTTTTGATCTTTGATTTTCGTGATTTGGAGAGTTTTTGGATTCTAAAAATCAAATTCATCATTGTTTTTACTCATAATTCGATTTTCTTCACTAGAATTCAAGTGATTTTTACTTTCTCTCTCTAGAAAACTCATTAAAAATCACTTTCTCTCTCTAGAAATCTTCAAGTGTTTATGATCATGGTGAATTTGCCATACAATTCTTGGATTGTGATCGTTGAAGGTATCAAATACGAAGTCAATAAAGATCAATATTATGGGTTAGTGTTAAACAGTTTGATTTTTTGGGAAACTATGGTTTCTTATGGAGGATTGAAGGATGATCATAGAAGCTTGCTATTTCAACCACTTTGTGAGATTAAATAGTTGGCTGAAATTACATGGTCCATATCAACACGTCGTTGTGATAAGAATGGAGAAGAAAAAGATTTGTTTAAAAAGAAATATGTTTCTCTTATTGAAGACCCAAATGATTTTTGTGCTCTTAAGTTTGTTGAAGTTCAAGACAATGGAGTTCAATATGATGTTCTTGATGTTCTTGGAGTTCATGATAAGAAGGTTCAAGTTGATTTTCATGAAAGATGGAAAGTTTTTTACTCGATTGGAGTTCAAACCAATGATATTTTGTGTTCTTGTGATTTGTTTGAAGGAATGATTCCTTATCGGAAGCTGGTGATCCAAGAAATTCACAAGTATCAAACTCCAAAAGATTTGATTAAAACTCAAAAAGTTGAAGTTGTGGAAAGTGGGTTTGTTCATGAAATCAAGTCTTCAGGATACAAAAAGATGAGAAAGAAAGAGAAGACGAAGATTAAACGGAAAAACAAGCGAGTTTAATCAAATGTTTTGTAGCCGAAATCCGTGAAACAAATTTGGGTTACAAAGCAACAATCTCCAAATGTTACATTGAATTTGAAGTCAAAATGTAACGACCGAAAAATACAACCAATTTTAAATTTTTCAAAAACAACTCGATTCCATTAAATCATTATAAAAAGGTTTTCAATACAAAACATTTAGCGTATTCCCAGAATCACGTTACTACAAAATCATGAGGAGCGGTACGATCACGCCTTCGCCTTGCCACGGTCTCCTGAAGAACCTGAAAAACATAAAACCACAACTGTAAGCCCCAAAGCTTAGTGAGATATCCCCAAAATACCAACCACATATACCATACACGCATAACATGCCACAACATATCTGATCACAGAACAGTCATGCACTTCGGGTCTACTGTGTGACTGGTCCGCCGCACTGGCCTACAGTCCACCTGGTCCACCCTCTGGGTCTAGCCATAAACCTCGAGTCTATAGTGTGATTGGTCCGCCCGCACCGGGCCTTCAATCCACCTGGTCCACTCTCCGAATCTAACCACATACATCGAGTCTGCAGTGTGATTGGTCCGCCCGCACCGGGCCTTCAATCCACCTAGTCCACTCTGTGAGTCTACAATATGACTGGTCCGCCCGCACCGGGCCTTCAGTCGGCCTGGTCCACTCTCCGAGCCTCAGCACGTCTGGTCCGCCCTCTTGGGACCTACAGCCTATCCGGACCGCTCGCTGGGCCTTCGGAACAACCGGTCCGCCCTGGGTATCTTGGCCTACAGCACAAAACAGGACCCGCCTCAACCCAACTCCAGTCCAAACAACCATGTGCACATATACATACAATCATATAGCAATTCACAGTTAACAAGCAAATCAAACAGATCACATAACATATCATCATCCTAACCAGGATACCGACCTAACAGGTCACTAGCATAGCATCTCCCTATCTCTCAAAATACCGATCTCAATCAGGTCTCTAACATATACCATCCTAGCTCTCAGGAGGCAAACATATCAAAGTAGTAACATAACAACAACTACCCGGATCTCAATCCGATAAGGGCCGGCCTTGGTGCCTTAGACCCTGTTGATATAGTGAGGATAACTCACCTCGATACTGCCGACTGAACAGATAACCCAAGCTGCTCCGACCACTGACACAAACTCCTCCACTGAACAACAACAAAGCACTGAACTCAAAACAATAACCAACAAATACCAAAATCCCCCTAGAAACCACTGGTCAACCCTTGGTCAAAGACAAGGTCAAAGTCAACCCCTGACTGACTCTACTCACCGAGTACCCAAGATCAGAACTTCCCTCAATCCGCGACCTAACTCGCCGAGTCCAACAACTCTGAGTCCACTCGCTTACAACTCACCGAGTCATCCCTTGACTCGTCGATTCTCGACTCAACCAGAAAATATTGGGACTCTTCGACAAGACTCGCCGAGTCCAAGAACAGACTCGTCGAGTCTAAGGCTATCTTCAACCTACTCGCCGAGTTGTTCATACAACTCGTTGAGTTTCAGGCCATCTTCATTCAACTCGCCGAGTTGTTCATACAACTCGTCGAGTTTCAGGCCATCTTCATTCAACTCGCCGAGTTGTTCTTCCAACTCGTCGAGTTCCAGCTCATCTTCAAGCAACTCGTCGAGTCCACCCATGTGACTCGCCGAGTACCACCGGTCTGAATCCATACAGAAGCACTCCAGGCCATGCAATTGATCCAAAACATAGATCTAGCCTCCTACAACCCATCCATCACGTAAAGTGGCAAACTTTACGTGAATCCAAAGAGATCTATGCATTTTGCACATTAGGGCTAGGGTTTGGGACATGATAGCTTCTCTACACACTCAAACACAGGGACTTTCAGGCATTCTAACCCTTCTTCATTCCAGATCTGAGGTAGCAACCTCAGATCTAACCTCTAAACTCCAAAACACCAAAAGATAAACTCCCCACAAACCCCATAATGATGAATCCATAAGAACAACAGCCCAAGGACGAGATATTACCTCAAAAGAATGCCCCAACTGCAATGGAACTCGAATCCAAGCAAAGCCCCTTGCTCCAAGCCTCCTACCCTTCAAAATTTCCTCAACAAATGCTTCTCCAAGCTCCCAAATGCAACTTGATCCACTCACATACAAAGTTTAGGGTTTCTAGGCTTGAGGATGAGTAAAGAGGCTGGGGGAATGGATGTTATGTTCTTTATATAGGGCTCAACCCCGAGAATTAGGGTTTTCTCCACTCAGCGCCTACTCGCCGAGTCCATCTCACTGACTCACCGAGTCGGCTACTTAACACGCGACCAAGTCGCGACTCTACTCGCCGAGTCCACCCATGGACTCGCCGAGTCTCTCTTTCCCAATTTACTCTTTTAGCCCTTCAACTCTACTCTTGGTATTTTGGGATGTTACACAAAACCCAAAAGTGTTGGTGGTTCTTTTGAAGATGTTCTTGGTTTGATGAAAACACGAAGAACACGACGATCGAGTTGTACATCACGCATAATGGGTGGTACAATGTTCGATTTGGAGATTTTCTCATTCCAACAAAAGAACCAAGATCTTCTAAATTTGATTCGTTCGTTGAAAACGGAACTCAATTCATCAAAAAGGTATCTCAAATTCTCAAATGGATTCCAAAACGTCCATGAATTCGATTCGTGCTTTGCTTTTTTCATTTTTGATCGTTTTGTTTTTTTGGATATAATCCGTTTCAACCCCATAGTTGATCCAATTATTTTTGTTTAGATCAAATCTAAATCAAAAACATATTCTCACATTTTTTTGTTAACTTTGAAATTAATATTTGATATTATTTCGAAATATTCATCACCGATCATACAATTGGATGAGTAGCCCAACATTTCGAGGTTTATTGTTCAATTATATGTTGAGCTCAAACCTAAAGTCAAGAACTGTTCATCTAATGAAGCCCATTTTTTATCCGACTTCTTCAAAGTCAAAACATCATTGTATCTTTTTTTCAATATATTGAGCCCATCATATTATTCAATTGACGTATGTGTTGTTCTTCAATCGACTTGAAGACCATCTTTATCTGGTTGTACCATTGTGCCTGTTCTTCATCATTCCTTCAATAATGCATCTGTATATAATCAATTTCTTTTTGTTCTATCGATTTCATTGAGTCATTTTTATAATTGTTGATTTGATTCATGTCAAGAATGTTCATGAAATCTAATTTGCTATCGATATTGTTGATTTGGTTCAAGTTTACTTTCTGAAAGTCAAAATCAGATCAATTGGGTAATCGGAGTTTGAATTGATGATTGAAACAAAGGAAGTGATTGATATTAGAATGGACAAATGGACTCCATAGAAGTTGGAATGGACGAAATCTATGGGGAAGCCCATTAGAATTCGTCCAAGGCCTCTAAGGAGGGAGTCTATGGGCTGCTTAGGGCCTAAGCAGTCAAATTAGGGTGTCCTAGTTGAAAACCCTAATAGCCTACCTATATAAAGGAACCCCCATGGCCCCAAAAATGTGGCTAAGTGATCCTTAGGGTTTCCTGGACGTTTTTGGAGTCCTCCCTCTTCTCCTTCTTCATCCTTTTTATTTATGGTGTTTGTGACTCCATTAGAGGTGCAACACTTGAGGCACTAAGCTTTCTAAAGCTAATTACAAGAAGGAATAGATTGTTATTGCTACATAACAATCAAAGGTAATATCTAAACCCTTTATTTCGTTGATAGCATGTTAGATCTAGGGTTTATAAGTCTTTGATGAATTGCATGTACAATAGAGAAACCTAGATCCAAGCTTTAGGTGCGACAACCCGAAATTTCTATCTTGTACAACCGTTCAATTCAATCAAATTCAGACTCGTTTTGGCTATCTTTCAGCATGGTTTAGAATCTGTTTGAGTGTTCTAAGCCTTATACCTTCAAAGTTAGGGTTTAGAAATGACTTCCTTAAGTTCTTCCTGTTTTAAAAGGGCCAAACACTCCTTCATAACGAGTGTACGGTCGTACACCCATCCTAGCGGCACACTCCCTCATATATATATATATATATATATATATATATATATATATATATATATATATATATATATATATATATATATATATATATATATATATATATATATATGATACTTAGTCATTTTTAATCAATTTTCACACTTTCAAGCCTAGAATTCGAATTCCCTCTCAACTGTCTTCAAGATTTCCACTTTGATCTTCAAATAAGTAAGTGTTTCATCCTTTGATTAGTTGATACATGGCCTTAACTAGAATCACCCTTTGATTTCATCCATGAAATTCATCTTTCTGGGTTAGATCTTCAAGAACACCAAGAACACACACTAAGTTTTTGGACTCCAAACACCTTTTCAAGCTTCTAGAACGTGAGTATTCCTTCCATAGCTTATTTTATACTAGAAACTCTTGATGTTCCTCATAAAAATCGACCATTTTGCATGATCATCAAGGGTGTACGGCCGTACACACCCCTTGTAGCCGCACACCCTAGTTTGTTGCATGTTTGGGCCTTAAACACATGTTATGCCTCGAAAATGGAATCACAAATACTTAGGGATACTATATAATACCCTAAATCACCAATTTTGCATGTTTTCATGAGTGTACAACCGTACACTCATTTGGGTCGTACACCTAGCCGTACACACCTAAGTGTGGCCTTACACTCCCCTTATACAATCATATAGGATTGAAACACGTAGTTTCAAGTGTTCCTAGTCCATAAGGTGGTTTCATTCGATGATTAGTTGTATATACACTAGTTATATACATATATGTGTCATTAGATACTTTATAGGATCCGTTTGTGCTCAAGGCTTCACTAGACACTTAACATCCTATATCAATCTTACATTCTTATCACTCTCTACAGGTGAGTTCATACCCCTTAATCTACCTTTTAAATGATTTAAAAGCTTTATAGAGGGGATACAAGTTGAAACATTATAGTTATGGAATCAATCATATGTGATTAATAACTAACAAACCAATGGATTTCTTATACTTCAAAATGTTTTATCAAGCAAACTAGTATTAAGCTCTTATCAAACTCTTTTATACACTAAACCCTTCAGTTAATTCTTTCGAACTAATATGTTATCAAACTCATGTCTATATAGATATTGTTATATAAACAAGGTTGAAAGGACTTAGGACTGATAACCCACTTTATTTCTTGTTCCTTGTTTGGTTGTGGACTTAGAGTATCCTGTTGTTTGTCCGAGTGTCGTTTGAATCTTAGTTATACATTATGTATATGTGTGTAGATATAAAAGGTTTTACCTCAGTTCCAACACCTTAATTTGGGTAGCAAAGGTGTGCAAACATACCTAGTCATTCAAACAAACATTGCTAGCAAACTATAATAGGTATTGTTTAGGAGATTACTACTCACTATTTCTAGTATAATGAAACATATAAGAGTCAGTTCATACATGAGTTAGTTCAAACATACTATAACGAGAAACAGAAAGAACATACTATAATGAGAAACAAAGAGAACACACTAAATGTCACACCCCCGGACCAGATGGCGGAAACGTCCGAGGGATTTTGTGACTTAAATTGAATATCATTACAATGAATATACATGAATCATAACATAAACATCAGCATGCATCAATATATTACAACTGACATTGTTCACATCAGGTACATTGTTTTGACATTACAAATCCATAACATAAAGTGTTTGATAGTTTTCAAAAGCACAACACCCTAACATACTTGGTACTACTCCTCAGCTTACCTGTTACATGAGAATACAAGTTATTTTGAAAACGGTCAACATATGGAATGTTGGTGAGTTCATAAACAGGTTTGATATGAAAAATGTTTTGTGTAGTTTGAAAGAAAACAACCCAGAAAATCCGATATTTTCTTAAAAGACCATTGTTTATATAAAAGTGTGAAGATCCGTAAATATATGCATGATGATTTCCAGACGTGTATAGTTGAAAAGCTTCGTATTAAAAGTACCAGTGAAAAATGTTGAACTTCCCCGGAAAACCCGATGTTTTCCGACAATAAAAAAAATATCATATAATTGTTCGAATTGTTATTCCATCACTTGAGTGATTTTTGATTTACCTTGATTACTTGATTATTATTGGATTTATTTATGTGTGTCGTTATAACCATGCATGATAATGACTAATTCGCCTGTCTCGGCACTCTGGTGAACGTCGGAATTGATCTTAAGGTTTTGTCACCCTAGACTGGCCGAGTCTAACTGTAGCGAACAACTGAGGTGTGGGGGAGTCACCCCCGAATAGATCTATACACAAACTCTCGCTCTCCCTCCAGGAGACTTTGATTATAACTACAGACTACGACCGACACACGTTGGTGCCACCCGTTATTACTCACTAAATCCCAATTAACTTTGATTAATATTGATTATTGACCCGTATTTGTTTACTTGGATTGACGATAGGCCTAATAAACGAGGAGAAGAGGATTACAATATCCTACTATTCTCGCGTATTATTTATGGCTATTGGTTATACGAAGAGCACGATGGCTAGTTTCACATTGATTCATTTGGACCTTACTAGCATTGCTAATGGGCCACTAAGGCCCAATAGTATTTAAAGCCATTAAGGGTCCCTTAAATATGAGATTGGGTCATAGAGGCCCAATAACATATATTGTTATCCTTTGGGCCCAAAAATCATGTTAATGGGTCATAAAGGCCCAACAAGCATGATTGGAACTTTCAAGCCCAAAGATTTGAAGGTTTACTTGTTTTAGGTATAGTTTGATTGTTGGAAAGTTTGATTGGGTTATTTGTTAATTTCGCACCGGAACAAGGCCGGTCGGTTATTTTTAACGATGTTGAAATTATACGCATTTTCATCTTTCCATTTTCATGAATTGTAGTTTGGTATTTTTATTTTAACTCAAATATCTTAAATTAAAATAATTGACTCAAAAATCTTGGTTTCAACCCCTTTCAGCCCTTCTTTGGTAAAATTGACAATTTTAGTCATTTTATATATAAAAAGACATTTTAAGCCCTTAAACCATTTTCTTGACACTTTTGACCCAAAGACTTGTTCACGTGATATTTTTAGCTCAAAACTCATTCTTTGGCAGTTTCAGCCCTTCCAAAAAAGTATTTTTCGGTTAAAGCCCAAACTTTTTGCAACTTTTACAATTTTGACCCAAATCCAAAAAGTTTACAATTTTGATCCTTGTTTGGAAATTACATCATTTTAACCCCTGAATTTGGTTTATTCACAGTTTTACCCCCTGTTTTGAGAAGTTTACCATTTCAACCCCTTGAAAGTTGTAATTTTCGCAAGTTTTGGCTTAATGGGCCGAAAAACCCAAGATTTAGCCCAATAAGCCTTAAATTTTATTTCTAACCTTCAATAGAGTATGATATTCATAAAAACACTTATTTTTACTGTTTTTTCCCTTTTAGTCCTTAAGAAAACCGTAACTAACAATTTTTCCACTCAACTTTGGTTTGTTTGACAATTATAGCCCAAAATTGAGTTTTATGTTGCCATATGTTTGTTTTAATCTTAGAGGGTAATTTTTCTTAACTTGTTTAGTGTAATATGTCTTAGATCATGTTTATCTTCCTCTTAGATCCATAGATCTCGAGATTTCCATTCTTTTTGTTACATATTTATCACAAAAACACATGAAATCACACATAACATACACATACACATAGATCTACACATTTTACTTGTATTCTCCCCCATAAAACATATGAAAACCGAAAATATAGGGGTATAAACTCACCTTGAGTTTGTGGGTTCGGTTTTGAAGAAGAAATGAAAGAAGATTTTGGTCCTAGCAACTCCCTTGAGTAGATCTCGAATTTAAGAAGATTCTAGGAGTGGTTCATGAAAAAATTACTTAAAATGAGTGATCTAACATGAAAATGAAGTTATACAACTTAAGTGTGATAAGAATTACCAAGAATTGATGAATTTTGATGATGAAACTCTTTTTGAAGATGTGCAAATTCTCAAAAGTTAGAGAGGAAATGTAGAGTGTTCTTGTGAGTGTTTGAGAAAATTTGGAAGAGTGTGTGTGTTTGTGAGGTCTCGGTCGTGAGGAAAAAAAGAGAGAGGCAAAGAGAGAGGTGAGGTGACTTGCTTGGTTGCATGGTGGTTTAAAGCCTTGATGCATGTTAGATCTTATGGAGGTGGCACTACAAAGTCAACTCTTCTCCTTATTTGACTTATTTTCTTTTTTTTTCTCCTTGGGCCGAGAAAAGGGAAGAAAGAAAAAGAATTTTGGGCCGTTAGTGCTTAATTCCATCTTATGGGCCCATTTTTGATGATTTTTGGCCCATTGGGTTCCTATGATGGATTACGGCCCAATTTGTCAAAAATAATGGGTTTCATAGCCCATTAAAGCTAATTAGGTTAGTTATGGCCCAATAAGGTCCATTAGGGTATTTTATTTCATTTTAGGCCCATTATGGCCCAAAATGTTAAAATAAATGAAAGTGCGTCCAATTAGGGCCCATTTAAGATTCCTAAGCCCAAAATAGTCAAATTGGGAGCTTATTGGCCCATTAGGCCCAATAAGGAAATCCTAGTCCTAAATGGACTTAAACCGGGATTTCTAGGGTTTCCAATTCTTTGTTGACTATTTGAAAGTTTGTATAAGGTGTTTGATGGAAATTTTTGTTGTTACTGAATAAGCATCATACATGCTTTCACATTTTTGGTTCACAAAAGTTATCATTGTTGTTGTTACAAGGTGTAGAATTCCTAGTTGTGACACTAAATACTATACAAAGAGAGCATGCAATACACTAGGACAGAGAGAACATACTATACAATTACAAGAAAACTATAACACTAATGTGAGCCACTGCTTCATGTCATGGCAATCTACTGTCGTGTCACGTTTTGTAACCAGAGTCTCCTGGAGGGAGAGCGTGAATTGTGTATAGATATATACTGAATTGACCATCCTACACCTTACTGCTAGCTACAGTGAGACCTGCAGGTCTACGGGTGACAAATGTCATAACATTTCGACATCTTCAAGCGTCGTGTTTTCTACTAGTCGATCAAGTATGATTACAATCATATCACATTATACCCTAATTAACAATTGATTTAAGGTAGTTAGTACAACGGTAGTTACTATATACAATACTACAATACATTATTATATTCCCTTTGCATTCACTTTGTGATCTTCTCACATAAAAAGTAATGTAAAACTATATTTTAATAATGATAGTCATACTTGGGAAAAACACTCACTTTTACAAACAAACAACATTCAGAACATCTGGGCCTTAGTAGAAGGCTACATTTCTAGTAGAAAATATAGGATTTTCTAAAAGATTCAAAAATTTACTACAAACAATCACAAACACTTTCATCAAAACTTATACAAACATTTGAAACTAAAATACGTATGAACTCACCAGCTTAAATGTTGATCTACTCTTTCAAAATAACTTGTATTCTCAGGTCACTAGTAGACAGGTACACTGGACCAGATTTTAAGAAGACGGAGCACTTTCAAGACTCGTCTTTATTTTGATTCATATTATTGGTGTCTTATTATTATTGCACAGAACACACTTGTATTGAATTATACTATTAATGCAATTGATGATGTTGTTGCTTGTTTACTATTATGCATTGTTATGATACTGTACATGACGTCCACCTCCCCCGAATGTTTCTGCCAGTTCGTTTTGGGGGTGTGACATTAGGGTTTTGCATGAGCACATAGGATGTTATTGTGTATAAAACCTATCAGTTATGCGGTTCAATGATGTTCTGCAGAAAGCCATTTCTGATGAATATTTTAGGTAAACTTTCTTGTTTCGAGTAAAACTTTTGTAACATTAAACTGTTGTGTATGAAATTATTGAAATTGTATAATACACATTTTAGGTTTGAGTCTTACTGTGACAACCTGTATTTTTTTTCTTTGAAAGCCCAGTCAGTCAACTCAACTCAGTGTCAGACTCATTCTTGCTATCATTTAGTACAATTTAGAGTCAGTTTGAGCATTCTGAGCCTAGTACACTTAAGGGATAAGTGATGGGATTTATCTTCTAAAGCCACAGTACAAGATTCAAGCCTTAAACTCCAACATGTAGAGTTTACGGCCGTAAACATGGAGTTTATGGCCGTAAACTCAACCATGGCTATGAACTCCCCTATATAAGCTCATACCCTTCATTTTTCTTTCATTATTTCATTTCCAACTCAAGAACACTCGAGTTTTCTCTCAACTATCATCCCAATCTTCATCCTTGATCTTCAAAAGTCGTAAGTGTTCTTTCCATGATTTGTTGTTATACTACGTCTCCTAGTTATATTCTTTGATTTCATCCATGGAAATCATGTTTTCTTAGATCTTCAAGTTTCACCAGGAACACCATGAACACACACTAGTGTTCTTAGCCAAAATCAACCATTTCAAGCCTCTGTATCGTAAGTACTCTTCCCTGCACTTCATATCTAGTTAAGACTCATGCTTAGGACCTTGAAAACATCAAGAATGCAAGACCAAAAGGAGTTTACGGCCAAGCCATCTCCCATGGCCGTAAACCCCTATAAAGGTGCCATTTGAGCCCTAAACTCTTCCTAAGGCTTGGATTTGAGGCTAGAACACTCCCATGTGCTTTGTAAGACCTTAACCCATCACCAAACTCATCATTTAGAGAGTTTACGGCCCAGGAGTAAACACCCTTGGTCATAAACTCCAATTAAGGTCAAGTCTTGGACCTTAAACAAATCTAGACTCTTGCTAAACCTTAGAACACTTAAACCCTTGAGACTCCCTACCTTTAAGGCCCTAAATGTGATCATTTAGAGAGTTTACGGCCAGGAATAAACTCCCTTGGGCCATAAATACCTCAACACAACCCAATGATTTGGTCTTTCTTATCCTTAGGTAGAGCAAAAGTCCCTCAAACTTCCTTAGCCTTCAAACACCCTCATATGCATCTTTGACCATGAGTTTACGACCGTAAACTCCCTTGGCCGTAAACACATGGCCGTGAACACCAAACCATGGCCATAAACACCCTTTAGGTCAATCACATGTGATTCCAACACTTAGTCAAAGTGTTTCCTAGTCCCGGAAGGTGTTTCCTTTCATATAGTTGCTTATAAACATCATATTCATACCAATGTATGTCATTTAGGACTTATTGTGTCTTGGGACTTCATTCGTGGAGCATCACATCCTTACGCGCATATCCATTTGAATCACCCACATCAGGTGAGTTCATACCCCGTAATGAATCTTTTATCTGTTTTAAACGTTTTAAGGGGGAATACAAGTTGAACACAATTATAATTGTGTAAAATGTTTGTTATATACATTTTCAAAAGATTGATTATGTCATTTATAAGTGATCAAAACATTTCAAAAACTCTTTTAAGATATGTTGCTTTATAGTTTAACAAAACTCCGTTTTTAAAGTACAAGCACATCTTAGTAGATAAATGAGTCTTTTCAATAACAAGTTCAAGTAAAACATTAGTAAACTATAATAGGTATAGTTTAGGATGATACTATTCATTACTTCTAGTACAATGAGGCATACAAATAGTCAGTACATACATGAGTCAGAACATACTATAAGAGAAACAGAGAGAACATACAATACTCACTATGATGAGAATTAGAGAGGACACACTACACTAGTACATACAATTCATACATACTATACACTATACAGAAAAAACATACTATACACATACTAGAATGCTACAACATGAAGTAAGATACTACTCCTTTGGCATAGTCGTCATCGGTTGTGTCGTGGTTGGCAACCAGGGTCTCCTGGAGGAACAATATGAATTTGTGTATAGATCTATAGTGGATTAACCATCCCACACCTTGCTGCTAGCTACAGTGGGACCTACAGGTCTACGGGTGACAAAATTGATCTATACTGGACTGACTATCCTACACCTTGCTACTAGCTACAGTGGGACCTACAGGTCTATGGGTGACAAATGTCATTATTGTTCGGCGTATTACAACGTTGTGTTTATACTAAGTCAATCAATATGATTACAATCATATCACATGTTACCTTAATCATTAATGGATCTAAGGTGGTTAGTACAACAGTAGTTACTATATACAATACTACAATACTTACATTTTCTCCTTTCTTTCATAAAGTGACATTAGCACTTGAAAGTCAAATACAAACTATTTTCAAGTTAAGATAGTTATAAACTAGAGAAAACTTACATTTTTACATACATACATAATATTTGATGCCTTGGTAGAAGGCTGCGTTTAGTAAAAATGGGACCATAATGCTAACCTTATGATTCCTTAATGTATACATCAAAGGATATATATATATATATATATATATATATATATATATATCAATAGGATCCGACATATAATAGGATGTGTGCTCTCTGTTTCACTTCTTGTTCCTTGTTTGGTTGTGGGCTTGGAACAGATTCACCCAGTCTACTATCTATTCGATTCTATATATATATATATATATATATATATATATATATATATATATATATATATATATATATATATCGTATACATTAAGTCATCATAAGGGTACCAAGTATGGGTCAAGTCATAGGACACAAAATCAATGCACAACTTTCTAGTTTCAAATCATATTTTCAAATCATATTTTCAAATCAGAACTCTTGGTATTCAAAACTAGAAACTTCCCAGTAAAGGGTTTAATCCATTTTATTAAACCAATATAAACTTAAAGGACCTTAGGTGATTAAATCTATAATACCTTAGTTTATACATCATGATTATATATCATTAATACGCAATAGATATTTGGATGTGTGTTTTCCGCCTTACTTCATGTTCCTTGTTTGGTTGTGAGCTTAGGGCAGATTCACTCAATTAACTATCTATTCGAGATTAGATTATATATAGCCAGTATAAACTAAGTAATTATAGAAGTAATCACATTGGTCACCATTTTGTAATAAGAAATAAGGGTTTTCTTAAATAATCTTTTCCATCAAATATAAAGGAACTATTACAACTAACTCCATGAGTAGCAAGTGAATACACTCGGGTTATATACAACAATGATCACACAAACAATGGGATGTGTGTTTTCCGCCTTATGGCAGATACGTACAATTGATTGTTTGTTTACTTTGAGTCTTCTATAACTTGTATCCACTTAGTACTCATAGAAAGGATTGTAGAGTCATTTTTACTTATCTTTCATTAAAGTAGGAAATATAGGACTTTCTAGAGGAACATGCGAACTTTTCTAAACAGAACTTACAGCTTACTACATTTTTCAACTACATTTTACAACAACTTTCCACAACATACTTACATCACTAAAATCTTATGAACTCACCAGCTTAATTGCTGATCAACTCTTTCAAATAACTTGTATTCTCAGGAGACTAGTAGACAGGTACTCGTGCTGGGAACTCAGAAGTTGGAGCATAGTAGCTTCAAGTCTTTTTTTGTTATTTCCTCATGTATTCTATGTTTTGTGAACACACACATTGTAAACACTTTCTTTCTAATGAAATGGTTGTTCATTACTCGCTTACTACGATACATGTCTTGTGATACTAAACATGACGTCCTCCACCCCCGAACGTTTCCGCCGTTCCAGTTTTGGGGTGTGACACGTACCTGAAGAACGCATGTAAGAGGTTTGTAATGGGTCAGAAACCCACCTTCATAACTGACGACAACCCAAATAAGGATATCAACATTGCATTTTATAATTTACTTGTCATAAAAAGGTACATTTTCTTGTATTATTATCAATTCACTACTACTTTTTCCACTATTTGTTTGAAGATTTCAATTTTTAATATATAAAGATTGAGGGAACTGAGCACATATGAGATAGGCAAACTAGTATCAGTTACAGGAGTGGTGACTCGTACTAGTGAGGTTAGACCAGAACTCCTTCAAGGAACTTTCAAGTGCTTGGATTGTGGAAAACCATCATAAAAAATGTTGAGCAACAATATAAATACACTGAGCCCATGATATGCATTAATGCTATGTGCTCAAAGAAAGGAAATTGGGCACTTCTTTGACAAGAAAGTAAATTTGCATAATGAAAGACGGTCAGGACACAAGAAACATCAAAAGAAACACCTGCAAGAACCCTTCCTAGATCATTAGATGTCATTCTTCGCCATGACATTGTTGAACAGGCGCTGGTGACACGTATGTAAATTCACACACCTTTTTCGTTTCTTTACAAAGATGTAGAACATAACTCATTTAACTTTTATACTTCACTTTGTAGGGTGATCTTTACTGGTATTGTGGTTGTGAAACCTGACATTTTCGCATTGGTAGCTCCTGGAGAAAGAGATGAAGTTCGTAGAGATGGTGGTAGTAAACGTGATACCGCTGGCACTGTTCAAGAAGGTGTTAAAGGCCTCCGGGCTTTGGGAGTTAGAGACATTTGTTATCTCCATGACTTTATTGCCAATTCAGGTTTTTCATTTTTCATCATTTTCCACATTTTTTTGTCAATCATATTTCTTTAAGGAACATCTATCTGCAATTTGTTTTTGTGGGGATAGTCAATAACATTGATTCCTTGTTCAGATTTGTGATGGGAGAAGAGATGTTGACATAAGAAATAGGAAGAGGCACGCTGAGAGGATGAAGACAATCTACAATTCACGGTTCTTGTTTTGTCCCCTTTTTGACCCATTATATATATCTTTACTATCTTATAAAAGAAATCTCACTATTTCTATAAATAGATTCAATATAATAATAATATTTTTTAAGACGTACAAATCTCTAAGCTTAAAGTACAAATAGTTATAAATAAAATAATATTAAATTTGAAGAAATAAACAAGTCAGGAAAATTTCAAATTCCTTAATTACGGATGGATAGGGAGTAGGGGTGGTAATTATTTGGTTCGAAACCATAAAAACCGAAAACCAAATCGAACTGAAATCGATTTCAGACCAAACCATATTCAAATTCGGTTTTTGGTTTGATTTGAAACCAACCCGAATTTGTGAATTTGGTTTTTGGTTCGAGTTTCGGTCTCATGAAGTTTAGACCAAACCAAACCGAAAAACCGAATTTATAAATTAATTAGTTTAAAAATATATTATATATTTATATATTAAATAGAAATAATAATTATATGTTAAAAGCATTGTAATTTATGTTTGGATTTTTTGTATGAAATTTTAGTATTTATGTTTGCAACTTCATGTTTCTATGTTTAAAGCATCGTAATTTATGTTTGGAAAATTGCAGCACTAGTTTTTTTTTTAGGTAATATTTGGTTTCCTCGGTTTTCAAACCGAATTAGAATTCGGTTTTCGGTTTTGTTTGGAAAATTTGAATTCGATTTGGTTCGGTTTTCGAATTGGACTAAAAAAAATTTCAAACCAAGGAAACCGATTCGAGGAAAACGAAAAAAAAAACGTAAACCGAACCGATTCGCACCCCTAATAGGGAGAATAATTCAAAATTTTACAAAAATTTGTTGGGTTCTTATATCATCCCATATCATTGCCCCTATATTTATGCATAATTTAAGGAGTTAATTGTTACACGCCCTCTCTCGTATTTTCGCTTCAAAAACGAATGATGTTACCCCAGCCATATCCATCATTTGTTAACGCAACCACTATGGCTACTCTCCTCCTCATGTCTTCCTTAACCCTTAACCAGTCACCTCCACCAACACTCATGCGAGCCACTACTTTTCCTTTCCGCCAAGAATGCAGTTGTCGCTATGCTTTTACTCTCCATCAAGAACCACCACCCTAATTTCGACACATTATCTCTTGAATCCCGCCTTCTTCCCCATCGGAAGAACATAAAATTGGGTTCTTCATCTGGAAATCTAACCACAAAATCTTACCCCCGTGGCCCCGCCACATTTTCTCTGCCTCCCATTCTATTGTGCAATCTCTCCAAATTTGTTTCTTGGAAACCCTAACTACACAATCCGACAACCACCACCAACCACCACTCTTGTGTTGCTGCTAAACTGACCGCCTTCATCCACCACAACAACGATGATCATTCGCCACGATCTACCAATGTCACCATTCTTCTGGACATGCTCCCTCCATTCACACCTCCAACCACAAGGTGAAAATGAAACTAGGGATGAAAGTGGGTCCGGACCGTTGGACCCAGACCCGGAAAACCCAGAACCCGGAATTGACGGATTATAAGACCCGATAACTGGACCGGTATACGGGAACCGGTTCCGGTTCGGTTCCGAGTATCGGACGGGTAAAGTGGGTATGGAACCGTTTGGAACCGGAAATTGAACATTGGAACCGGAAACCCAAGATTGGAACCAGAATTTTGGAGCCCGAAACCTTTAAATTTGGCAAATTTTTTGTTCAAAGTGTTCATTTAGTGATGTTTTCCATAATGAGTAGTTATAGTTGTCTTTCATGTGTTTTACTACATGATACTATAAGTTCCATAAGATGTATTCGTTGAGATCAAGTAACAGATGGGTATGCTTAAGTTTCCCACTAATTCCTACTTTTATACTGTTAATTGTTAAGCTTATAAAGAAAAAAATGTATGTAAAAATGACATTATGAAGAAAATAAGTAAAACATCCAAAATTAGTTTCCCAATCATCATAACATTTAAATATATATGTTAAACCATCAATAGATGGGTATGTTTATATTCCAATTTTGGGGTACAAAACAACTAAGTGAATGACACTAGGTTACACCAGGGGATAACTTCAACTAACAAAGTGGGGAAACAGGGGATAAACAAAAAAAATACTTGGAGCCTAAGTATTATTGATTGAAAACATTTTCTAGACTACATAAAAATACCACACGAAGGGTCCATTTATACTAAACACAACACAATCATAGTAAAACACACACAAAATGGAATAAAAACTTTTAAATAAGAAAACTTCCAAAAATACCCCTGCTCTTATTTGTAATTTCTACAGATTCATTCACATGTTTTTAAGTCCCTTTGATGATTTACATGTTTTTTTACTTAATCTCTACTGTAAAACAAAATCCTAAACATCCAAAACTAAAATATGGCAGCTTTTTCGAAAATACCCCTAAAACATAATCGATAGTGTTTGTGTAATCCAACCTTCCCAGGATTCTGTGATTGATCACCTGTTTCGTAATAGGATTGGAATCAAAGACAAGAATGGAATCGCAAACTAGAATACCAAGATGGGTTTATTTTTACTTTAATAACGAAATAAATGGCCACTTAAAGATCATGATAATAACCATCTACACATCGGAAATTGTTATGTCAGCATTTAGAATCAACTTCCATTCGGTAATAACATACATGGAGCCTATGATCATGAAAGTCCCACTTCTTTTTGACACATCCCATAAAGAATGCAACATTTGTAGCTTCAACAAAGCTTTGATAGTTAATAGGTTTCACTAACACCTCCAACACTGTTCTAATTTATCTATCAGTCAAAGAATGTGATAAATCAAGATGTGATATGTGTATAAACATTGACATTCATGAATTACCACATCTAATTTGCAATTATCATAGAGCCATGTAGTGATTAAACACTAAGTTAATTAACAACAAATTTGTAAAAGGGAGCAACTACAAAGTCGATGAAAATTAGCCCAAAAAAACTCGGTAAAGTAAGATGATTTATTGAGAAAGATGAACTGCTTCCATTAAAACACTATAATTTTCTTCCTTTTGGAGTTGATTGTCTAAATAATGAATCTATCCTAATAGTCGTTGTCAAGCATAATAACCCTTCGTGCATTCGATGTCAAACCCAACATGGATGAATGATCAAAATCCACACTTCGACAATGTCTTTTTTTAGTACCCGTTCAAATTCCGGTTCAGGGCCTAATAAACCGGGTCTGGTGCATTTAATTCGTTTTTTTTTGTAATCCGGTTCTCAAACCCGTTGGACCCATACCCGGAATACCCGGAACCCTGACAAGGTCAATTTTTAGAACCGAGAACTGAACCGTTTAAGAATTTTCCGGTTATACCGATTGCGGTTCCGGTCCGGTTTTCCGGTTCTATAGCTCATCCCTAGATGAAACGTTCAAGGGCATATACTAATTTGATGATTGACCATTTTGTAAGAATTTTCCCAAAACTATGCAAATACAGATTTTTTGTACCAAGAAATGTACAAAATATATTTCTTTTCGAAGTACATTTGTCGTTCTTTTTCCTCCCGTAACATTTCTACATGCTTAATTACTTCCACGTTGACTGATTATATGGTGCAACAAAACAATGGCACGTCGAAAGTCAAGTTTGTGTGTATTATTCTCCCAACATGTGTTATGGTGCTCTTATTTAGGTACGTTGAGTTGGGGTTTCCTCTTCTTTTTCCTACCATGACATTTTTGTTAGTCAATCAAATTCATATGTTTGTGATGGTTTATTTGGTTTTTGAATGTACTATGGTTTTGGCGAGGTCAGGAAAGTTGTTGCTACCTTCTCCTCTACCATCTGTCAGTTGTATCTCACTTGAAATCCTCTTGAACTTCATCTCTTCAATCATGTTTTTTTGTTGATTATGTTGAAGGATCTAGCTAGGTATAAAATGTCATATCTCCATATATTTATTTTTGATTAATCGATGTCTATTCTTATGTTGTAAAAAGGATTTCCTTTATTTTCTTTGAGTGCAATAAATAGTGGTATCAATTCAATTTACACAAAAAAATCTCTACACTTTCCTTGACCATTAATCTTTAAATCCCTCTAAAAATACTTGAGTTCATCGATATATGATATGGGTCTGATTGGTGTTGGCAATTCAACTATCTTGGATTGAACTATGATTATGTTGAAAATTCAAATTTGTGGTGCTTCAAAATGTAACCATCTTTGATAAAAATGGTTGATTCAACATTATATTTTATGTTTGTTTGTAACACCCTGATCCTCAGGTACTAATAATCGTATTGCTTTGCTCAAGTTTTGAAGGACCTACTCGACGAGTTGGCTACCCTACTTGTCGAGTAGTAGCGGGTTAGTCCGCGAAGTTTAATGACCTACTCGCCGAGTCCAGGAAGGCACTCGACGAGTAGATACTGGCAGATGAAACCCTAAATTCAGGTCCATGCGCCCTATTTAAAGGGGTCATTAGCCACCCCCAGCTTTCCCTTTATATCTCCTTATCTTCCAAAACTCTGATTCGTGTGTGTGTATGTGTGTGATCTTTGGTGAGTTTAAGCGTGAAGGAAAGACTTGGTGAAGGGAACACTTGAGGAAGCAAGCTAGAGGAAGCAAAGAACTCGTGCGGATTCAAGATCCACTCTTGTGAAGCACTCCCTGAAGGTATTATGCCATTCCTTGGCTCATTTCCACCTAAAACCCTCTTTTGCATGAAATCTAAGAAAGGGATTTTGTGTTTAAGCCAAGATCTGAAGTTGTAACTTCAGATTTGGACTCCCTTTGGACTTTAGATGCATAAAGTTATCAGTTGTGCCTAGCATAAGACTTCCCCTCAAGTGTATGACTCCATTCTAAGCTTAGATTGCTATTTGAGAGCTTAAAAGCCTTGCATGCACGTAAAGTTTGCAACTTTACGTGAGAACCATACCTTAGAAGCTTGGATATGTAATTTGGAAGCTTTGCATGGCCCAAATGAGTCTGTATGGCCTCAGATCTGTAGGAACTCAGCGAGTCGCATAGGGTGACTCGGCGAGTCATATGAAGATAGGCATGGACTCGACGAGTTGGATGAACAAGTCGGCGAGCCCGATGAATGCTGCCATAAACTCGACGATTTGGATGAACAACTCGGCAAGTCGGATGAAGATTGTCGTAGACTCGACTAGTCGAAGGAGAAACTCGACGATTCGATTAAGACTTCCCTCATCTTTGGAATATACGTGGGCGTGTCGAGTTGCAAGAGGGGAAACTCGACGTGTAGCCCTAGATTATCAATTGGACCTCGTGAACTCGACGAGTCACCTGGGTGACTCGACATGTAGAATATTTTCCCCGAAACTCGGCGAGTCACTAGTTGCACTCGGAGAGTTAGGGTTAACATGGACTGTTGACTTGATCTTAACTGAAGTGGACCACGGCGGACGTTAAGGGTAATGACTGGTTATTATATGTCACTTTTTAGGCAGTCGAGTTGGAGCAGCTCGTGGGGTATAATCAGTCGAAAAGTGTCAGTTCAGCATTCGTGTCAGGTGAGTCTTCTCACCATACCTATGGGTCTAAGGCACCAAGGCCGGCCCATTATGTGATTATGGTATATGTGATAGACATTCTGTATTTGCTATGATATGTGATTTCATGTTGTATGAAGACCCCGGGGGGAGCCTGTGGCATTGGATGTAAGACCATGTGGGGTAGCCCATGGAATTGGATGTAAGACCATGTGGGGAGCCCATGGCAGTCCTTGGTAAAGACCATGTGGGGTAGCCCATGGCACTATTACATATTTTATGTATGCATGGCTTATGTGTTATGTGTTATGTGTGTAGCTTTTATGGCTATTAGGATATGTGATGTACGGATTGTGTGTGGTATGCTCTGGGAAACTCACTAAGCATTTCTCTTACAGGTTGTTGATTGTTGCAGGTACTTCAGAGCCTAAGGGCAAAGGCAAGGCGTGATGACGTGGCGTGTACTCTACCTCTCTTTTGGATGTTTTGGGAATCCCTGATGTTTTCAAAAAAGGATGAGAGTGATGTAATAAATGTGATTTGGAAACAATTGTTTTGGAAACCTATGGAATGTATAATCGGTTTGACTAATTAAAACGAAAAAATTTCCTTTGTAAAAATTTAGGTTGTTACAAGATGGTATCAGAGCCTTGGTTTGAGGGATTCGGACACATCCTCGGATGTGTCAGGACTCAAACTGAGGAAGTGGTAAAATGTTTTCAAAAGTATCTTAAAAAGGATTTTAAGCCCAAAAGAGGAGAGTACAGCGCACGTGATCAGCTGAGCCAAGTAAGTAGTTTCCCAACTTGAATATCCATGTTATACTGATAATGAGCTCTGTTGATTATGTGAAATTGCTAAGTGTATGTTAAAAAAATTATATACGGTTACGAGTTGTAGCCTCAAAATGAGTGATTTAGCCTTATTTCCTTTTTCCTTGTTTGGATGTGGTCTTAAGGTAGAATCTCTTATTCAAAACTCTATTTGATCCTTTATGTGTATAATTTGCATGCCTTAAAGCAACCTGCAGTGATTGGTATGATTGTTGTGAGTAGGACAATCATAGGGTGTCCAGGGATTGATTCATGCGAGGGCTGTGAGTCATAGTTTTACGGATATGATAGATTTGCAGGTACTGGGTAAGGCAGGGGGAAAGGTACGGGTAGGTGTGGAAGGTAGTATTGGGCCCATACTATTGGAAGTACAGGACCCGTACCCAAACCCATGTCTTACCTGGGAATTCCAAAGGAACGCGGTATAGATGTAATTTCGTTATGGGTATCCTAATCTTTATGTTTGTGTTATGACAGTTCAGCATGGTGGTTACGCAATTTGGAGCAGGGGGATCAGGATCGGGATCTGGGACTGGGTCAGGCGGCCCTACTGATGGTATTGACGAGAGGCTGTGTGAGTTGATTGCATCCGAGGTTACGAGGGGCATCCTTGACGCTACCCCAGTCATCTTTGGGACGGTCAAGGAGGGCATGATGGAGATCATGGAAGAGAAACTTAGAGCATTCAGGGTCGATATTTCTGCGGGCCAGGGTGGAGCTCGAACTCCCTCGTTTAGGGAGTTCAAGGCGTGTGGAGCCTCGAAGTTTTTCAGGGGTCAGGGATCCCATTGTGAGTAGACGCTGGGTGGCATACATTAAGAATGCTCAACGTACGAGTTCTTTCCCGGAGGAGGCAAAGGTCGGATTTGCTTCATGTATGCTGAGGGATAGGGCCCAAAATTGGTGGGGCGAGGTTACCAGTCAGATAGGAGCAGCCGGTGTGGCTGACATGACGTGGGCTGAGTTTGTTCGACGTTTCGATCAGGAGTTTGCACCGCCTATTGAGGTGCAACGGATGGTAAGAGAGTTTCATGATCTACATCAGACTATTGAGACTGTGGCGGAGATCACCGCCAAATTTCAAGAGCGAGCTTTGCTGATCCCTTGGTACTCGACAGATGAAGACATGAGGAGGACCCGATATCACTCTATGCTGAGGGAGGACATTCGGGAGTCTGTGAGTTTTACAGGGTGCAAGACCTTGAATGAGATGGTAGAGAAGGCTCGTGAAAGGGAGATGGAATTGGTGTCCCGCACGAAGCGGAAGACTGAGCAGGTACAGGTAGCAGGGACTCAGGCTAAGAAGCCCAAGACCACTGATTCTTCGAGAAAGGGCCAACAGGGCCGGGGCCAGTGTGCCAAGTGTGGGAGATTTCATAGTGGGGCTTGTCGGACAGCCAGGATGTCAGGATGCTACTCTTGTGGCCAACAGGGCCACCTGAGTAAGGATTGCCCCAAGAAGGGCTTGATATGTTTTCACTGCAACCAGACCGGTCATAAAAAGGCCGATTTTCCGAGGTTGCAGGGTGGAGGAGGAGGATCTGTGGCGGCGCCCGCGCCCGCCACTATGAGGATTACGGATGGCCGCGCTAAGGCGGAAGCTCCAGCAGTGAAGAGTCGCGCTTTCCAGCTGACTACCGAGGAGGCTCAGGCAGCACCAGACGTCGTGGCTGGTATGTGTTCATTATTCTCTGTTGAATTTATGTTAAATGTTTATATGTATGTTTGTTATGCTTTGGATAGGGACCTTCTTGGTCAATGGTATGTCGGCCCATGTCTTGTTTGATTTGGGAGCTACCCGATCTTTTGTGTCTCTTGTGCTTAGCAAGAAGTTCCGAGACGCACCAGGGACTCTGGATACCCAGCTCGAGGTGGAGATTGCAGATGATCGCACTGTGAGTGCTGCAAGGGTGTGTTAGGACTGTGTCGTGAATGTGCATGGCGAAAGGGTTCACGTTGATTTGGTCCCCATACCGTTGCGAGGGTTGAAGGTGATTATTGGGATGGACTGGCCAGGGGCCAATGGGGCCATGATCGATTGTGAGCGGAAATTAGTCCGGGTTCGAACCCCAAGGGGGGGGGGGGTAGAACTGGTTATCTAGGGCGAGAGGGCCTCGCGGGGCCCGGCCCTCTGTTCGGCTGCGAGGGCGAGGAGGTTATTGCAGCAGGGCTGCATGGGATTTTTGGCTTATGTTTCAGATACGCTGGTGGAGGCAGTGACAGATATCGATAATGTACCAGTGGTGCGGGACTTTCGGGACGTTTTCCCCGAAATGTTACCCGGAGTGCCTCCGGAAAGACATGTGGAGGTTCGAATCGATTTGGTACCGGGTGCCGCCCTGATAGCAAAGGCACCATATCAGTTGGCGCCACCCGAGGTGCAGGAATTGTCTGCGCAACTCCAAGAGCTACTAGACCGAGGGTTCATCCGTCCGAGTAGTTCTCCGTGGGGAGCTCCGATCCTTTTCGTAAAGAAGAAGGACGGGTCGCACAGGATGTGCATCGATTATAGGGAGCTGAATAAGCTAACGGTGAAGAACCGCTATCCCTTGCCTAGAATTGACGATTTGTTTGACCAGCTCCAGGGGGCATCGTGGTTCTCTAAGATTGATCTTCGGTCAGGATATCATCAAATGAGGATTCGGGATGAGGATGTACCGAAGACAGCTTTCAGGACTCGTTATGGGCATTACGAGTTCGTGGTGATGCCATTTGGGCTCACTAACGCTCCGGCCGCGTTCATGGACCTCATGAACCGAGTGTGCAGGCCAATGCTGGATCGGTCGACGATTGTTTTTATTGACGACATCCTGGTCTATTCTAAGACCAGGGAACAGCACGAGCAACATTTTAGAGAGGTACTGGAGACCTTGAGGACGGAGAAGTTGTATGCAAAGTTCTCCAAATGTGAATTCTGGTTGCGGGAAGTGCAGTTTTTTGGGTCATGTCATCAATTAAGAGGGTATCTCGGTTGAACCAGCAAAGGTGGAGGCGGTGATACGATAGGAGGTACATAGTAATGCCGCTGAGATTCGCAGCTTCTCGGGCTTAGCGGGTTATTATCGGAGATTTATCCAGGATTTCTCCAAGATTGTTGTGCCATTGACCCGTTTGACCAAGAAGATTGTGACTTTTCTATGGGGTGAGGACCAGCAGAGGGCTTTCGAGACCCTGAGGCAGAGGTTATGTGAGGCTCCAATTCTAGTTCTGCCCGAGGGATTGGATGATTTAGTAGTGTATTGTGATGCATCTATTTCAGGGTTGGGTGCAGTACTGATGCAGAGGGGGCATGTGATCGCTTATGCCTTGAGACAGTTGAAACCTCACGAGGCTAATTACCCCACTCATGATCTGGAATTGGGGGCAGTGGTGTTTTCCCTCAAGATTTGGAGGCATAACTTGTATGGGGTGAAATTCATTGTGTATACAGATCACAAGAGTTTAAAGTATTTAATGGACCAGCAGAACCTGAATATGCGACAGAGGAGATGGTTGAACGTACTTAAGGATTATGACTGCGAGATACTATATCATCCAGGGAAGGCCAATATGGTGGCCGATGCGTTGAGTCGCAAGGCGACGGGGTCGCCAATCGGAGGTATCTGTATGAGGGTGACGGTAAGTCCCCCCTTGATTGACATGATTCGAGGGGCTCATGTCAAGGGGGTGAGGAAAGAGAACTAGAAAATGGAAAGAATTCGGGGGCAGTATCCTTTGTTTGTTAAGGATAGTCGCGGCTTGTTGACGCAGTGTGGCCGAGTGTGGGTGCCAATGTCAGGGGGAGTGAGGCAGAGACTGTTAGAGAAGGCGCATAAGTCCATATTTTCTATACACCCAGGTGCAACAAAAATGTATAGGGATTTGAGGCGGGGCTATTGGTGGCCCTGCATGAAACGAGAGATCACCGGGTATGTGGAGTGGTGTTTGACCTGCAGGAAGGTCAATGCCGAGCATCAGCGACCTCGTGGCAAGGTTCAGCCATTACCTATTCCCATGTGGAAGTGGGAAGAGATCACTATGGATTTCGTCACGAAGCTACCAAGGACAGCGAGGGGAGTAGATGTCATATGGGTAATCGTGGATAGACTGACGAAGAGTGCCTACTTCATCCCGATCTCCGAGAGTATATCTGCAGAAAAGTTGGCGGACGTTTATGTTCGGGAGGTGGTGGCTAGGCACGGAGTGCCGGTATCAGTGGTTTCAGATAGGGATGTTCGGTTTACATCCAGGTTTTGGAAGAAGTTCCATGAGGAACTGGGAATCCAGCTGCATTTTAGTACGACATATCACCCCCAGACCGACGGCCAAAGTGAGAGGACGATCCAGACACTGGAGTACATGCTACGGGCATGCGTGCTGGATTTCGGAGGAAGTTGGGATGCGTATCTCCCACTGGCAGAGTTTTCGTATAATAACAACTATCATGCCAGTATTGACCGAGCACCATTTGAGATGTTATATGGGCAGAGGTGTAGGACCCCAGTGTGTTGGGACGAGGTTGGGCATCGGGTTTTGGGGAGCACGGAGGTAGTACTCGAGACCACCAGATTGATTCAGCAGGTACGCGACCGGTTGCGGGTCGCGCAGAGCCGTCGGATTCACAACACTTTCCATGTGTCCCAACTTCGGAAGTGTGTTGCCGACGAGTCCTCAGTCATATCCTTGGGCGGCATTCAGTTGGATGGGAGTCTGAATTATGTCGAGAGACCAGTTGCGATCTTGGACAGGAAGACGAACAAGCTCCAGATTAAAGAAGTGAAGTTGGTTAAGGTGCAATCGCAGCAACGAAGGGGTTCCGAATGGACCTGGGAATCGGAAGATGAAATGCGAGGTTTCTACCCGGAGTTATTTGGACCAGCGGGCTTCGAGGACGAAGCCTAATCCAAGTGGGGGAGAGTTGTAACACCCTGATCCTCAGGTACTAATAATCGTATTGCTTTGCTCGAGTTTTGAAGGACCTACTCGACGAGTTAGCTTCCCTACTCGTCGAGTAGTAGCGGGTTAGTCCGCTAAGTTTAATGACCTACTCGCCGAGTCCAGGAAGGCACCGACGATTAGATACTGTCAGATGAAACCCTAAATTCAGGGCCATGCACCCTATTTAAAGGGGTCATTAGCCTCCCCCAACTTTCCCTTTACAACTCCTCATCTTCCAAAACTCTGATTCGTGTGTGTGTGTGTGTGATCTTTGGTGAGTTTAAGCTTGAAGGAAGGACTTGGTGAAGGGAACACTTGTGGAAGCAAGCTAGAGGAAGCAAAGAGCTTGTGGGGATTCAAGATCCACTCTTGTAAAGCACTCCCTGAAGGTATTAGGTCATTCCTTGGCTCATTTCCACCTAAAACCCTCTTTTGCATGAAATCTAAGAAAGGGCTTTTGTGTTTAAGCCAAGAACTGAAGTTGTAACTTCAGATTTGGACTCCCTTTGGACTTTAGATGCATAAAGTTATCAGTTGTGCCTAGCATGAGCCTTCCCCTCAAGTGTATGACTCAATTCTAAGCTTAGATTGCTATTTGAGAGCTTAAAAGCCTTGCATGCACGTAAAGTTTGCAACTTTACGTGAGAACCATACCTTAGAAGCTTGGATCTGTAATTTGGAAGCTTTGCATGGCTCAAATGAGTCTGTATGGCCTCATATCTGTAGGAACTCAGCGAGTCGCATAGGGTGACTCGACGAGTCATATGAAGATAGGCATGGACTCGACGAGTTGGATGAACAACTCGGCGAGCCCGATGAATGCTGCCATAAACTCGACGAGTTGGATGAACAACTCGGCGAGTCGGATGAAGATTGTTGTAGACTCGACTGGTTGAAGGAGCAACTTGACGAGTCGATTAAGACTTCCCTCATCTTTGGAATATACGTGGGCGTGTCGAGTTGCAAGAGGGGAAACTCGACGTGTAGCCTTAGATTTTCAATCGGACCTCGTGAACTCGACGAGTCACCTGGGTGACTCGACGTGTAGAATATTTTCCCCGAAACTTGGCGAGTCACTAGTTGCACTCGGAGAGTTAGGGTCAACATGGACTGTTGACTTGATCCTAACTGAAGTGGACCAGGGCGGAATTTGAGGGTTATGACTGGTTATTATATGTCACTTTTTAGGCAGTCGAGTTGGAGCAGCTCGTGGGGTATAATCAGTCGAAAAGTGTCAATTCAGTATTCGTATCAGGTGAGTCTTCTCACCATACCTATGGGTCTAAGGCACCAAGGCCGGCCCATTATGTGATTATGGTAGATGTGATAGACATTTTGTGTTTGCTATGATATGTGATTTTATGTTGTATGAAGACCTCGGGAGGAGCCCGTGGCATTGGATGTAAGACCATGTAGGGTAGCCCATGGCATTGGATGTAAGACCATGCGGGGAGCCCATGGCAGTCCTAAGTAAAGACCATGTGGGGTAGCCCATGACACTATTACAGATTTTATGTATGCATGGCTTATGTGTTATGTGTGTAGCTTTTATGGCTATCAAGATATGTGATGTATGGATTGTGTATGGTATGCTCTAGGAAACTCACTAAGCATTTCTCTTACAGGTTGTTGATTGTTGCAGGTACTTCGGAGCCTAAGGGCAAAGACAAGGTGTGATGACGTGACGTGTACTCTACATCTCTTTTGGATGTTTTGGGACTCTCTGATGTTTTCAGAAAAGGACGACAATTATGTAATAAATGTGATTTGGAAACAATTGTTTTGGAAACCTATGGAATGTGTAATTGGTTTGACTAATTAAAACGAAAAAATTTCCTTTGTAAAAATTTGGGCTGGTACATTGTTACTGTTAATATATATGATTAAACTTGTAATATTTGTATTTTTCTTGACTTTTCCATTCTTTGCAGGAATTACTACACCTGGCTAAAGCCATTTGGTTTTAAAAGCATATGAGTATCCATATCTAGCAAAGTCTCGTACATTCCCAAGAAATAAAAGGTTGTATTTAAGGAGAAAATTTTAATTACGTGTTAAATGGCTTCGTGTCCATATTTGTAGCTTGCATAGTAATTTAACCCAAAGAAATAAAAATGAGTTGTTATTTATTATTGTATGACTCTTTTAGTTTCGTACACCAATTGTTTTTTTCACCATATAGATTTATTTTTTGCATTTATTTCACATTGGACACTCTATAGTTTCACCAATACAATTTGTTTGTACATCGGTTTGTGGTTCTAGCAATATTTCTTCCTAATCATGTGGGTTTTGTGTTGTATAGTTTATGTCCTAGATTCAGGCCAATTGTTTGATAATTGTTTTGTTTGAAAAATGTTATAAGTTTGATACTTAACCGTGTATAAAAGTATTATAGTTTAGACATACTATTGTATTTAATTAATATTCAACTGTTTTTTAGGTGGAATTGTGTTATTTTTTTTGTTTTTGGCATAATGCTCACCTTAATATTTTTTTTATATAATCATAGTAAATAGATATTTTGTAGTTTTATTTAGAAAATATAAAAAATTGTATATACTATTACTTGGAAAAAAGGAGGAACTATATAAAAAGAAATGGTTTAACTTTTAATGGGCTGACTAAATAAATAACTGAACCGATTTAATAAGATAACCAATAATAAAAACAAAATTTTCTTTTTTAATAGTAACTTATTATGAGCCGACTTTTTTCAATTGTTATTATTATTATTATTAATTTTATTATTATCCTTATTAATTTGTCTATTTTGTTATACATGTCAAATATACATAATCGATATTGATATTGATGTGTATATATAGAATCAATATGATCGAAAATTTAATCTTAGATTTTTATTTTTATGAAATGGTTTCTTTATTATGTTGCTCTTCGTAGAGGTGATACAGCTCCAGGAAGTAGAGTTGCATATTAAATGACAGTTGGAGGCTCTAATCAGACTTTCGGAGGCAATTGCCGCTTTGGTCGGAGCATCGGCGGAAACCCTAACACGACTCTGCTTATTCTCCCGCCTAAAAGTGCATAACACACATTCATTCATATCCTTCCCAATCAACGATTCACTTCCACAGTTGAGCAAAAAAAGTAAAAAAACTTGAGGAAGGCAGTAGCTCGCCAACAAGATGGATTCATATTTCACCGACGAGAAAGCAGCGAAGGTCGAGAATATCTTCTTGGAGTTTCTTAAGAGGTATCGCATCAGGGTTTTTTTGTGTAGATCCAAAACAAATTGATGAAATTCATGTTATTTGACAAGTTTTGGTCTTTGCTTTCTAATTTAATTTTATTATCGTTACAGTTTTAGGTTAGATGCGAATTCGAGGGAACCTTTGTATGAATCGGAAATCGAAGCAATGAATGAGACCAAACGAGTCCAACACAATGTTCATCGATTTCTCTCATGTTATGCGGTTCAACGATGTTCTGCAGAAAGCCATTTCTAATGAATATTTGAGGTAAACTTTCCTTTCCTGTTTCATTTTTGGCTAGACTTTTGTGTTTGAAATTGTTGAATTGTATGATACACCTTTTAGGTTTGAGTCTCACCTGAAGAACGCATGTAAGAGGTTCGTAAGTTCACCCATGATTGATTGATTAAAAGTCTTGATTTCTATGGATATATCCTCCAAATGGTTGTTTTAGTACAAAGTCTTTAATTTATTTTTTGTGATTTAGTTTCTTTGGCCACAAGATCCACAATATATATATCCTTCGCCACTTATTTATCATCATTCACTATAAAACTTTAAAAGTGAGTAAAAACTCAACCAACCAACATAAAAACCGACAAAACCGCAACTGATACAAAAGTTGATGGTGCCGATTTAATTTTTGTAAAAACCAAAGTTATCGGTCTGGTGCGGTTTTTATAAAAAAAACTGGACCACCAAAACCGAAATAATAATTTAATGACATTGATAAATATTTACAGTTTATTAATTTAATGACATTGGAAAGCTTTTAAAAGAACTATTCCATTCTCCACTTCGTGTTCTTGTGTTAGACTTGTTTTACTGTGTTTAATTGTGTTTGTGGAACCACATATCATAATTTTGATGGAGGTCACTGTTAGTTTTTTTTTTAAAACATAAATAGGTTTTATCATTTTGTATGACATAAATAGTTTTTTTTATCTATAAAACTTACTTAATCTGTTTATTTATCAAATGCTTTTGTATTTGTATATATAAAAAGGAACTTGTTTTAGAAAAGGATATGAAATAAAATCATAAATGATTATTTAAAAAAAACGTTGTTTTTAATTTTTTTGTCCATATGTTGGCTATTTAGTTAAAAATTAGTTGACTTATTTTCAAAAAATGGCACCCAGGCAAGAAGTGGATCTGCAAAGTTACAAAAATATCGACCCACTACAACAGAAACCGCACCAATGAATATGGCTGGTTTAAATCGAAACCGTACCATTTAAACTAAACCGCAAAACTAAACCATTAAAAAACCGCACTCATCGGTTTTAGTATGACAAAAAACCGCACCTTGCATCTAACATCCCAAAAATCCAAACCAAAAATTCTATTTTTAATATAGCAATTTATAAAACAATTTATAGAAAACACTATCAAGTTATTCCATTTCATAAAACCATAGATCATACGTTTCAAACCATATCATAAAATAGTAATAAAATCAGAGTACAATTACCAGAAATCTCATATGCGGAAAATCATGTGTGTGTGATACGTTGCTACCGTGCCGGCTCCTTTCCCCTGGAAGAAGAAGGAACTGAAACAAAAACTGTAAGCCGTAAGCACGAAACTTAGTGAGTTCCCCCATCATACCACATATCATACATAACCAGGTACTAGCTTCCCATTCGGTCTCTTTCAACCAGTAACTTGCCTAGCATATTAGGGTGTTGGCCTACCCCTTCGACCCTGTTGACCGGTAACTTGCCTAGCATATCAGGGTGTTGGCCTACCCCTTCAACCCTGTCGACCGATAACTTGCCTAGCATATCAGGGTGCTGGCCTACCCCTTCAACCCTGTCGACCGGTAACTTGCCTAGCATATCAGGGTGCTGGCCTACCCCTTCGGCCCTTTCGACCGTACCGGGGACTATTCCACCCCTACTCTACCATATAGAATCCTAGTGCATAAACATATAATCATATACTGCCTAGCCTATCTGGGTGCTGGCATACCCCTTCGGCCTTATCGACCGGTATTGGGGTCTATTCTACCCCCTCCTATCTCATATCACATAACAACATAACATATTAGCACATAACGCAACAGATAGTTACATACAAATAATTATCACAAAGATAATCATCTCTACTGTAACTCCTACTAGTCGGCTGACATTGTGGCCTTAGACCCACTTCTACCGGAAGGTCACTCAACTCAATGTCGTGATGTAGTTGAACTGTCCTCGATGCTGGGATCAAATCCTCTCAAACTCATACACATAACAATCTCCTTTAATTACCTTTTCACACTCATAACCCTTTAAGAGTCAACTCCGATCAATGGTCAAGGTCAAAGGTCAACTATCAGGTCAAATTCAAACTTTTGGTCCAAGTCAACTTTCTGGTCGACTCAACTCACCGAGTTGGTCCATCAACTCGTCGAGTTCCACGGTTCCATAAAACTCTAAGGTCTCAATCCTACTCGTCGAGTTGTATAAACAACTTTTCGAGCCCCCCAAGTCCCAATCTGTCCAGTCGATTTTAATCGGGCTTAACGTATCAAAAGCGTAGAGCTGGCCTCCTAGGGCCGACATAACACATAAAGTTACAAACTTTACGTTCATGCATGGGTTATTTAGCTCAAAAGGCCTTAAAATGAGGTTCACAAGTTGCATGGGACTCCCATGGCCATAAAGTTGACATCTTTATGCCATGGAGTCCCTCAAAGGTTCCAGATCCGAAGTCAATACCCCAAAACATGCTTGCATCCATGAATGGTTCCAAAATATGCTCCTAAAAGCCCTAAAAGGCTCCATGAAGGGATCTAGTAGATGAATGAAGAAGGTATAGACTTTATACCTCAAATAAGCTGGAAATAGGGTTCTTCTTTTGGATCCAAAGCTCCTTCCTTCAACCAAGTACTTCTAGTTTTTCCTCCTTCAAGCAAACACCAAGAAATCACCTCTTTTTCTGTAACATCCCAAAATTCAAGGCCAAAAATTTCATTTTTAAGTAAGTTAATTATAAAACCAATTGGTATAGAAACAACCATATTAACATCCCTTGCCAAAACCAGAGTGTGAGTAATCAATCATATTAATGTAAATCAATATCAGAGTGTAATCCCAAGGATCTCATGTGCGGAAAACATAGTGTGATGCGTTGCGACCAAGCCGACTCCTTTCCTTTGAAACAAAGTACCTGAAACCAAAACTGTAAACCGTAAGCACGAAGCTTAGTGAGTTCCCCCATCATACCTCATACCACATAATACCCTCGGTATCTTTCAACCGGTATCTGCCTTCGGTATCTTTCAACCGGTAACTGCTATCAGTATCTTTCAACCGGTATCTGCCATCGGTATCTTTGAACCGATATCTGCCATCGGTATCTTTCCACCGGTAACCGGGGACTATTTCACCCCTATCACTATCACGTAATAACATATCATATACTGATCACATACTAACATCATAAACATATAGATAACAAACTAAACATACAGATAACATACTAACATATCATAGACATACAGATAAGCATGCATGGGTTCTGTTTACCCCTTCAGTATCTTTCAACCGGTAACTGCCATCGGTATCTTTCAACCGGTAACCGAAGACTATTTCACCCTCTACCACTATCACATAATAACATCTCATGATCATACTACTAGGCATGCATGGGTACTGTTTACCCCTTTGGTATCTTTCAACCGATATCTGGGGCTATAACACCCCTATTACTACTAACACATGGCACCCTAGCATATAAAGCATATCAGATAGTGGAATACCATACAATTATCACACATAAAATTATCTAACAAACAACTCCTACTAGTGGGCCAATATTATGGCCTTAGACCCACTTCTACTGGAAGGTAACTCACCTCACACTGCTGAAGTCCCGCAGACCCAATCCCACACTATTGAAGTCCCGCAGACTCAACCCCAGCTGTTGGATGACAAATTCCCGATCTGTCATTATCAAAACATCACCCAATTAATAATTGGGTCCCACCACATAACCATAAGTACATTCTTTGGGTAATTACTACCCTACCCTAGCTTGGCTTATTCAAGCCCAAGGCCTAATCCATAGGCCCAAAGTCAATTAGGAATCAAAGCCCAACACATGGCCCAATTTTCCAAATTGGGCCTAGGCCTATACATGGTCTTATTTTGAGGCCCAACATCATGTAATCATTAAGGCCCAAACTGTGGCCCATCTATGGCCTAATTTTCCAAATTGGGCCCAAACCCCTTACATGGGCCTTACCCTAGGCCCATTAAATTATTCTAATTCAATTTCTTGCTATTGGATGGCCCATTATAATCCCAATCATCTAAGCCCAATAGAAAGGCCTAACTTAAGGTCCAATGAAATTAGGGTTTCACATAAAATGATGATTAGGGTTAAGTGTTTCTCACTTAACCCATTAAGGACTTAATCCTCTAAGGACTTAATCCATTAAGTCCAATATTGCTTAGATTAATTTTTACCAATGATTGTTATTTAATATTTCAAGTTATTAAATAATTCTCGTGTGTCCCGATTAATTCCCCAAATTAGGGTTTCATTGCATTAGGGTTTTCCAAACCCTAATTACGGTTTCCAACCCATATTAGCCCAATAGGCCCATAATCAAGTCTTTAAGCCCATTACGGTTCGCTGGGCCCATTAGGATTTTACTAAGCCCATCAATCACATGATTGGGCTTTTAGGTCCAAAAGCTTCATTGGGCCCATTAGGGCTCCTTTGGGTGCATTAGGGTTTCAAGTACCCCAAACGAATCAACATAACGAGGCAAAGCACATCGCCACCCGACACGACGGCCGATGTCGGCAGCCACCACCATACGGTGGTGGTTCGAGATTTCTATTATTATTCGATTTAACAATTTACAATGAAAATATTGAAATAAACGCGCACACACTACACTAGAATAAAAACACATGCGCAACCACCCTTGTGGTAGTCGGTGGTGGTACACGGTGGCAGCCACCACCTCACGGTGGTGGTGGTGGCTGTTCTTGGTATTCCGAATAGACAAAACACACACATACACACACATAAACTTCACTTTGCATCCAACACTCCAGCTACCCACCTGGTGGCTCAAGGCATCGACGACAGTGATTTTATGATGGCAGCCACCACCGTCCTTTGCTTCCCATTCAAGCAGCAACTACACAACACATAGGAATTCAACCCACGACCGGGAACGCATCGACTTCAACGGAAACAGCAGCAACAACGTTATTGGGCGGTGATGGCAATGGCAGGTCGTGGTTTCGTCATCTTGGAGTGACGCGTCGGCAGCAAGGAATGAAGAAGAGGGTAGCGGTCCAACTCCAAACCACGACAACTTCCTGAAATCGTCGATGATGGAACAGTAGTAGTAGTGGCGTCATTAGCGCATCAGTAATAGTGGCGGTGGTCCGATTACGAGATGGAGGTGGTGGGTGAGACCCCTCATGGAAGTGAACGAAGGGGAATAAGGAGACGAGCGGAGGCCCGGTGGTTTTTCCGACCCAACAGTTGTGGCTCTGCCGAGGATGAAGAGCGGCGTCGGTGAGGGAGGTATAAGGTGGGGGTGACGGCTGCACATGGTCCCTAGGGTTTCTGCGTAAAATCGGGTTTATATACCCCACACCTTTCAAACTTCCTCCCATGTTCACACAAGCAGTCCTTCCTTCTCCCTTATCTTTGAAAACAAGGCCAACATTTACCATTTAAACCCTGAATCCATAAATTTCTTTCCTAATAAGTCCGAATTTACTAGGCATCCCCTATCTTCTAAAATCCTTACAAAACTAATCCAGAATTTACAAAACCGCCCCTTTCTTGACAAATTCTTTTCAATTAAGGTCCAGAATTTACCCTTTATCCCTCAACTTTTAAATTTATGACAATTAGCCCCTCGAGACCATCTTTTGATATATATATATATATATATATATATATATATATATATATATATATATATATATATATATATTATGGCTACAATTCGTTCATTAATTAATTTATTTATTAAATAAATGAATGAGGTGTTACATTTTCAGTCACACACACTCACAATGCTCGAGATCACAATTTAGGTTGTTCTGGACTATGTGTAACGCCATGGTTTCGGAGCTAAGCATTTTTAGACGATGTAATAGTCTAAGTCAACTATTGTAACTCTTTTTGAAGTAATAAAGATGAATTACTTGAGTATTATGTGAATTATGTGTATTTGTGTGTTTATTACTTAATTATAAAGATATAATTAATAAAAAATAAAAATAAGCGTCAAAATTAAAATGTGAGATAAGTTCGATATCTTTACATAAAGTTGTAGTAGTCGAAACAAGGATTACGGGGATATATAGAACGCCGAAATCCGAGTTATAACGAAGAAGTTATGACCCATCGAAGTTTCGCGACGGGACCGACACGATACCGGGAAGCGTAAATAATGAATTTACGATAGAGCGACTTTTAGCCTTAGCGATCTAAAAGAAAGTCGTAGAATGCATTAAACCAAGAGCGTCCATAAAAAGAACGCCCAAATCTGACTTCGTATGAGGAAGTTATGATTTTTCGAAGTTTCAGCTTAGCAGTGTATAACTCGAAGTTTGAATACTAGATCGAGCGGTTTTTAGCCGACGCAACCTAAACGAGAATCGAAGGTCTCGTTAATAGTAGCGTAACGATAAAATGACAGACGAAAATGGACGTCGGATGAAGAAGTTATGAATTTTTAACGGACCAATCCCGTCCCGACTTAATAATATAACTTTTAAAATAAAGTCAAAATTAGCCGACAGAGTCTAAACGAAAGTTGTAGAGTACATTCCCGCCCACACGTGGATATAAAGAACGTCAAACGTATGAGGAAGATACGAATTTTTAAAGTTTGGAATCGGATTTACGAAGCCAGATGTGATGTTGCTGACGTGGCACATTTCCAGCCGTCGATTATTGATCGTTGATGACCTTCGGATTCGGACACGTCGCGCCTTCGCTATGCCCCGTGTCCGAGGCCGGGTACGCCCAACATACTTCGGTTCTTATCCAGATCCGAGGCTGACCACCAGGAGCATGACATGTGCGAGACATTTGGTCTTCTTATCCGAAGTTATGCCCTGCGTAACCTGTTGAACGCCCAGCGTTCCGAAGCTGCTGGCCCCTATAAATACATGCGCGATTTCTCGGATTTTTCACACCAAATCTATTTCTCTCTCTAAGTACTCTCTCTCTCTCTAGGGTTTCTAACCCCCCTAAAGCCTAGGTGAACCCCCAACACCCGAAGGAAGCCCCGAGGCTCCCTGAGTCCCGAGAAAAAAGGGTCTTTCGGTTCGGAAACGCTGCTCCGAGCACAACCCGGTTTTCCTTAAAACCCGCTGTAAGTGGGCTACGCCTATGAAGTTTTTAATATAGCTTTTAAATAATTATAGTAATGTTATCAGGTCCTTAGAATATTTAAATGCGCTATTATTATGGGTTATATAATGCCGTTATAATATCTTTTTAACCACTCACGGTACGGGAGTTCCGGTTTGGAGGGCCGCTTGGGTTGCTGGATTCAGAAGTGCTTATTTGCCAAAATGATCCTGCCCTCCGGTGTTCCATGTCTAGCCTCGTTTGTATATAGTGGGTAAAAGTATATTGTCGCGCTTATATAATAGTAATAATAGCTAGACTATTAATTAGTCGTTGTTAACGTTAGACTAAACCCTAGTGATATTGATACTAAGTTTTGTCGAGGGAAAATTGTTTTGAGATAACGAAGCATTGTTCGAGTGCAAAGTCACCACCTTTCAGGTGAGTGCATAGTCCCTTTCATCTTACACATAGATATGAAGTATTTATTATAAACTATGTGTTGTGTGTGCATATTGTTTGAATAGTTGTTGTCTATGCTGATGAAAGATTTTTATACAAGATTTAAATGATTTAAAATGTATATGTATTTTATATCTACAAAATGTGTTGGGTAAAACATGGGTAGATGTATTAGTTGTTGTGTGACAAAATAAAATAATGAGAGGCCTCGTTATTGATGTTATTGATGATCCAGTCATCTAGCGAAGTATAGATGACGACCACGGACTATTCTAGACAATCTAGTCGAACGCTAACAGGCTCGCAACCTGTAGGTGTTTATTTGAACTGTGTGCTCACCAGAAGTACTCCATCCCCCACATGGTTGCCTTATTTGACATGAATTGCTAAGGAACCCCCGAAGCATGTGTTGTCACCCCGATGAAAGTCCTTAGACTAGGTCCCTTGTGTTAGATGTTTTAGGGACGTAAAGTGAGGATAACGGGAAGGTGTAATCGGGTTTGTTTGGTTGATGAAAATAATAAACTTATTCATTGTGGGTTGAAAACCCTATGTGCTCACCAGGCTCCCAAGCCTAACCCACTTAGTTTCTAGTATTACAGGTAATGACGCATGAGCATAGATGTTTGGATGAGAGATAAGGGATTATAGGCCTGTAAATACAAAATAATGTAGTAAGGCTTATGTTGTACTGTTTATGCTTATGATCTGTATCGAACATGACATCCCGAGTCTTTTTATGAAATACATTTCTATGGAAATGCTTTTGATAAATCTTTATCATATTTTTGTTTTGGGACAAATTCCGCAACTATTTTATTTAAAAGGTTACTCTGATTTTCAAACAAGCATAAACAAAACCGGTCTTTTCTGACCGTGAAAATGAGGATGTCATAGTTGGTATAAGAGCATCAGTTTAAGCGAATTAGGAATTTGTAGGATTTCTAGAATTAAACTTAGAATGCTAAGCGATGATTGTGAGATGTGAGCACTAGCTTATTTTAGGAAGTTATGCCTAAATTGCTTTTATGTGCTAAATGCATTGTGCCTGATATGATGTTATTTGTTTGGATCTATGGTCTGTGGCGACCGGATCTGGAAACCTTATGTGTTTAGGATTGTAAATGTACGACTACGATATTAGAACTAACATGTAAATGTTTCGGAGGGATAAGGATGATTTAAACGTCTATCCTGAATAAAGATCTAAATTCACCTTATTCGGTGTATAGATCACAATGGCGAGAACCCGAAGTGGAGCCGAAAATGCTAACGGAAACAAAAACCAACATCCAGTGATTGAACATCCTTATCCCTCCGAAAATCAGCGCCTCAGACAACCTCTGTCTCAATGTCTCAAACGCTGCCTGCTGCTCATGCCCCCATCGAAAGACAACGGCCTTCTTCATCAGTCGGGTCAAGGGTACTGCTATCGTGAAGAAGTCCTGAATGAATCTCCGGTAATATCCTGCTAACCCAAGGAAACTCCGAATCTCAGATGGAGACTTCAGAACCTCCCATCTCATCACAACCTCTACTTTGGCCAGGTCGACCAATATCGTGTTCTGGTTAACAATGTGCCCTAGAAATGGCACCTCACGCATCCAGAAATCGCATTTGGAGAACTTGGCATACAAGCTCTTCCTTCTCAAGGTATCCAACACCTCTCGCAAGTGCTCCTCATGTTGCTTCTGAATCTTGGAGTAAACCAAGATGTCATCGATAAAGACTATCACAGACCGATCCAACATCAGTTTGCATATGCAGTTCATGAGATCCATGAATGCGGCAGGGGTATTGGTGAGCCCAAATGGCATCACCACGAACTCGTAGTGGCCATAGCGAGTCCGGAAAGCAGTCTTCTGTACATCCTCGTCTCTGAACCTCATCTGATGGTAGCCTGAACGCATATCTATCTTGGAAAATCAAGATGCCCCCTGTAACTGGTCGAAGAGATCATCAATCCTCGAGAGTGGGTAACGATTCTTCACTGTTACCTTGTTCAGCTCCCGGTAGTCTATACACATCCGATGTGACCTATCCTTCTTCTTCACAAATAGGATCGGGGCTCCCTAAGGCGAACTCTCGGTATAATGAATCCCTTGTCTAACAGCTTCTGGAACTGTGTAGACAACTCTTGCATCTCAAGAGGAGCCAACTGATATGGTGCCTTGGCTATCGGAGTCGCGCCCGGGACTAGGTCAATTCTGAAATCCACCTGTCTCTCCGAAGGTATCCCAGGCAGATCCTCTACGAATACGTCTGGGTACTCTTGCACCACTGGTACATCACTCACAGTCGCCTTACCCGCCTCCCGGGTATCCATAACGTACGCGACATATCCTGCACAACCCTACTAAAGGTAGCGCCTAGCCCTCGCTGCTGAACACATAGTTGGTCTACGTTACAGCCTCTCGCCCTGAATAACCAACTCTCCCCCACTCAGGGTCCTGACACGTACCAACTGCTGAGCACAGTCGATCACTGCCCCATTAGGGCTCAGCTAATCCATGCCGATGATAACCTTGTTCCCACGCAACGAAATGGGAACCAAGTCTACAATATAACCCTCACCATACAACCTCAAAACGAAATCTCTGAAAACCTCTGATGCTCGGACATATCGTTCATCAGCAATCTTGACCTCTAGAGGACAATCTAACATCCCGAAGACTCAGAAAACCTCTTGCTAAGTGCAAGGGAGAGAAATGACTGGGTAGCCCCCGAATCGAATAACACCTGAACTGGGATACCGTTCACATGGAACGATCCTAAACTATACATAAAACATAGAATATAAATATCATAAACGACATATAACAATAGTTAGGGAGGAGAAAAAATACCCGTCACCACATCTGGTGCGGCACGCGCCTCCTCAATGGTCAGCTGGAAGGCTCAGCTCCTCACCACTAGAGCATTTGTCTTGCCCTGTCGGCCATCCGTGATCCGGAGGGTCGCGGGAGCTGGCGTCACAAATAGCGCTCCTGATGTCAACCTCGGCAGTTGGCCTTTTTGTGGCCCTTCTGATTGCAATGGTAGCAAATCAGGTCTGGCGTCTGAAGGGTGGTGGTAGGGGCAGTACAATCCCGACCAAAGTGCCTGAGCTTGCCACACTTATAGTAGACCGATGATCCCAGTCTATAAAATCCCTCATGGGTATTGCGGCATTTCCCATTGTGGCTCCGTCCCTGCTGGCCCTTCGAACTAGTGTCGGATCCCTTGGGTTTCTTCCCCAAAACCCCAGTAACTTGCCTAGCCTCTGCCTTCCTTTTCCGGATGTGCTCAATGTCAATCTCTCTCTCTCTCTCTCTCGCTTGCTCTGGCTATCATGTCCTCCGAAGTCGGGCATGCTGAGTAGCTGACATGTTTTCGGGTGTCAGCTCCCAACATATCATAGTATCGGGTCTTCCTCATCTCCTCATCACCCGTGTACTGAGGTAACAATAAGGCCCTCTCCCTGAACTTGGCAGTAATCTTCACCACCGACTCCGTCGTCTGTCTCATGTCAAGAAACTCCCTGGTCAGCTATTGAATCTCCACAGCTGGTGCGAACTCAGCCCTAAACCTGGTCACAAAGTCCGACCAGGTCATACCCTCAATGGATGGGGCTCCCAAGGAATCTCCAACCACCTCCCACTAATCTTGAGCTCGGTCCCTCAAACAACCTACAACATACCAGACCTTCGACCCCTCAAGGTAGAAGCTTGTCAACTGAGCAGACTCGATGTCTGCAATCCATCTCCTGGAAACAATGGGGTCCTTCACATCATGGAAGTCTGGAGCACCACATCCCCTGAAGTCCTTGAAGGAGAGTGTGCATGTCCCTGACTGGCCAGATGCCATGTCGCTCCTGAACGCCATGAAACGCTCCTCTATCAGCTTGATGATCCCTTCCTTGATCGACCCGAAAATCACCGGGGTCGCCTCAAGGATGCCTTTCGTGATCTCAGACGCAATGAACTCGCATACTTCGTCATCAACTGGCTCGGAACCTGCACCCGAACCTGAACCTGATCCTAACCCATACCATGAACCTCGTTCTCTGTGACGTGTCACCACCATTTTGAAACAAAAAACATAATCATTAGGGTAATACATAACCTCAATGGGTCTCACACACTCTACAAGTTTCCTGGTTCTATCTCAGCCTTCCTTGACTCGAGTACGGATCCTCTGCTTTCAGTAATACGGGCCCATACTACCTTCCACGTATACTCCTTGTGATTAATATTTTAAAATAGTGCATTTTTGCCTTGGACTCGGCGAGTTGGATGAACAACTCGCCGAGTAGGAGCGGGATAAGACGCGGGGTCTGAACTTTGGACTCGGCGAGTAGACCCTGTCTGGGCAAAAACCCTAATCTGGGTGTTTGCACCCTATTTAAACGCTCTAACTTGGCCTCCTTTGTCCCTAACACTTCCAGAGAGCTGTAGAAAGAAACCCTAGCCCCCATATTGTTCTTAAGAGTGATTTTGGCTTTATGAAGAAGGTTTGGAGCTTAGAAGAAGAAGGAAGAGGTTGAAGTGTACAAGGAGGGGAGGTAGATCCAGAATCTACATTGTGGGAAGCTTCCATTTAGGTAGAAAAGTTCTTACCTTGATCACTAGTTCATTAGATCCCCTTTTTGTCCCAAATTAGTGGTTTTCAAGCCCTAAAACCTCAAACTCCATGTATTTATGCTCTATGTTCTGAAAGGACTTCAGATTGGGACCTTATGGACATCTTAGAAGTGTAAAGTCTCTGTGGTTGGAGTTATTAGGGTCCCTATTGAGTATATGACCTCTTAAAGAGCTTGGATTTGCCTTCTTGAGCTTTTAAGGCCATGCATGCACGTAAAGTTTTCAACTTTACGTGATAAGCATGCCCTAGGAGCATAGATCTATGGTTTAGAAGCGTTGCATGTCTCAGATTTGGTCTGTATGGGAAGTGGGTCGAAGGGACTCGGCGAGTCCCAAAGTGGAACTCGGCGAGTTCTATGAAGATGGTCTTAGACTCGGCGAGTTGGATGAACAACTCGGCGAGTCCTATGAAGATTGCCTGGAACTCGACGAGTGGTTCTTCAAACTTGGCGAGTCATATGAACTGTCATTGAGTAAGAGGGGTTTAAGTGTTGAAGGTCCAACCCTTCGTATCTGCACGCGGAATTAGCAATTTAACGTGTAGCAATAGTCCTAGAACCCCAAATCCTCTTAAGGGATGCTCTGGTGAGGATTTGGAAGCGAGTAAGAGATCTGCTCGTGGGGACTCGACGAGTTGTTCTTGGACTCGGCGAGTCGGATCGCGAGTCGGTTCTATAGTCCCGAGTAGTGAGTTAAGGGTGACTCAGTGATTGGGAAGAGGGACTTGGCGAGTAGGACCGGGTTAGTAGGAGAAGGACTCGGCGAGTCTGTGCCATGACTCGGCGAGTCCAGTCAACTGGAAGTTGACTTTGACCAAGGGTTGACCTTGGACCACGGGTGGGTCATTCAATTGACCTAAGGGTATTTATGAGTGGCTAATCTATGTTTATGGATTTATAGCCGGAGGATTGCCGGTGCAGCAGCCAGACGTCTAGCAGTCAGAATTTCGGTAGCTACTTTTCGAGGTGAGTTTCCTTCCAGTGGCAATGGGTCTAAGGCACCAAGGCCGGCCCGTATAGACGATATGTTAGTGTCGGAGTGTGGGCGAAGCCCGTATCTCATAGTTGAGTTTGATTATGATATATTCCAGTATGATATAATTGTTTATACTCGTTGTCTGTGTGATACTTGTATGTTATGGTTGAGCAGTTGAGTGTGGGCGAGGCCCGTATCTCTCTTATAGTGGAGTGTGGGCAAGGCCCGTATCTCTCAGATAGCAGAGTGTGGGCGTGGCCTGTATCTCTCAAATAGCGGAGTGTGGGCGATGGCCATATCTCCCAGATAGCGGAGTGTGGGCGAGGCCTGTATCTCCCAGCTAGTGGAGTGTGGGCGAGGCCCGTATCTTCATGAGTGTGGGCGAGGCCCGTATCTCCTAGCAGTTTATTGTATATTTGTATGGTATGAGGTATTATGGTGGAACTCACTAAGCTTCGTGCTTACAGTTTACAGTTTTATTTTCAGGTACCTCTTCTTCAAGGGGGAAGGAGCTGGCGTGGTAGCGGTACATCATACACGCACCTTGTTTTCCGCACCATGAGTCATTCTGGGATTTTGTACTCTGATAGTTGATTGTTTTCATGTTTCGGTTTTCAGATACGATGTATGTTATGAAATGGTTTGACCAGATAGTGTTTTAATTACAATCGTTTTCTAAAGTATTGATTTAAAAAGAAAATTTTTGGAAGTGAAATTTGGGTCGTTACAGATTGCCTTGACTTCACCAAGTCCCTTCTACCACTACTGCTCACTGCTCTAATCTCATCCTAGGCTTACCCTAGGGTAACTCTCCATCCTACTCTCCGTCCTCAGCTGCATAAGAAATCCCAGCTACCTTTACCTAACTAACTTGCGAATATCATTACATATCACTGAGACTAGATAATTCTTCGAATGAGAGGTCCTACCATACAACGGTTGGACTCAAACAAGAGCTGCAAGATAGGGTTAGACCTAACCTTCTAAAATTATTTAGTCCTCGCAATATGTAACTTAAAATATTCGTTTACTAGTTAGCTAAAGATAACTAGAACTCCTAAAAGCACAAAGCAAGCAACATTCGGGCATCGGGTAACCCAAACCAAACACATCCTATTCAGGCCATCTTATACATGACTAATCAGTTCTAGCATAAAGTTCAATAAGCACATAAAGCAGGCACATAAGGCATCTTTCTAGATCCTTAGCCCTCATCTAGCATGCAGTTCTCATACATATAGTAGGCATATAAGGAATCCTTCCTAGATCCTCGGCCCTAATCTAGCATGTAGTTCTCATAATCATATATCGTAATAAACATGTATGGGTATCTTGAAGAAAACTTACTTGAGCTCAGCTGATTGCACACATCACACACCTTGTTCATTCTCAAACTCTTTATTTTAAATTTTAGAAAAACTATTTTCTTTGTAAAAATCTTTCAAACCCTCGATTTGATTCCAGACACCCCTGAAGGTGTGTCCGAATCCCTAAAACAAAGGGTCTGATACCAACTTGTAACATCCCAAAAATCTAGACCAAATATTTCCTTTTTAATATAACAATTTATAAAACAATTTATAGAAAACATTATCGAGTTATTCTGTTTCATAAAACCATAGATCATACGTCTCAAACCATATCATAAAATAGTAATAAAGATAGATTACAATTCCCAGAAATATCATATGCGGAAAATCATGTGTGTGTGTGATACGTTGCTACCGTGCCGGCTCCTTTCCCCTGGGAGAAGAAGGACCTGAAACAAAAAATGTAAACCGTAAGCACGAAGCTTAGTGAGTTCCCACATCATACCACATACAATACATAACATATACATAACCGGGTACTAGCTACCCCTTCGGTCTCTTTCAACCAGTAACTTGCCTAGCATATCAGGGTGCTGGCCTACCCTTTCGGCCCTGTCGACCGGTGACTTGCCTTGCATGTCAGGGTGTTGGCCTACCCTTTTGGCCATGTCCACCGGTAACTTGCCTAGCATATTAAGGTGCTGGCCTACCCCTTTGGCCCTTTCGACCGGTACTAAGGACTATTCCACCCCTACTCTACCACATAACATCCTAGTGCATAAACATATAATCATATACTGCCTAGCCTATCTGGGTGATGGCATACCCCTTCGGCTCTATCGACCGGTATTGGGGTCTATTCTACCCCTCCAATCTCATATAACATAACAACAGCATAATAACACATAACGCAACAGATAGCAACATACATATAATTCTCACAAAGACAATCATCTTTACTATAACTCCTACTACTGGACTGGCATTGGGGTCTATCCTACCCTAAAACATGCTTGCATCCATGAATGGTTCCAAAATATGCTCTTAAAAGCTCTAAATGGCTCCATGAAGGGATCTAGTAGATGAATGACCAAGGTACAGACTTTATACCTCAAATGAGCTAGAAGTGGGGTTCTTCTTCTGGATCCAAACCTCCTTCCTTCAACCAAGTACTTCTAGCTTTTCCTCCTTCAACCAAACACCAAGAAATCACCTCTTTTTCACTCTCACACACTCACAATGCTCGAGATCACAATTTAGGGTTTTATGGACTATGGGAGGTGATGAGGGTGTCTGCAATAAGGTGTTAAGATCCCTAAATAGGGTGTCAAACCCTAAAATTAGGGTTTCACTCGGCCAACTGTACTCATCGTGTTGAGGGCTCCCAACTCATCGAGTAGGCTCGTCTACCTGCGTCCAATCCATCCCTACCCGACGAGTTTGGGGACTCCAACTCGTTGAGTACCTGTACAAAAATGTGTAATTCATAACTTGAATTACATACCAGGAACCGAGTGTTACATTGTGGTTTGCGGTTTGGTTTGACTCTAAAACTGCACCATGCTCACCATAGCTAAAAGTACGTTGCCTTTTAATTTAATTTAATTGAATGGGAAAAGGTCCACATGCCTTTTAATTTCATTATTTGAATGGGAAAATGTCCACGACTTTTCATATTTAAATCAATAGTAAATTACATGAATTGTCCCTATGGGTTGGAGTAATTTGCACGCTTGGTCCCCTGCTAAACTGATGATCACCGACGGTCGTCAGGGCCGATCAAAGGCGCCTGCGGTGAAGAGCAGGGATTTCCATATGTCTATAGTGGAGGCGCGAGCGGCTTCCGATGTTGCAGGTGTACATCTTTTACTTTCATATAAGTCTTTGTTTATGATTTTATTGCTACTGTCTTGTATCAATATGAGTAAGTGTACATCGGGATTATATTTTTCTTCTTATGTGTGGGTTATATATCATCTGCATACCATGAGACCTAGGTTAGTGGTTCAAGATCGTCTTCTTGTATAGTATGTGCTTAGGATGCAGTGATTGTAACAAGTGTGATTGGAACTCGGGAGGTGTTCCATTAGTATTAAAGAGTGGTATAGTTTTAGTGTTGGTTGGTTATAGAACACTAACAAAGGTAAGCGTTGGTTTCCAACAGATTGATCATTGAATGGTAGGAAGGATTGGGAATCCTTCCAGTCATGTGTGCTGTAAGATGTTAGCTGAATCAAAGCGGGGGAGAATCGTTCAGGTATCCAGGAATAGAATAGACGCGAAACTAGGGATGGTTCGCATTCCCGTCAGGGGAGGAAGGCGAACCAAATGGCTGTTGGGATTGAGAAGTGTGCGAGTTGGGAGTTTGGGAAGCTTCCCAATGACGGGTTCGTGTGTTCTCAATGATCGATAGCTAGTGTTTAGGAATCAAATTAAGAATGCTCGTCAGGTCGTGAGTTTGGTCAGGATTTCGGGCCACGTGAGTGCCTGCCTTTGGATGTTTACATATTAGTGATCAACAGTAAGACCAAGGTTAGCGGTTGAGCCAGCATAGGAAGTGTTGTCAGACTACGAGATAGCCGCAACATTCACCAGCAACCAAATAGCATGGAAAGTTTAGTACGAATGTAGGTCAACCGTAGCATTTTCACGTCGGCAGACAATGTGGGAAAGTGTTGTTAGACTACGGGTTAAACCATAACATTCACAGATTCAGTTTGATGAGCTAGGCCCGAGTGGGTCAGATCGTAGAATCATGGAAAGGCCATAGCAGAATCAGAATTAGGAAAGGATAGGTCGATTGATTCGAGGCGGAGTTAGGCATGTGTAGCCTTAGATAGGTGAGAATTATGGGAAAGGCCGCTTCCAGGTATAGTTTCGGTGAGACCCATGTGCTTATAGCAATATAGGTGGGACCTGGTAGAGACCTTTGGGTCAAGGTAGGGCATCGGGGATGCCAGGATTTATAGATCCAGAGTGACAATGTGGATAGAATAGTTTAGATAGCCGAAGTTTTCTTCGGAAGTCGCTGGGAGCGACTAAGAGGGTGTTCATTGGCTTAGCAACCGGGAAGGAATCCGATACTCTAGTTAGTTAACAGATAAGTTGGGACCTAGGAGGTCTCGGCTCAGTCGGACAGTGGATAAGAGACAGCAGATTGTTCAGACAAAAATAGTGATGTGAGAATTCTTGTGTGTGTGTGTGTGTGTGGGGGGGGGGTAGCTTACTGATCGGAAATAATAAGTCACTTCCAGCGGTATTGAATAATCTCAGAGTAATTGATTTGAACCTGTTGCCCAGCTCTTGTCTGAGCCTAACCGTTTCGAGGATGAATCTTCTACTCGAAGGATTATCTGAGCCTTTTGTCAAGTATAGACATTATACAACTGGTTATGGACACATATCTTGTTTCTGATGGTCACATCAAGATAATCGGGGTGGAATGTTTTTATGATTGAACAAGTTATTCGAGGAGGTTATGATAGGATAGTCTTTGGAGCATAGATAGTCTGTCAGGGAGACAGACCATCACACACTTCAGATCTCGGAAGGACAGAAGTAGTTCTCTATATGGCAGTGAGGAGTTATCTTTCCTCGAGTAAGAAGAGGGTTTTGTTAGTTGGGTTCAGTTGCCTTGGAAAGGCCATTAATTGCGTGAGATGATGGTGGTACACTCAGGATAGCGGGTGCTAGTACTTATGGGAAGCATCAGCCGGTTCAGAGTAGATAGGAAGGAAGCCGCAGGCGTGGACGTGAAGAGTTCCCGGAGTAGGTGACCATAGCGGACTTCAAGGACGAAGTCTAAGATAAGTTGTAATGCCCGTGTTTCTAGGCGAGGCATTAATGATGATGTAATAGTGTAGGTTAACCTTTGTAACTCAATTTGAAATAATGAAGATGTATTATTTGAGTATTGTGTGTTTTGTGCTTAATTGTGTGACTTAAATTGATTAAGGATAAAAATAAGCGTCGAAATGAAATGTTAGATAAAACCAATATCTATGAAGGATGTGGTAGTGGTCGTGACAAGGTTTCCGAATATATAAAGAATGCCGAAATCCGAGTTATAACGAAGAAGTTATGACCTGTCGAAGTTTCACGACAGAACCGGCACGACGCTAAATGACGTAAAATATGAATTTAAGATAGAGTGATATCTAGCCTTATTGATCTAAACAAAAGTCGAAGAATATGTTAAACCGAGAGCGTGCATAAAAAGAACATCCAAATCTGACTTAGTATAAGAAAGTCGTGATTTTTCTAAGTTTCAGCTTAGCAGTGTACAACCCGGAATTCGAATATTAGATTGAGCAGTTTGTAGCCAACACAACCTAAACAAGAATCGAAGATCTTGTTAATAGTAGCGTAACGATAAAAAGACAGACGAAAACGGAGTTCAAATGAAGGAGTTATGAATTTCGAACGGAGTTTTCCTGTCCCGGCCTACTAAAAATAATATAATAAAAACAAAGTCAAAATTAGCCAACGGAGTCTAAACGAGAGTTATAGAGCATAATCTCACCTACGCATGGATATAGAGAACATCGAAAACAGAGCTCGTATGCGAAAGATATGAATTTCTGAAGTTCGGGGCGTGAACCCCAAGACTGTGTCAGAGCTCACGAGGTGAGCAGATGGTGGACATCTTCCAAGGCAAGTGGCCATGACGAACACAATGACATATCGAGCTTATGAGGTGAGCATATGTGGCTCACGAGGTGAACCTAGTTTTTTAGCCCTACAAATAGAATTCGAAGGGCAACCGATTTAGGTTGCTACTTTCTTACTCTCCCACTCCCGATACTCTCTTTAAGCCCTATTTTAACCCCCCTGAAGCCCCGGTATCATTCCCGAGACCCGAAACGAGTCCCAAAGCCCGAAGATCCCGAGAAGAAAAGAGATTCTGAGCCGAAGCTCTGCCTGCGAGAAGCCTGGTGTGTGAAGATCTTCCAGATTTACCAAAGAATACTACTCTTAGAGCCGTAGTGCTGTTCGATCATCTTCTGATCAAGTGAGTGTGTAGTTACTTTCTTCTAACACATAAATATGAAGTATTCTCTCTAAAATACATGTTGTGTGTTTATATGTTATGTGTTATTTGAAATGAGTATTGATCGAATGTTTTATACATGTTTTATGTTGTATATATATACATATTTTTATCTACAAAGATGGTGGGTAGAACATGGGTAGATAGTGGATGTGTGATGAAATAAAATGATGAGAGGCCTCGATGTATGTTGTTGATCTAGTCATCTAGCGGAGTGCGGATGACGACCATGAACTCTTTCTAGACAGTCCAATGGAACGCTGGCAAGTTCATAACCTGTTGGTGTTGTGAACAATGTGTTCACCGGTGTACTCTATCCCCCTCATGGTTGCCTTTAGGACATCTATTGTCAAGGAAACCCCTTTGCAGTAATGTCTGTCCCGATGAAAATCCTAGATTAGGTCCCTTGTAATAGTCGTTGTCATAGAGACGTAAAGTGAGGATAACGGGAATGGGTAATCGGGTTAGTGTTGGTTGATGAACTAAATATGATTATTTATTGTGGGTTGAAAACCCTATATGCTCACCAGGCTCCCAAGCCTGACCCACTCAGTTTTATTCGTATTACAGGAAGTGGCGCGAGGGCATAAGATGGATGAGTCATCAAGTTATTTTGTTTATAAGTTTGTAGTTGTATATAACTGTTGTATGGCTTGTAATTTGTCGTTTATGCTTTTTGGTCTGTATCGGAACATGACATCCCGAGTTTTGATATCTAATGAAAAGGCATTCCTTTATGAAATTCTTTGGTAAATATTATTTTATCATATTTTGTTTTTGGGAACAAATTCCGGAACTCTTTTAAATCAATGGGTTTACTCTGAAGTTATTTTAAAAGCATAAATTAAAACGGTCTTTTCTAGCCGTGATTTTGGGGATGTAACAGTTGGTATCAGAGCATTACTTTAAGCGAACTAGGAATTTGTAGGATTTCTAGACTTAAACTTAGAATGCTAAGTGAAGATTGTGAGATGAGTGTATGTGATATTTTAGACACAAGCACTGGTTTATTTTAGGAAAGTTTCCTAAATTGCTTTTATGTGCTAAATGTTATATGTTTGCCATGTAAGATATTATTTGTTCGGATCTATGGTTTGTTGCCAACCGGATCTGGAGACCTTATGTGTTTAGGATTCTAAGTGTATGATTACGATATTAGAACTAGCATGTAAACGTTTCGGAGTGATAAGGATGATTTAATTATCTATCGTGATTGAGGATCTAAATTTCACCTTATCTGGTGTATAGATCAAAAATGGGAAGAACCAGAAGCGGCGTTGGAAACGCAGATGAAAACAAGAATCAACCACCTATGATTGAGTGAGTACCTGTTGTAGCAGCAACACCTGAGCCGATAACAATGGCATGTGTACAATTGATGATTCAGACGATGTTGGATCGTCAAATGGAAGAAACTAGGCTTCTGCTTCAGCAGAATCGCGAAGAACGTTCAATGCCGATTGAACAGCCCAAATTGAATGAAGGGCATTCGGAAGGAGGAAACTTCAGTGGGACTGTTGGTCAAGCCAACCCACCGATTGTTAGGCAAGTCAACCAGGATGGAGGAAATGATGGGCGTGGGTGCAAGTACAAGGATTTCATGGCATCCAAGCCACCATGTCTATCCAGAAGCCCGACGCCGGTGCAAGTTATGGACTGGATCTCCGAAATGGAGACAATGTTTGAAAGTTGCGAATGCAGCAACAGACAAAAGACAGCTCTTGCGATCCCTTTGTTAAAATCTAGTGTGTTGAGTTGGTGGAAGTTGTTAGCTGACTCGATGCCCAAGGGAGAAGCGAGTAAGATGACTTGGGAAGACTTTGTGGTGCAGCTCAAGTTGCAATACTGCTCCGAGCAGGACCTTCTGGAAATCAATAATGAGTTTCAGAATTTGAAGAGGGGAAAACTGAGCGTTACTGAATACGCTGCAAGTTTCACAGAAAAGATGAAGCTTATCCCATACCCAGTTCCAGCAGAACTCTCAAAGTTCAACAAGTTTGCCCTCGGACTACTAGCGGACTTTGGTCCAATGGTTAAGCAAGCAACCACATTGAAAGTCGCCATCTGGGCTGCTAGAAATGTTGAGACCCAGATCAGGTAGAAAGGTCTGGAGAGGTCAGAGGTTGGTGAGAAGAGGAAGTTCGACGGACCCTCTGGGTCCAGCAAAAAGGGTAAATTCTCGAATTCTAGTTCGAGAGGAGGTGGAGGAGGCGAAGCGAAATGGTGCGACAAATGCAAGAAGAAGCATCTTGGGAAATGTGGTAGGGTAGCCACATGCTTCAAATGTGGAAATCCAGGGCACTATGCCAACGAATGCACCCTCACAAAGAAAGTCTGCTATGGGTGTGGTGAGGAGGGGCACATCTCGAAGGATTGTCCAAAAAACAAGGAGGCTGCAAAACCCAACATTCCGCCAAAGCCGAAGGCGAGAGCCTTCCAGATGACACTGGAAGTTGCTAAAGATGAAGTTGATGTCGCTTCAGGTACCTTTCTCGTAAACAAATTGCCTGCCTAAATTTTATTTGATTCTGGAGCCAACTACTCCTTTATCTTGCATGAATTTGGTAGAAAACTAGCTTTGCCTGTCGATAGACTAGATAATGCTTTATTAGTCGAAGTTGCTAGTGGCAAGTTTGTACTTGTTAGCCATCGTATGAAAAACATCTTAATTGACTTGAATGGGAATAAATTCCACGAGGAATTATTGCCTATCGAACTTAACGGTTTCGACATCGTGTTGTTGATGGATTGGCTTAGCGCCAATGATGTCGAAATACTGTGCAAGAAGAAGATTGTACAAGTTAACCCGCCAGGTAAAGAGTCATTTATGGTGTATGGGGACAAACACAGAGTAAATTATGGGATCATTTCATTGATGAAAGCCAGAAAGTGTTTGGCCAAAGGATGTACATCGTATCTAGCATTCGTAATTGATGCTAAGAAAGAAAAAAAGGAGATGCAGAGCATTCCTATGGTGCGTGATTATCCGGAAGTATTTCCCGAAGATCTTCCTGAATTACCGCCTGATCGAAAAGTAGAATTCCGTATCGACTTATTACCAGGGACGACGCCAATAGCAAAAGCACCTTACCGACTAGCACCGACAGAGATGAAGGAGCTGATGATGCAACTTCAGAAGTTATTGGACAAAGGTTTCATTAGACCTAGTTCATCACCCTGGTGAGCTCCGGTGTTATTTGTAAAGAAAAAGGACGGGAGTATGAGGATGTGCATCGATTACAGAGAGCTGAACAAGGCAACAATAAAGGATAGATATCCGTTGCCGAGGATTGATGACATGTTCGATCAACTACAAGGTTCAAGTTATTTTTCAAAGATCGACCTAAGGATAGGATATCATCAGCTAAAAGTGAGAGAGCAGGATATATAGAAGACTGCATTCAGAACACGATATGGACACTATGAGTTTTTGGTTATGTCGTTTGGACTAACCAATGCTCCAGTAGCATTCATGGATTTAATGAACAGGGTTTGTAACCCGTTCCTTGATAAATCGGTGATAGTGTTCATAGATGACATTCTGATTTACTCGAAAAGCCAAGAAGAGCATGGCAGACACTTGCGAGAAGTGTTAGAAGTCTTGAGGAAGGAAAAGTTGTATGGTAAGTTCTCTAAATGTGATTTTTGGATTCGAGAAGTCCAATTCTTGGGTCACGTGGTCAACCAAGAAGGTATAATGGTTAATCCAGCAAAGATTGAAGCTGTGATGAAGTGGGAATAACCAAAACGTCCCACGTAGATTCGAAGCTTTTTGGGATTAGCCAGATATTACCGAAGGTTTATCCATGGATTTTCTTCAATCGCTAGTCCATTAACAGCTTTGACCCACAAAGGAGCTGCTTATGCTTGGAATGATAAGCAACGAGAAGCATTCGAGCTGCTAAAGAAAAGGGTATGTGAGGCACCAATTCTTTCTCTACCCGATGGAATTGAGGACTTCACTGTCTATAGCGATGCGTCTGGGGTTGGGTTGGGTTGTGTTTTGACCCAAAGAGAAAAGGTGATAGCATATGAGTCTCGACATCTGAAAGAGCATGAAAAGAACTACCCCACTCACGATTTGGAGCTAACAGCGGTCGTTTTCGCTCTAAAGATATGGAGGTGTTACCTCTATGGCTCGAATTGCAAATTTTTCACTGATCATAAGAGTCTCCAACATCTCTTTAGTCAGAAGGAATTGAATATGACGCAACGACGCTGGCTAGAGTTACTTAAGGACTACGACTGCGAGATAATTTACAATCCCAGTAAAGCAAATGTTGTTGCTGACACTCTCAGTCGGAAAGTTAATCTTGAGAGAAAAAGGCCAAGGGCGTTGAGAATAGAAGTTGTCTCGACAATTGTGCAGAGTATAACTAAAGCTCAAGAAGAAGCATCTGAAAAGAATGACCGTAAGGATGAACGTTTGGGAAAAACATTGGTGTTCGATACAAACAGTCATGGAATGTTGAAAAGCTAAAAATAGTTAGGGACTTATAAGGTTTGGTGATTCGAAGAGTTATGCTGACAAAAAGCGAAGACCGATGACTTTTGAAGTTGGAGATTCGATTTTACTTAAAGTCTCGCCGTGGAAGGGACTTATAAGGTTTGGTAAAAAGGGAAAGTTGAGTCCAAGGTTTATTGGACCGTTTAAAGTTCTTCAAAGGATTGGGAACCAAGCTTACAAGCTCGAATTACCCGAAGAACTGAATGGGATTCATAACATTTATCATGTGTGTTATCTGAGGAAGTTCACAGGAGAAGTTCCCGACATGATTCCACTTTCGGAATTAAGAATCGATGAGAACAAAAGGTTAATTGAAGAACCAGTGGCAATCGTTGACTGAAAGACTAAGAAGTTGCGACACAAGACGGTTGAGTTAGTTCTTGTCCGTTGGAAACATACGAATGGGCCAAATCTCACCTGGGAGACGGAGAGTGACATGATGAGTCGCTATCCACATTTGTTTGTTGATGTGTGATTTTGGGGACGTAATCATCCTAAGGTGGAGAGAATTGTAAAGCCCGTGTTTCTGGGCTTGGCATTAATGATGATGTTGATGGGTTTTGGACATAAGAACTTTCCCTATGTGCACATACAACCCTATAGCTTGGATCTAGGTTTCACTAATTGAACATGCAATATATCCAAGACTTTCATGGCTAGATCTAACTACAAAATCATACAAAAACAGATCTAGAATAATACCTTGAGTTACTTGCTTGAAACCTTCTTCTTCTTGGAGCTTAGAGTCACAAATGTCACTCCTCTAATGGCTTACAAACACCAACTAGCAAGAAGATGATTTAAGAGAGATGAGGAAGAGGAAAATCGGCTCTAGGGTTACTCCAATAACAAGGGTGTCGATTTCCACAACCCTAAGGGTCTATTTATACTTGTGAGCTTCTAGGGTTTCACCTTTAAACCCCTAATTGGATAACTTAGCCTCAAAGCAATCCAATATCCCTTCTTGATAGGCCTTGAACGATTTCTAGGTGATCCACATCCCTAAAACCGTCCAACCCATATCCATAAAGGTTATCTGCTCAAAATACAACTTTCACACATTTGACAGTTTATACCCCTTTATTCAATTAATCTCTTTAAGTCACCAAATTAATTCCTAATTAATTTATGACTTATATTAATCAAATAATATTATTATTCCTTCAATATATTATTCTTATAATACATTAATAATAATATCTCTTATCTCTAAATCACCCTGTCAATTTGCTATGGTGAAGGCAACCCAAAAGGACCATGCTCAATTGGGTCAAGTACTTACCAAATATAGTTACAGCCTTAGACACTAATCCAACAGTCTCCCACTTGGATAAGTCTAGTAACTATAAACGCAAACACAATCTGATTAGCAATCGTAGCTCTCGAAGACGCTGTCAACTCTGATCTTATCAGTAACATGTCCTTTAGATAAGGGATTGTATAGTCCTCAGTTTTGATATCGTGCAGATGATCGTCATACTTGTTGTCCAGCAACTATTTTCTCGATCTCAGATTTATTCGACATAGAACTTAATTGAACACATCAACTCAGTCCTGACCGGGTCTGGCACATAAGTCAAATCAATTCATCAAGCGGCCGTGATATTGCTTTTACCCTCTTAGGATAAAAGTAACAAATAAACTTCGACTTATATGCATTTACTTATCGACTAATCAACTATACACAACAATGCGTTTTATGACATCAATTTACTGATGCGGTTTCGCATTATCAATGTACAACCAATTAATAAATAATAAACCATATATCTAGGTTTTAAGACCATAAGATATTATCGTCTTGCGATCACTCCAAAGTGAATCCAACAAGCACGGGTTTATTCCAATGCTCAAAACTTGTTCATAAGCACTCATGAACATTGCAACAAACCTTTGCTATGTCTAATACCATTTAGAAAATCTACACACCAATTCATGACAATCTTCATTCATACCTACTTCCAACATACGAACGATTGTGGACTGTTTGAATAATTCTATTATTCTTAATAAACTCAATTATTCTGGAAGTCAAAACATGCAAAGTGAAACAATAGCTAAACAATTAACATAAGACAGTAACTTTACTTATAAATAATACTCCTTTATTTAATCATCAAATGTCAATTACATTTATCTATTACATGTTTCTAATACTATCTAATCTAAACTAATATCATCCTTCAGCCGAATACTCCTAGCATGCTGCAAGTGCTTAACCCTGCTTAGTCCCTTCGTAAGCAGATGTGCTGGGTTATCTTCTGATGATATCCTCTTAACCACGAGGTGTCCTTCTTCTAATCGATGTCTAATAAAGTGATATTTTCTGTTGATATGTCGAGATCTACCATGATCCCTCGGTTCCTTGGTCAAGGAAACCGCTCCTTCATTATCACAGAAAATTTCCATGGGCTCCTTTATAGCAGGAACAACTCCAAGATCGCCAACGAAGTTCTTCAACCATATTGCCTCCTTTGACGCTTCGCTCGCTGCAATGTACTCTGATTCGCACGTTGAATCGGCTACAGTTTCCTGTTTGGAACTTTTCCAAGTTACCGCTCCTCCATTAAGGGTAAAGACCCATCCCGAATGCGAACGGTAGTTGTCCCTTTCGGTCTGGAAACTGGCGTCACTATACCCTCGCACCTTTAAGTCATCACTCCCTCCGAGGACTAGAACCCATTCCTTGGTCCTCCGAAGGTACTTAAGGATGTTCTTCACCCCAATCCAATGCACTCTTCTAGGATTCCCTTGATATCTACTGACCATACTCAAAGCAAAGGCCACAACAGGTCGAGTACAATTCATAGCATACATGATCGAGCCAACTGCGGAAGCGTAAGGTACTCGGCTCATCTCTGCTATCTCGGCTTCGGTACTCGGACTTTGAGTTTTAATCAACTTGGTATTACTTTGTATCGGTAGTTCTCCCTTCTTCGAGTTTTCCATACTAAAACGTTTTAGTACCTTGTCTAAGTAAGTATTCTGACTAAGTCCTATTAGTCTCTTACTTCTTTCTCTCACTATCCTTATTCCCAAAATATAGGAAGCCTCTCTGAGGTCCTTCATAGCGAAACACTTCCCGAGCTAGGACTTGACTTCCTACAGAGTCGGGATGTCATTTCCCATGAGCAGTATGTCATCGACATACAAAACGAGAAAGCTAACTATGCTCCCACTGGCTTTGACATATACACATGATTCATCTTTGCTTCGTACAAATCCAAACTCTTTGACTTTCTCATCAAACCAAAGATTCCATCTGCGAGATTCTTGCTTAAGTCCATAGATGGACTTCTCAAGCTTGCACACTCTATTTGGATGCTTCGGATCGACAAAACCCTCTGGCTGAGCCATGTAAACATCCTCAACCAACTTCCCATTAAGGAAAGCGGTCTTGACATCCATTTGCCATATCTCATAATCATGAAATGCGGCAATGGCTAGCATCACCCTAATAGGTTTTATTTTAGCAACTGGTGAGAAGGTCTCATCATAGTCAACTCCGGGAGTTTGAGTAAAGCCCTTCGCCACCAATAGCGCTTTATACGTGTGTACATTCCCATCCACGTCGGTCTTCTTCTTGAAGATCCATTTGCACCCAACCGTCTTACGTCCGGGCACATTGTCAACCAAATTCCAAACTTGGTTGTCATACATGGACTGAATCTCGCTGTCCATCATCTCTTTCCATTTTGCAGACTCCGGGCCTGCCATGGCTTCCTTATAGAAATTAGGTTCATCTAGATTTATTAGTGTACCATCACTAATATACGTGTCCCCTTCAGTAGTAATATGAAAACCATAAAACTGGGGTTGAACTCTAACTCTTTCGAAACGTCTAAGAGGTAATGACTCGTCAATTGGTTCAACCGGAGTTTCTTCCTCGGGTTGAGCGCCAGCGGTGGAGGTTCCTTCATTACTCGACTCTTGAATCTCTTCAAGATCGATCTGCCTCCCACTGTCTCCTTGGCTTATGAGTTCTCTCTCTCGGAAAACCCCTCTCCTCACAACGAAGACAACATTGTCATTCGGTCTACAGAAGAGATATCCAAAGGATTTCTGCGGGTAGCCGATGAAAATACATTGCTCACTTCGAGGTTCGAGCTTGTCATGAGTTTCTCGTCTTACGAAAACTTCACAACCCCAAACCTTGATATGTGCCAACGAGGGAGCTTTCCCTGTCCACATCTCGTGAGGTATTTTGGCAACCTTCATTGTAGGGACTCGATTAAGGATATAGGTGGAAGTCTCTAAGGCATACCCCCAAAATGAGATAGGTAGTGAAGCACGACTCATCATTGAACGAACCATGTCTAACAAGGTTCGATTGTGCCTTTCTGCCACACCATTCAACTGCGGTGTCCTAGGTGGCGTCAATTGCGAAACTATCCCACTTTCCTTGAGATAGTTGTGGAATTCAAGACTTAGGTACTCTCCCCCTTGATCGGATCGAAGCATCTTGATCTTCCTGCCCAATTGATTCTCCATTTCATTTTTGAACTCTTTGAACTTTTCAAAAGTCTTAGACTTGTGCTTGATTAAGTAAATATATGCATATCTACTATAATCATCGGTAAAAGTCACGTAGAAGCGCTTTCCATCCTTTGTGGTGGATCTAAAGGGTCCACATACATCGGTATGTATGAGATCCAATAAACCCTCACCCCTCTCTTAAGTGCCAGTGAAGGGTGACTTGGTCATCTTTCCAACTAAACAAGATTCATACGTGTCATCTTCCCTGAGGTCGAATGACTCCAACACTCCATCCTTTTGGAGTTGGGCTATGCGCTTCTTGTTGACATGTCCAAGACGACAATGCCACAAAGATGCTTTATCCATACTATTGGAAGAATCTATACACAACACATCATTTCCTAGATTATCTACAACCATAACAGTTTCATAAATTCCATTACAAGGCATTGCTTCTAAGTATAAAACACCATTTAGATAAGCATAAATAGAACCATTCATATTATTAAACGAATATCTAAATCCTTGTCTAAACAAACCATGAAATTAAATGATGTTTCTTGCCATATTTGGAGAGTAGAAACAATTATTTAAATCTAAACCTAATCCATTACTAAGCACTAAAGAATACACTCCAATCTTGGTAACAGGCGACGATCTTCTGTTCCCCATGATTAGACTTATTCTTCCTTGCTCCACATCTCTATCTCTTCTTAGTCCCTACAAATCAGAACAAATGTGGTAACCACATCCTGTATCAAGAACCCAAGAAATAGTATGAGGTGAATTGTTAGATTTAATTGTGTATATACCTGCAAAAGATGGCTTGATCTTCCCATCCTTGATGGCTTGCAGATATTCTGAGTAGCTTCTCTTCCAATGCCCTATTTTGTGGCAATGATGGCACTCGGCCTCCTTCGGGTTAGGGTTGGGCTTAGCGGGATCAACCTTGGTCCCACTAGAAGAGGAACCATCTTGGGACTTTCCCTTGCGGTGGCTCTTTGACGGAGCCTTCGTCTTCTTGCCTCTTCCCTGTCCTATGGCCAAAACAGGAGCAGTGGTTGGTGCGGGAGTTGGTGCAACAGACTTGTCATTTAGGTTGCTCTCAGCAGTCCTAAGGAGTCCTTGGAGTTTGCTTAGGGTGACCTCTTCCTTGTTCATGTGGTAGGTCATCCTAAATTGGTTATAGCATGAAGGCAAGAAGTGAAGAACAATGTCAATAGCCAAATCTTCCCCAAAGTTAACATTTAACTTGAGAAGACGATCAACATATCGTTGCATCTTTTGCAAGTGCACGATTAACGATTCTCCACTTCCCATCTTGGCGGTGATCATGTTGGTGATGATCTCATAGTGCTCTTGCCTCGCGCTTTGGTGGTACCTCTCCATCAAGTCTTGATGCATTTCGTAGGGATACATGTCCTCATAGGACTTTTGGAATTCTTGGTTCATAGTGGCTATCATGATGCAATGGACTTTCGTTGCATCACGTTCGTGTGTCTCAAAGACAACCATCTCTTCGGGAGTAACGATTTATGGGTTGACCTTCTCGAGCTTTTCGTCGAGGACATACTCTTTGTCCTCGTAACGTGCAATGGTGCGAATGTATCTTATCCATTCGCTAAAGTTCATACCATCGAAGGTCACCTTTTGGCAAAGACTCATTAACGTGAATGAGTTAGCAACAACGTTGTTTGCGTTCGACATCTACAAATAGAAAGGACAAAGTTTGATTAAAATTGGATTCCTAATTAAACACCCAAAATGAAAAATTAGGGCTAGGACCCAACAACATTATTTACATATTATAAAAGGGATGCCGTAATCCAACATGCAAACAATTTGGAGGTAAGTGAATGACGATTCACTAATTCTTCACCTTGTTACATGGTGAATTACCATGCAAATCTACATGGTGCCTTCATTGTTACAATCATCTATTCAATGTGCCGGTAAACCGCACACGCTCCATCGAACTATGATAAACAATGAATCACCCTTTGCCACCTTTGCTTAGAACCAATTAGTGTGCCTATAAACCACACACACTCCACTAACTTCTTAGCATGGATGCAAAGTGCAATTTCATGGGATTGCATCAATTCACTTTTCCTAAAGTAACTAAGATTGGGAATTTTATAAAATAGTTTAGTTACTTTATAGGTTCATTATACTTATTAATGATGAGAGATAGTTGCCCTATCCTACCCGTTCGGCTAACGAACCTCCACCGGTCAAGCAAGCGGTGGGTGTGAGTGTACACCCATTAAGCGCCATTTTATAGGCAGCAACCTTATACCCACCTTATAGACCGGCTTCGTGAATAAGGCCTACTAACGGTAAGAATAGCATTTTAATTTTACTTATATATATTAAGCCTTTAGTAATATAATAGTATAGGGTTGAATTTTAAACTTGTAAAACTCTAGGGGTTGAAATTTAAATTCTTCTAAATTAAACTATTAATCACAAAATTCAAATTTCAAAACTTCGGGATAGAAATTGAACTTTTCAAAACAATAGGGATCAAATAACAAATAATTCAAATTAAACAATTAATTTCATAATTATCTATATTTGACCTAATCCAATTTTAGTCATTAGATAATTACCAAATAATCTTAAATAGTCCATATTTATCACATAAATAAACAATATTTAAAAGATTTGAAATTATCTATATTTATGTCAAGGATAATCGTTAAATTAAGTTAAAATTCGGATTTTTACATAATAAAACGATTTAGGTATCAATCCAAGACAAAACAACAATAAAATCCCGAATTATCCTCTGTCTAACGCTCGGACTCGCCGAGTAGGGCCAACTCGCCGAGTCCAAATACTGACTCGCCAAGTTGGGTCGAACAACGGTGAAGAAAAACGATTTCCAGCAAGCAAAATAGTTATGCATCACATTCAATTGAAACCAATCATGTCTCAGATACCATTGATGGGTTTTGGACATAAGAACTTTCCCTATGTGCATATACAACCCTATAGCTTGGATCTAGGTTTCACTAATTGAACATGCAATATATCCAAGACTTTCATGGCTAGATCTAACTACAAAATCATATGAAAACAGATCTAGAATAATACCTTGAGTTACTTGCTTGAAACCTTCTTCTTCTTGGAGCTTAGAGTCACAAATGTCACTCCTCTAATGGCTTACAAACACCAACTAGCAAGAAGATGATTTAAGAGAGATGAGGAAGAGGAAAATCGGCTCTAGGGTTACTCCAATAACAAGGGTGTCGATTTCCACAACCCTAAGGGTCTATTTATACTTGTGAGCTTCTAGGGTTTCACCTTTAAACCCCTAATTGGATAACTTAGCCTCAAAGCAATCCAATATCCCTTCTTGATAGGCCTTGGACGATTTCTAGGTGATCCACATCCCTAAAAACGTCCAACCCATATCCATAAGGGTTGTCTGCTCAAAATACAACTTTCACACATTTGACAGTTTATACCCCTTTATTCAATTAATCTCTTTAAGTCACCAAATTAATTCCTAATTAATTTATGACTTATATTAATCAAATAATATTATTATTCCTTCAATATATTATTCTTATAATACATTAATAATAATATCTCTTCTCTCTAAATCACCCTGTCAAGTTGTTATGGTGACGGCAACCCAAAAGGACCATGCTCAATCGGGTCAAGTACTTACCAAATATAGTTACAGCCTTAGACACTAATCCAACATATGTAATAGTCTAGGTTAACCTTTGTAACTCATTTTGAAATAATAAGAATGTAGTATTTGAGTATGATGTGTTTTATGTTTAATTGTGTGGCTTAATTGAATTAAGAATAAAAATAAATGTAAAAATAAAATGTTAGATAAAGTCGATATCGATACCTGAAGACGTAGTGGTCGTGAAAAGGATTCCGAATATATAAAGAATGCTGAAATCTGAGTTATAACGAAGAAGTTATGACCTGTCGAAGTTTCACGACAGAACTGATACGACACTGCGCGACGTAAATAGTGAATTTACGTTAGAGCGATATTTAGCCTTAGTGATCTAATCGAAAGTCATAGAATACGTTAAACCGAGAGCGTGCATATAAAGAATGTCTAAATATGACTTCGTATGAGGAAGTTATGATTTTTCAAAGTTTCGACTTAGCGACATGCAGTTCAAAGTTCGGATTTGAGATTGAGTGATTTCTAGCCAAAACAATCTAAACAAGGATCGAATATCTCATCTATAGTAGTGCAACGGAAGAAAGACAGGCGAAAACGGACGTCAGATGAAGAAGTTATGAATTTCTAAAGGAGTTTTCATGTCCCGGCCTACTAAAAATAAAGTCAAAATTAGCCGACGGGGTCTAAATGAAAGTTGTAGAGCATAATTTCACCTACGCGTGGATATAAAAAAACGTCGAAAACGGAGATCGTATGCAACAGTTATGATTTTCTGAAGTTCGAGGCACGCACCCCAAAGCAGGAACGCCCCGGGTTCAGAAGAGGAACGCCCCACGTTCATTGCGAGGCCTCGGATCAGCCACGTTGCTGCTGACTCGGAAGCCTTATCGGATAAGCTGGAACCCACTCGTACACACAACGTTCAGGTGGAACGCGCAACGTTCCCAGAGGGAACGCCCTACGTTCGAAGCCGACCTCAGCCCTTATAAATAGAAAGCATTACTTCCGAATTTGGTTGCTCATTTCTTCCTCTCTCACTCGTTATTGCCTTGTTTTACGTGCAAGTTATTGTTGGGTTTTGAGCATTCTAACACTCCTAAGTGTACAAGCAACCCTAAATACCTTGGATCTATGTTTTCTCTATTATACATACAAATAAGAACTTCCAAGGTATTATCCTAATCTAGCATACAAAACAATGAGTGTAACAAGATAGAATACATACCTCTTTGATGTAGAAAGTCTTCATGAAGCTTGAGTGCCTAGTGCCCCAAGTGTGACACCTCAAATGGTTCACACAACACCAAATACACTTGGAATAACTTGAGAGAAATCTACACTTCATGAAATCGGCTAGCCCTTCTCTAGAATGATACTAGTGGTCGATTTTGTCAAGAATAAGATCTTTATATAGTGTTACAATTAGGGTAAACCCTAATTGTCATGACTTTCCATTTCCTTGGATCCATGGGTTCAAATACACCATGGAGCATCCATGGACCATCCTATGGGTTTTAGCCCAACTTGATTATCCATGGAGCATTAGCCCACTATACAAGTATGGATGATTACACAATCAACCCATATATTTAATTAGTCTTCTTTTGATCACTTAATTAATCCTAGATTAATTCTTGATCAATACTAATTAAATAATCTTATTATTCTTATTATTAATATACTAGAACTTATAATATATTAATAACCATAAGTGTCTTATTTCTCTCATTGTAGTCTATCCAAGTGCATGATGCCATGCAACCCAAATGGACCATGCCGGGTCAGGTCAAGTCTTACCAATTATAGTTATGGACTTAGACATTAATCCAACAGTTATACCCCGAAGCCCCGGTATCATTCCCAAGACCTGAAGCAAGCCCAAATCCCCGTGGATCCCGAGGAGTAAAGTTTCCCGAGCTGAAACTTTGTCCGCAAGAAGCCCGGTTTTCAAAGAAGCATCCCGGTTTCACCGAAGACTACTACTTCTACAAGTCGTAGTGCTGTCCGATCATCTTCTGATCAAGTGATTGCATAGTCCCTTTCATATACACAATGTTTATACAAGTATCGATTGAATGTATTAAGTATATGATTTATGTGATTGTATATTCCCTTTCTCCTAACACATAGATATGAAGTATCTACTTTAGAATACGTGTTACGTGTGTATAAATATACGTGTATATATATGTTATCTGTTTATTTGGAATGAGTATTGAATGTGTATCTTATCAGTTTTTAAGTTGCATATGAATGCATATGTATGTTGTTATCTATAAAAATGTTGGGTAGAACTTGGGTAGATAGTTGATGTGTGATAAATTGATGAGAGGCCTCGATGTGATTGTGATCCAGTTATCCAGCAGAATATGGATAATGACGACGGACTTTTCTAGACAATTCAGTGGAACGCTGGCAGGCTCATAACCTATAGGTATAGTGAACTTGGGTGTTCATTTGTTGTATTCTATCCCGATCATGGTTGCCTTTAGGACATCTATTGTCGAGGAAACCCCTTGCCAGTAATGTCCGTCCCGATGCAAATCCTAGATTAGGTCCCTAGTAATAGTTGTTGTTTTAGGGACGTAAAGTGAGGATAACGGGAATGGGTAATCGGGTTATTGTTGGTTGGTGTATTTAAATATAATTATTTATTGTGGGATGAAAACCCTATATGCTCACTAGACACCCATGCCTAACCCACTCGGTTTCTTTGTATTATAGGTAGTGGCGCGAGAGCATAAGATGGGGAACTTGTGAAGATATTTTGTTTATAGACCTGTTGTTGTTTATAACTATGTAAGGTCTATGTTTTATTGTTTATGCTTTTGTGTCTGTATCGGAACATGACATCCCGAGTTTTGATATATAATGAAAATACATTTCTTTAAGAAATGCTTTGATAAACCTTATTTTATCATTTATTGTTTTGGGGACAAATTCCGCAACTCTTTTAAATCAATAGATTTACTCTAGAATTATTTTAAAAGAAAAAATGAAACCGGTCTTTTCTGGCCGTGATTTTGGGGATGTCACAGTTAGTGTTCAACCCCAGTTTTATGGTTTTCATATTACTACTGAAGGGGATACGTTTATTAGTGATGACACACTAGTAAATCTGGACGAACCTAACAACTACAAGGAAGCCATGGCAGGCCCAGAGTCTGCAAAATGGAAAGTGGCAATGGACAGCGAGATTCAATCCATGTATGACAACCAAGTTTGGAATTTGGTTGACAATGTGCCAGGTTGTAAGACGGTCGGGTGCAAGTGGATCTTCAAGAAGAATACAGACATGGATAGGAATGTGCACACTTATAAGGCATGATTGGTCACGAAGGGCTTTACTTAAACTCCTGGAGTTGACTATGATGAGACCTTCTCGCCAGTTGCAAAGATAAAGTCTATTAGGGTGATGCTCGTAATAGCTGCATTTCATGACTATGAAATATGGCAGATGGATGTTAAAATCGCTTTCCTTAATGGGAAGTTGGCTGAGGATGTTTACATGAATCAGCCAATAGAGTGTGCAAGCTTGAGAAATCCATCTATGGATTAAAGCAAGCATCTCGTAGATGGGATCTTTGGTTTGACGAGAAGGTCAAAAAGTTTGGTTTTCTGCGAAGCGAGGATGAGTCATGTGTATATGTCAAAGTCAGTGGGAGTATAGTGAGCTTCTTAGTATTGTATGTCAATGACATACTACTCATAGGAAACGACATCCCAACCTTGCAGGAAGTTAAGTCTTGGCTTGGGAAGTGTTTCGCTATGAAGGACCTCGAAGAGGCTGCCTATATTCTGGGAATAAGGATAGTGAGAAACAGGAGTAAAATATTGATTGGACTCTGTCAGGATACATACTTGGATAAGGTACAAAAACATTTTAGTATGGAGAATTCCAAGAAAGGGGAGTAGTCGATCCAAAACAATACCAAGCTGAGTAAGACTTAGAGCCCGAGTACAGAGGCAAAGATAGCTGAGATGAGTCGAGTACCTTACACTTCTGCAGGTTGCTCGATCATGTACGCTATGACTTGTACTCGCCCTAATGTGGCCTTTGCTTTGAGCATGGTCAGCAGATATCAGGGAAACCCTGGTAGAGCCCATTAGATCGCAGTTAACAATATTCTTAAGTACCTTCAGAGGACCAAGGAATGGTTTCTTATCCTCTATGGTAGTGATGACTTAAGGGTGCGAGGGTACAGTGACGCTAGTTTTCAGACGGATCGGGATAATTACTGATCACAGTCAGACTGGGTCTTTACCCTAAATGGAGGAGCAATGACTTGGAAAAGTTCCAAGAAGGAGATAGTAGCCGATTCAACGTGCGAATCAGAGTATATTGCGGCAAGTGAAGCATCAAAGGAGGAAATATGGTTGAAGAACTTCATTGGAGACCTTGGAGTTGTGCCAACCATAAGGGAGCCGATGGAAATTTTCTGTGATAATGAAGGAGCGGTTGCCTTAACCAAGGAACCAAGGGATCATGGTAGATCATCGACAGAAAATACCATTTCATTAGACATCGGTAGAAGAGGGACTCCTCGTAGTGAAGAGGGTATCATCAGAAGATAACCCAACAGATCCCCTTACGAAGGGACTGAGTAGGGTCAAGCACCAGTAGCACGCTAGGAGCATTGGGCTGAAGGACGATATTAGTTTATATTAGATAGCTTAGAAACGTGTAATAAATGAAATTGTAATTGACATTTGATGATTAAATAATGGTGTATTATTTATTAGTAAATCTACTATCTTATGTAAAATTGTTTATCTATTGTTTCAATTTTGCATGTTTTGACTTCCTGAATAATAAAATTATTCGAGCAGTCCACAGTCGTTCATATGTTGGAAGTAGGTATGAAAGAAGACTGTCATGAATTTGTTTGTAGATTATCTAAAAGGTTTTAGGCATAGCAAAAGTTTGTTGCAAAGTTCATGAGTGCTTATGAATAGGGATTTGAGCATTGGAATAATCCCACGCTTGCTGGTATCACTTCATGGAATTTATCATGAGTGATCGCAAGACGATAATATCTTATAGTCTATAAACCTAGAGATATGGTTATTGTTTGTTAGTTGGTTGTGCATTGATAATGCATAAACGCATCAGTAACTTGATGTCATAAAATGCATTGTTGTGTATGATTTAACTAGTGAATAGTAAAAGCATATAAGTCGAAGTTTATCTGTTCCTTTTATTCTAAGAGGGTAAAAGTGATATCTTGGCCACTCGATGATTTGGTTTGACTTATGTGTCGGGCCCGGTCAAAATAAAGTCGATGTGTTTGACTAAGTTCTATGTCGAACAAATCTGAGATCGAGGAACATTATGCTAGACAATAAGTATGACCACGTTCCATGTGATTGTCAGCATGATATATAGAATAGAGGACTGTATGATCCCTTATCTAAAGGACAGGTTTTTTATCAGAGTTGACAGCGACGTATCATAGCTACGATTGCTACCCGGATCCTAAAGTCGTATGTGAGATATAGTTATAATACTTATCTAAGTGGGAGACTGTTGGATTAGTGTCTAAGACCATAACTATATTTAGTATGTACTTGACCAGGTTGTGCATGGTCCTTTTGGGTTTCCTTCACCAAAGCAACTTGACAAGGTTATTTATGGAGAGAGAGAGAGAGGGGATATTATGATTTATTAATATATTATAAGAATAACATATTAAAGCAGAAATCATATTATTTAATTAATATTATAAATAAATTAATTAGGAATTAATTTGGTGATTAAAAGAGAATAATTAAATAAAGTGACTTAAACTGTCAAATGTGTGATACTTAGGTATTGGGCTGAGAAGCCTCTTGGGCTAGGCATAGACGAAATTAGGGATGTGTCCATCCTAATTTCGGCTATAAGAGGCCTTATTCTAGAAGCTTCTTGAACTGCTTAAGGCCTAAGCAGTCCATTAGGGTTTTGACTGAAACCCTAGCAGCCTACAGTATAAATACAACCCCTAGGCTTCAATTTTCGGCCACTTGTTGATATGGAAACGCTAGAGCCAAAAATTGTATCCTCTCCCCTCTCTCATGTTGCCCTCTTGCTTGTGGTGTTTGTAAGCCATCAGAGGAGTTACATTTGTGACTCTAAGCTCAAGTAACAAGAAGATTCAAGCTTTCTGGAAGAGGTAAACATCTAGATCTAGTATTATTTGATATTTTTGAAATATGTATGCTAGATTAGGGTTTGTAAGTCTTGGATACAATTGCATGTACAATAGAGAAACCTAGATCCTAGTATTAGGGTTTGCATGTGCACACAGGAGAGCTCTTGTGTATAAAACCCAACACATATAACATATAAGCATATAATCAGTCAACAGACAATCAGGCAGATCTACAAATCACTAAGCATAATATCATCATATATACCATGATACCGATTTAACAGATCACTACAGCCTTTGACCCGCAAGTACTGTGAGGAAAACTCACCTCACAGACTGGAGCGTCGCTGATGAAGTCCAAACTCCGAGTCACGGCTCTAATCAACACCTATCCAAACAAAGGATAAATTCGAAATGGCCATCCAAAATACCCAAAACAACCTTTATTCAAACTTGGTCAAGTTCAAGGTCAAACTAGTCAAAGGTCCATAAGTCACTGAGTCAAACCAACCGATTCGACTCAGGAACCGTACGCGGTGTGTACTCTGGAGGTATGTTGGGCGTACTCCTCCACTCGACCAAAACGGGTTGTTGACCGCGTACGTTGGGCGTACGCCCAGGTACACATGACATAACCCATAGATGCCATTTTTATGGCTCAAATACTCTACTAACATCTAGAAATGTGACTTAATGCATCAAGAACATGACATGCTCAATACAAAACATTTTGGGACCAAAAATAATCCTTAATACACCCAAAAGAAGATCTAATTGATAGAGGGATAAAGTTGCAAGATTTATACCTTAAGAAGGTTGCAAATGATGTAAAAATCTTGGATCCAAGTGCTTCATTCCCCTAGGATGAGCTTGACTTCCTTTCTTCTTCTCCTAAGGCAAAAAAATCACACACTCTAAGCTTGAAATGGATCCTCAAGGTGAAACTAGGGTTGCAAACACGTATGAGAGGGTTGGAGGCAGATGAGATGAAGAAAATTAGGCCATAAGAGTGCTTAAATATGAGCCAAACCCTCAAAATTTGGGTTTCCACATCTGGAAAATACGCCCACATACACTGATGTACGCCCAACATACTAGGGCACGCCTTAGTATGCTCAGCGTACACACGTACGCACGATGTACTCCCCCAAGGCCAAAATTTTGAAAATCCCATTAGGGCCCTATTTGCATACATTTCATGAACTTGGGGACCAAAATGCAATATAAATAAAATATAGGGTTAAAATTATAAGTACCTCGTCATCGGAATGTTATAATTCTCCCCTACTTGAACTAGACTCCGTCCTCAAAGTCTAATGTCGCGAACAACTCGGGATAATGCTCTCACATCTCTGCCTCCGACTCCCAGGTCCACTCAGAGCCTCTCTGATGCTGCCACTGAACCTTTACCAAAGGTATTTCTTTATTCCGTAGGACCTTCATCTATCTCTCCAAAACAACCACCACTCTCTTAATATAGTTCAGATGCTCATTAACCTGAATATCGTCCAATAGAACCACTACCTCATCATCCAACACGCATTTTTTCAATTGCGAAACAAGTGTTGTGAATCTCACTAAGCTCCTCAGGTAGATCCAACCTGTAAGATACCTTGCCAAACTTGGCAATCACTCGAAAGGGACTGATGTATTGGGGTCCTAACTTTCTTGTCTTCCTGAAACATATCACACCTTTCCAAGCTGAGACCTTCAGTAATACCATATCACCAACCTGAAACTCCAACTCGGATCAGCGTCGATCGGTACAACTCTTCTGTCGATTCTATGTTGTCTGCAGTGTCTGGCTGATCTGTTGAATAAGCTCAGTGGTCTGAAGGACTACTTCGGTCCTTCCCATGACCCTGTAACCAACCTCTCCCCAACAAATCGGGGTACGGCATCTCCGACCATACAAGAGCTCAAAAAGCAAAGCACCAATGCTAGATTGATAACTATTGTTGTAGGAGAACTCCGAAAGAGGCAGGTAGGAATTCTAACTCCCACTAAAATCAATAACACAAACCCGCAACATATCCTCAATGGTCTATATCGTCCACTCACTCTAGCCGTCGGTCTGCGGATGATATGCGATGCTTAAATGCAACCATGTGCCCAGTTCCTCTTGGAACTTCTGCCAAAAATGGAAAATGAACCGAACATCACGGTCTGAAAAAAATGGAAACCGGAACCCCATGACAAGCAACGATCTCCCAAACATACACATCGCCCAACTTTTCATCCAAAGAGCTCTTCTAGATAGCCAAAAAGTGGGCAATCTTGGTCAATCGATCCACGATGACCCATATAACATCAAAACCCTTTTTTGTCTTTGGAAACATGGTAATGAAATCCATGGTACTCTGTTTCATTTCCATACGGGAACCTTTAGAGGCTGCAACTTTCCATGCGGCATCTGATGCTCGGCCTTCACCATCCTGCAGGTCAAGCACCTCTCGACATACCAAGCTATCTTCCTCTTCATACACGGCCACCAGTAACTCAATCTAAAATCCCGATACATCTTGTACCCCAAACCCGACCATATCGGGTCAACAACCCTCGACTATCTATGATGAACCTATCAATCTTACCCAGATCCTCTCATGTTTAAGTTCTCCTTCCGAACTCTTTCGGCTTGTGCCTCTCTAATAAATCCTAGAAGCAGGGAATCAACGGATATCCTCATACACACCTCTCCGACCGAAGACCCAGCCGACTTGTGGCTCAGCGCATCCGCTACCACATTTGCTTTACCCGGATGGTAAAAGATATGGTAGTCATAATCTTTGACCACATCCAGCCACCTGCATTGCATCATGTTCAGGTTCGGCTAATCCATCAGATGTATCAAACTCATATGATCTGTGTGAACCGTATAACGAACCCATATAGATAATGTCTCCAAATATAGAGGTAAAATACCACTGACCCCAACTCCAGTTCATGAGTGGGATATCGTGTCTCGTGTGGTTTCAGTTACCACGAAGCATAAGTAATCACCCGTCCTCTCTGCATAAGGACTTCCCCCAAACTGGTGATTAATGTGTCACATAACACCACAAAATCCTTCACTCCCTCCGGAAGGGTTAACACCGAGGCCTCACATAACCTATGCCGAAGAGTCTCAAATGTCATCTGCTGCTCGGGGTCCCATTGGAAATCCATCCGCTTCCTCGTCAGAAGAGTGAGGGGCACCGCAATCTTGGAGAACCAAGATGTACCCTGCGACTGATCAAAGAGGTCATCAATCTATGAAAAGGGATAATGGTTATTCACCGTTAACTTGCTCAACCCTCGGTAATCAATGCACATCCGATGTGAACCATCCTTTTTTTAACGAACAGTATCGACGCTCCCAATAGAGAACTATCCGGTCTGATGAAATGTAACATCCCCCTCTGGCACGTATCATAATATTGTCCGTTTTGGGCCACTCAACACGAGGACTTCCCATGGGGGTGTCCATCCTGGTACTACTCCTGCCCGAGCACGCTTAACTGTAGAGTTCTTATGGGATCTGTTGCCCTCACGGCTTTAAAATGCGTTGTGACAAGGAAGGTATCCACACCACTTTTAAGGTAATGTTTCGTTCTCCTTCCAAGCCGATGTGGGATCAGGTGTAACCCATCTTCACCCTCCATTATAGGGTTTGACGTCCCCGTCGAACACATCGACCCGTGCCCCAGCTCTGATACCATTTGTAACATCCCCCTCTGGCACGTATCACAATATTGTCCGCTTTGGGCCACTCGGCACGAGGACTTCCCACGGGGTCACCCATCTTGGTACTACTCCCGCCCGAGCACGCTTAACTGTAGAGTTCTTATGGGATCTGCTGCCCTCACGCCTTTAAAACGCGTTGTGACAAGGAAGGGATCCACACCACTTTTAAGGTAATGCTTCATTCTCCTTCCAAGCCGATGTGGGATCAGGTGTAACCCACCTTCACCAACTGTGACATCCCCAATTTCACGGCCAGAAGAGACTGGTTTGTTTATGCTTTGTTTTATAAAATCAGAGTAATCTTTTGATTAAAAGAGTTGCGAAATTTCTTCCCAAAACAAAATATGATAAAAAAAATTACCAAAGCATTTCATAAAGAAATGTATTTTCATTATATAATAAAATCTCAGGATGTCATGTTCCGATACAGACCAAAAGCATAAACAGTACAATACAGACCTTACATCAGTTATTTACAACAACTGATCTATAAACCAAAATCTCTCATCAAGTCAACCAACTTATACTCTTGTGCCATTACCTGTAATACAAAGAAAACTCAGTGGGTTAGGCTTGGGAGCCTCGTGAGCATATAGGGTTTTCAACCCACAATAATACAATTATTATATTTAATCATCAAACAATCAACCCAATTACCCAACCCCATTATCTCCTTTATTTCTTAAGGATTTACCCTAAGAATCAACCGACCTTCATTCGTTTATTCCTAAAGATTATCTTAAGGAATAGGCACACATTCCATTATTGCGAAAGGCGCGGCTGCCAATGATATTAGTTAGCCGCATCTGCTAAGATTATGATTTAGGCGCATCTACAAAGATTATGACATTCTATATTAAGTGCATCTGCTAGGATTATGACATTCCCTATTAAGTGCATCTTCTAGGATTATGACATTCTATATTAAGTGCATCTGCTAAGATTATGACATTCTATATTAAGCGCATCTGCTAGGATTATGACATTCCCTATTAAACGCATCTGCTAGGGTTATGACATTCTATATTAAACGCATCTGCTAGGATTTATTATAACATCTTTCATACCACATCACTTATCTACCCATGTTTTACCTGACATATTCATAGATATAAAATACATATATAGTTTAAAACCTGTATATAAAACATTCATTCAACATCCATCTCAAGTAAACAAACAATGTATAAACACATAGCACGTATTTCATAGAAAATACTTTATATCTACGTGTTAGAAGAAAGTAACTACACACTCACTTGATTAGAAGTTGATCGGACAGCACTACAACTCTTGTCGTAATATGCTTCGCTGAAACCGAGATGTTTTTCTCCAAAACCGGGCTTCTCGCGGGCAGAGTTTCAGCTCGGTAACTCTGTTTCTCGGGATCTTTGAGGCTTTAGGACTCACTTCGGGTCTCGGGATGATACCGGGGCTTCGGGAGTATAGCTTGCACGTAAAAAGAGGTAATACGGAGGAAAGGAAAGGAATTGAGCAACAAAACCCGAAGGCCTTGCTTTCCTTTTATAGGGCCGGGAAGAGGCCCCGAACACTGGGCATTCCCTGGGGGAACGCGGAGCGCTCCCACATATGTCACTGCTTACGAACTTCAGACTCGACAGACGACGGGATAGGCCTCTAGGGTCCGGACGAGGGGCGTTCCCTCAGACCTGCCTCGAAGTTTGTACTCCAATCTTTGAACTTCAGTAACTTTCGAGTACAAGCTCCGTTTTCGACGTTCTTTATATTCACGCATAGGTGAGATTATGCTCTACCACTCTCCTTTACACTCCGTCGGCTAATTTTGAATTTATTTTATTATATTATTTTTAACGGGCCGGGACTAGAAAAGTCCGTTAAAAATCCATAACTTCTTCATCCGACGTTTGTTTTCGTCTGTATTTCTTCCATTGCACTACTATCGACGAGGTCTTCGATTCTCGTTTTGATTGTTTGGACTAAAAATGGCTTGATCTCATAATCAAACTTTGGGCTGCATACCGCAAAGCTGAAACTTAGAAAAATCATAACTTCCTCATACGAAGTCAGATTGGACGTTCTTTTTATGCACACTCTCTGTTTAACGTATTCTATGACTTTCGTTTAGATCACTAAGGCCAAATATCGCTCCATCGTAAATTCACTATTTACGTCGCGCTGTGTCGTGTCGGTTCTGTCGTGAAACTTCGACATGTCATAACTTCTTCGTTATAACTCGGATTTCAGCGTTCTTTATATGTACAGAATCCTTGTAACATATACTACAACTTAGTTAAGATTACTCCTTCTAAATAATCTTCCATAAAAAAGTCAATTTTGACGCTCATTGTCTCTAAACTGACTAGCCCTGATCTACGAGCGTTACAATTATCTCCCCCTTAGGATGATTACATCTCAGAATCATCAACGAAATAGGGCTTGTATAATGATTCCATACGTCATCCTTCCATCCTAAGTAATCACCATGATGCTCAATCTTGCATCTGCTCTTCATACTTTGTTGGACTTTCAATCGTAACCTTCGAGTTACAAAATAAATCCTTATTGAGGACTCTTTCTTCTTCTTAGGATAAGTAGTTTCCCTTATTTATTGTAACAGACCGATGGGTCATGTTCTAATGACCTCTCATCGTATGATGCAACGTTTAGACTCAGGTCTCTCAGAGTCAAATTCCAGAATAGAATATACCTTCCTTCATATTCTAATGTGATATAATCACATTTTAACATGTAGCATCTTTATCTACTAACTCTTTTAACAACGATCGTGATACTATTGATCGCATTGATTTCAATCTTCTGACTTAAGTCATATGCTACCTCGAACTTGGTTCTCTGAACCACGTAACAAACACATTGTATTCGTACTCAATTTGATATGACCACTTGGGTCAGAATAACAACCATCTTACTAGTCATTACCGAAACAATGGTAATGACATACTTGAATAAAACGGAATCAATTACTAGCTTCTTGGTAACCTTGTGACTTTCCTTGATCCAAGTGCGAGTCATGTGCTTCTGGTAGTATAGATCTCTACTACCATTCATACCTACTCATACTCGTCCCAAGTATTGTCTTGCAGTCAACCAAGTCACCATACAAAATCACACAATCATTCAGCACATCAGATAACAAAACCAGGTTTTATATTATTTCTTGAAACTATTACACAGAGGTTCAAGTTCACCCTACATTATGCCTCAAATGGGCTACACCACACGTTACTATCTATAGGCTACTTCATAACTTGATCTTTGGATATAATATCCCTATCCCTGATTCCTTGCATTGATGTCGGCTTCGTCAAGGATCATTTGGAATGCTCTCGCCTTTGGCTTTGGCAGCGCATTTTGATTTGTAGCTCCTTTCCTCTTTGGGCAGTCTTGCTTGAAGTTCCCTTCTTCATTATATTCATAACACACTGTTCTGTCGAATGTACATTCGTTGGCGTAATGTCCATGCTTTCCGCACTTGAAACATGCCACCTCCTTGCCACATTTTCCCAAGTATTTCTTCTTACACTTATCGCACCATCTTACTTCATCTCTTCCTCCTTCAAACTTCTTCGAACTAGACTTCAAGAAATTTCTCTTTTCGTCAGACCATGGGGACCCTTCAAACTTTCTTTTCTCACCAACTTCAACCTTGTTGGTAGTCCTGCCCTTGATCATTTCATCAACAGACTTGGCAACCCAGATGGCTGCCTCCAAGGTAGGTGCCTGGTGTACTGGCACAATGTACTCCCATGGTAGTCCCTTTGCATACCTATCTATTTTTTCCAGCTCGTCTGGGACAATACGCAAAGCAAACTTCATCTTGTTTGTGAATGCATTGGTGTATTCATCAATGGACATGTTGTCCTTCTTTAACGCCAGGAATTGGTTCTCTTGCTCTAGCAGATTTTGGGCCTAGCAGAACTTTCGTTTGAATCGCACCAAAAATTATGCCCAAGTCAATTGTAGTAGCTCATTGGGGCTTATGGTCTTCCCCATAGTGTTCCACCAGCGAACAGTGCCACCATTGAACTGACGTACTGCAAATATGGTTTGTATATTGCCCCTGCAACCACATGTCATGAAGGCTAATTCGATTTCCGAGATCCAATCCATTACTCCAATTGGATCTTCCTTCCCGGTGAAAGTTGACAGCTTACAAGTCATAAAGTCCTTGTACTTTCATTCACGTCTTTCATTTCCTCCGTCCTAGTTGATCTGCCTAACTAACGGTGGGTCGACTTGACCAATAATCCTACTGAAGTTTCCTCCCTCCGACTACCCTCCATTCACTTCGGGCTCTTCAACTTGTATTGAAAGTTCTTCACGATTCTGTCGAAGCAGACATCTAGTTTTTCCCATCTAACGATCCAACATCGTTTGAATCATCAATTGTACTCCAGCCATTGTCATCGGCTCAGGTGCTGCTGCTGCAACAACTACTTGCTCAATCACAGGTGCTTGATCCCTGTTTTCGTCCGCGTTTCCGACTCCCCTCCTTATTTACTCCATTTTCGATCTATACACCAAATAAGGTGAATTTAGATCCTCATTCATGATAGATATTTAAATCATCCTTATCACTCCAAAATGATTACATGCTAGTTCTAATATCGTATTCGTATGATTTGAATCCTAAACACATAAGGTTTCCAGATCCGGTTGGCAACAAACCTTAGATTCGAACAAATAATATCACATATAGCAAACACATAGCATTTATCACATAAAGCATGTTAGGCGTTTTCCTAAATAAGCTAGTGCTTGTGTCTACTCAGGTGTATTACCTAAATTCATTTGACACCCTCCTCACAATCATTGCTTAGCATTCTAAGTTTAAGTCTAGAAATAATACAAATTCCTAGTTCGTTTAAACTAATGCTCTGATGCTAACCGTGACATCCCCAATTTCATGGCCAGAAAAGACTGATTTGTTTATGCTTTGTTTTATAAAATAAGAGTAATCTATTGATTAAAAGAGTTGCGGAATTTGTTCCCAAAACAAAATATGATAAAAAAAAATTTACCATAGCATTTCTCAAAGAAATGTATTTTCATTATATAATAAAATCTCGGGATGTCATGTTCCTGTTGGAATAGTGTCTAAGGCTGCAACTATATTTGGCAAGTATTTGACCCGATTGTGCATGGTCCTTTTGGGTTGCCTTCACCATAGCAACTTGACAGGATGATTTATAATGAGAGAAGAAATATTATTAATATATTATGAGAATAATATAAGGAATAATAATATTGTTATTTGATTAATATAAGTCATAAATTAATTAGGAATTAATTTGGTGACTTAAAGTGATTAATTGAATAAAGGGGCTTAAACTGTCAATTGTATGATAGTTGTACTTTGGGCTATGATTCCTTATGAATAAGGGAGTGGACGATTTTAGGGTTAGAAAAGGCCTAGAAATCGTCCAAGGCTTATCAATAAGGGGATTGGATTGCTTAGTGCAAAAGTTATCCAATTAGGGTTTAAGGGTGAAACCCTAGGAGGCTCACTAGTATAAATAGACCCTTAGGGCTAAGAAAATTGGAACCCCCTTGGTATTGGAGAAACCCTGGCCGACTTTTCTTACCCTCCCCTCTCTATCTAATCATCCTCTTGCTAAGTTGGTGTTTGTAAGCCATTAGAGGAGTGACATCAGTGACTCTAAGCTCCAAGGACAAGAAGATTCAAGCAAGCAATTCAAGGTAATCTTTCAGATCTGATTTCATGTATTATGATATGAATGTTTTCATTAGATCTTTCAATCAAAGTCTTGGATACATTGCATGTTCAATTAGAGAAACCTAGATCCAAGCATTAGGGTTTGTATGTGCACATAGGAATGTTCTTATGGCTCAAACCCATCAGTGGTATCAGAGCCTTGATTGGTTTCTATTGAATTGATGCATTGGTTGCTTGATTGTTGATTGAAAATTTGTTTTTTTTCCTTCTGCCTGATGAACTCGGCGAGTACCATTGTGTACTCAGTGAGTACATTGTGGTACTCGGCGAGTTCGAGCGTCAGAAGGAGCTAGTTTCGGGATTTCTTGTTGTTTATCTTATGGAAACTTGCCTTTATCTTAATGAGTCAATATAAATCCGATTTTAACATATATTTGAGTATATCCTTAACCTAATTCAAGATATTTACCAATTAATTGAATAATAATTTCCTTATGTGATAATTGATTGATTATTTTAATTGAATTGGTAAATTGTTTTGCAAGAAACATTTAAATAAATCAAATATGGATAATTATGAGATTAAATGGTTAATTTGAATTATTTGTTATTTGATTCCTCATGTTTTGAAAAGTTTAAAACTTGTCCTCAAGTTTTGAAATTTATGTTTTGTGATTAAAAGTTTAATTTAGACAATTTAAATTTCAAACCCTAGAATTTTACAAGTTTAAAATTCAACCCTATACTAATATAATATTACAAGATTAATATATATATATATATATATATATATATATATATATATATATATATATATATATATATATATATATATATATGTATGTATAATTAAAATGCTAGTCTTACCGTTAGTAGTCCTCATTCACGAAGCCGGTCTATAAGGTGGGTATAAGGTTGCGGCCTATAAAATGGCGCTTAATGGGTGTACACCCACACCCACCGCTTGCTTGATCGGTGGAGGGTCGTTAGTCGAACGGGTAGGATAGGGCAACCTCATCTCCTCATTAAAAGTATAATATTGAAATACAAAGTAACTACATGTTTTTCAAATTCCCAATCCTAGTTACTTTAGGAAAAGTGAATTGATGCAATCCCATGAAATTACACTTTGCACCCTTGCTAAGAAGTTAGTGGAGTGTGTGTGGTTTACCGGCACACTAATTGGTTCTAAGCATAGGTGGCAAAGGGTGATTCATTGTTAATCATAGTTCGGTGGAGCGTGTGTGGTTTACCGGCACATCGAATAGGTGATTGTAACAATGAAAGCACCGTGTAGATTTGCATGGTTATTCACACCCACTTTGTGATCCTCGGCATCCCAGTCACAAACGAGAGGGGCATATCGAGATTTAAACATGCCATTGAAAAGTTCAATGAATCTCATCGAAAAACTAGGAATTCTCAATACATTTAGAACTTAAGGTTATGTTTTCATGGTGGAGAATTAGTGAATCGTCATTCACGTACCTTCAAATTGTTTGCATGTTGGATTACGGCAATATGTAAATATTGTTGTTGGATCCTAGCCCTAATTTTTCATATTGGGTGATAATTAGGGATTTAAATTCTAATCAATCTTTGTCCTTTCTATTTTGTAGATGTCGAACGCGAACAATGCTGCTGCTAGTTCATTCACATTGATGAGCCTTTGCCAAAATGTGACTTTCGATGGAACGAACTTTAGCGAATGGATAAGATACATTCGCACGATTGCTCGCTACGAGGACAAGGAGTATGTCCTTGACGAGAAGCTCGAGAAGATCAATCCAGAAATCGCTACTCTGGCTGAAATGACTGCTTTTGAGACTCATGAACGTGATGCGACGAAGGTTCATTGCATCATGATAGCCACAATGAACGCCGAATTCCAAAGTCCTATGAGGACATGTATCCGTACGAAATGCATCAAGACTTATTGGAGAGATACCATCAAAACGCAAGGCAGGAACGTTACGAGATCTTCACTAACATGATCTCCGCTAAAATGGGACATGGAGAATCTCTAACCGTACACTTGCAAAAGATGCAAAGGTATGTCGATCGTCTTCGCAAGTTGAATGTCGACTTTGGGGAAGATTTGGCTATCGACATGGTGCTTCATTCCTTGCCTCCGTGTTATAATCAATTTAGGATGACCTACCACATGAACAAGGAAGAGGTCACCCTAAGTAAGCTCCAAGGTCTCCTAAGGGTTGCTGAGAGCAACCTCAAGGACAAGTCTGTTGTACCAACTCCCAATCCACCCGTTGCTCCTGTTTTGGCAATTGGGCAAGGAAGGGGTAAGAAGAAGAAGGCTCCGTCTAAGAGCCACCGCAAGGGAAAGTCTCGAGATGGTTCCTCTTCTAGTGGGACCAAAGTTGATCCTGTTAAGCCTAACCCTAGCCCAAAGGTGGCTGAGTGTCACCATTGCCACAAAATAGGGCATTGGAAGAGAAGCTGCCCAGAATACCTGCAAGCCATCAGGGAAGGAAAGATCAAGTCGTCTTTCGCAGGTATTTACGCAATTAAATCTAATGATTCATCTCATGCTATTTCTTGGGTCTTAGATACCGGGTGTGGTTACCAAATTTGTTCTGAATTGCAGGGACTAAGAAGAAATAGAGATGTGGAGCGTGGAAGAATAAATCTAATCATGGGGAACAGAAGATCGTCGCTTGTGACCAAGATTGGAGTGTATTCTCTAGTGCTTAGTAATGGATTATGTTTAGATTTGAATAATTGTTGCTACTCACCAGAAATGGCAAGAAACATCATTTCATTTCATGGTTTGTTTAGACAAGGATTTAGATTTTCTTTTAATAATGAGAATGGTTCAATTTATGCTTATCTAAATGGTGTCTTATACTTTGAAGCAATGTCGTGTAATGGAATTTATGAAACTGTTATGATTGTAGATAACCTAGGAAATGATGTTTTATGCATGGATTCTTCCAATAGTATGGATAGAGCATCCTTGTGGCATTGTCGTCTTGGACATGTCAACAAGAAGCGCATAGCCCAACTCCAAAAAGATGGAGTGTAGGAGTCATTCGACCTTAGGGAAGATGACACATGCGAATCTTGTTTACTTGGAAAGATGACCAAGTCACCCTTCACTAGCACATGTGAAAGGGGTGAGGGTTTATTGGACCTCATACATACCGATGTATGTGGACCCTTTAGATCAACCACGAAGGATGGGAACCGCTTCTATGTGACTTTCATCGATGACTATAGTAGATATGGGTATATTTACTTAATCAAGCAAAAGTCAGAAACGTTTGAAAAGTTCAAAGAATTCAAAAATGAAGTGGATAATCAATTGGGCAAGAAAATCAAGATGCTTCGATCCGATCGAGGAGGAGAGTACCTAAGTCTTGAATTCCACGACTATCTCAAGGAATGCGGAATAGTTTCGCAATTAACGCCACCTAGGACACCGCAGTTGAATGGTGTGGCAGAAAGGCGTAATCGAACCTTGTTAGACATGGTTCGTTCTATGATGAGTCGTGCTTCGCTACCTATCTCATTCTGGGGGTATGCCTTAGAGACTGCCGCCCATATCCTTAACCGAGTTCCTACTAAGAAGGTTGCCAAAACACCTCACGAGATGTGGACAGGGAAAGCTCCCTCGTTAGCACATATCAAGGTTTGGGGTTGCGAGGCTTTCTTAAGACTAGATACTCATGACAAGCTCGAACCTCGGGGTGAGAGATGTATTTTCATCGGCTACCCGCAGAAATCCTTTGGATATCTCTTCTATAGACCGAATGACAATGTTGTTTTCGTCGCGAGGAGAGGGGTTTTCCGAGAGCGAGAACTCATAAGCCAAGAGGACAGTGGGAGGCAAATCGAGCTTGAAGACATTTAAGAATCGATTGATGAAGAAACCTTTACCACTGGCGCTCAACCCGAGGAGGAAACTCCGGTTGAACCGATTGACGAGTCCTTACCTCTTAGACGTTCCGAAAAAGTTAGAGTTCAACCCCAGTTTTATGGTTTTCATATTACTACCGAAGGGGACACATATATTAGTGATGGTACACTAATAAATCCAGATGAACCTAATAGCTATAAGGAAGCCATGGCAGGCCCGGAGTCTGCAAAATGGAAGGAGGCAATGGCCAGCGAGATCCAATCCATGTATGACAACCAAGTTTGGAATTTGGTTGATAATGTGCCCGGACGTAAGACCATTGGGTGCAAATGGATCTTCAAGAAGAAGACCGACGTGGATGGAAATGTACACACATATAAGGCGCGATTGGTTGCGAAAGGCTTTACTCAAACTCCCGGAGTTAACTATGATGAGACCTTCTCACCAGTTGCGAAAATAAAGTCTATTAGAGTGATGCTAGCTATTGCCGCATTTCATGATTATGAGATTTGGCAAATGGATGTCAAGACTGCTTTCCTTAATGGGAAGTTGGCTAAGGATGTTTACATGGCTCAGCCAGAGGGTTTTGTTGATCCGAAGCATCCAAATAGAGTGTGTAAGCTTGAGAAGTCCATTTATGGACTTAAGCAAGCGTCTCGTAGATGGAATCTTTGCTTCGATGAGAAAGTCAAAGAGTTTGGATTTTTACGAAGCGAAGATGAATCATGTGTATATGTCAAAGCCAGTGGGAGTATAGTCAGCTTCCTCGTTCTGTATGTCGATGACATACTACTCATAGGAAACGATGTCCTGACACTGCAGGAGGTTAAGTCCTGGCTCGGGAAGTACTTCGCTATGAAGGACCTCGGAGAGGCTTCCTGTATTTTGGGAATAAGGATAGTGAGAGAATGAAGTAAGAGACTAATAGGACTTAGTCAGAACACTTACTTAGATAAAGTACTAAAACGTTTTAGTATGGAAAATTCGAAGAAGGGAGAATTACCGATACAAAGTAATGCCAAGTTGAGTAAGACTCAAAGTCCGAGTACCGAAGCTGAAATAGCATAAATGAGCCGAGTACCATACGCTTCCGCAGTTGGCTCAAGCATGTATGCTATGACTTGTACTCGCCCTGATGTAGCATTTGCTTTGAACATGGTTAGTAGATATCAAGGGAACCCTGGCAGAGCCCATTGGATTGCGGTCAAGAATATCCTTAAGTACCTTCGGAGGACCAAGGAATGTTTTTAGTCCTCGGAGGGAGTGATGACTTGAAGGTGCGAGGGTATAGTGACGCCAGCTTTCAGACCGACAAGGACAACTACCGTTCGCAGTCGAGCTGGGTTTTTACCCTAAATGGAGGAGCAGTAACTTGGAAAAGTTCCAAGCAGGAAACCGTAGCTGATTCAACGTGCGAATCAGAGTATATTGCAGTGAGCGAAGCGTCGAAGGAGGAAATATGGTTGAAGAACTTCATTGGTGATCTTCGAGTTGTGCCTGCCATAAAGAAGCCTATGGAAATTTTCTGTGATAATGAGGGAGCAGTTGCCTTGACCAAGGAACCGAGGGATCATGGTAGATCTCGTCATATCGACAGAAAATATCATTTCATTAGACATCGAGTAGAAGAAGGACACCTCGTGGTTAGGAGGATATCATCAGAAGATAACCCAGCAGATCCGCTTACGAAGGGACTGAGTAGGGTTAAGCACTTGCAGCATGCTAGGAGTATTGGGCTGAAGGATGAAATTAGTTTAGATTAGATAGTATTAGAAACGTGTAATAGATAAATGTAATTAACATTTGATGATTAAAAAAAGGAGTATTATTTATGAGTAATGTTACTGTCTTATGTTAGTTGTTTAGCTATTGTTTCACTTTGCATGTTTTGACTTCCAGAATAATTGAGTTTATTAAGAATAATCGAATTATTCAAACAATCCACAATCGTTCATATGATGGAAGTAGGTATGAATGAAGATTGTCATGAATTGGTATGTAGATTGTCTAAATGGTATTAGACATAGCAAAAGTTTGCTGCAACGTTCATGAGTACTTATGAACTAGTTTTGAGCATTGGAACAAACCCGCGCTTGCTGGAATCACCTTATGGAATGTGACGAAAAGGTTGATCACACGACGATAATATCATATGGTCTTAAAACCTAGATATATGGTTTGTTATTTGTTAATTGATTATACATTGATAATGCGAAACCACATCAGTAAATTGATGTTATAAAGCGCATTGTTGTGTATAGTTGATTAATGAATAAGTAAATGCATATAAGTCGAAGTTTATCTGTTACTTTTATCCTAAGAGGGTAAAAGCGATATCTCGGCCGCTCGATGATTTGATTTGACTTATGTGTCGGGCCCGGTCAGAACTAAATTGATGTGTTCGATTAAGTTCTATGTCGAATAAATCTGAGATCGAGAAACCAACTGCTGGACAATTGGTTCCATAGAATTGTCTGCATGATATCTAAACAGAGGATTGTACGATCCCTTATCTAAAGGACAGGACTGATAAGATCAGAGTTTGACAGCGTCCTTGAGAGCTACGATTGCTAATCGGATTATGTTTGTGTATATAGTTAGTAGACTTATCCAAGTGGGAGACTGTTGGAATAGTGTCTAAGGCTGCAACTATATTTGGCAAGTATTTGACCCGATTGTGCATGGTCCTTTTGGGTTGCCTTCACCATAGCAACTTGACAGAATGATTTATAATGAGAGAAGAAATATTATTAATGTATTATGAGAATAATATAAGGAATAATAATATTGTTATTTGATTAATATAAGTCATAAATTAATTAGGAATTAATTTGGTGACTTAAAGTGATTAATTGAATAAAGGGGCTTAAAATGTCAATTGTATGATAGTTGTACTTTGGGCTATGATTCCTTATGAATAAGGGAGTGGACGATTTTAGGGTTAGAAAAGGCCTAGAAATCGTCCAAGGCTTATCAATAAGGAGATTGGATTGCTTAGGGCCTAAGTTATCCAATTAGGGTTTAAGGGTGAAACCCTAGGAGGCTCACTAGTATAAATAGACCCTTAGCGCAAAGAAAATCAGAACCCCCTTGGTATTGGAGAAACCCTGGCCGACTTTTCTTACCCTCCCCTCTCTCTAATCATCCTCTTGATAAGTTGGTGTTTGTAAGCCATTAGAGGAGTGACATTTGTGACTCTAAGCTCCAAGGACAAGAAGATTCAAGCAAGCAATTCAAGGTAATCTTTCAGATCTGATTTCATGTATTATGATATGAATGTTTTCATTAGATCTATCAATCAAAGTCTTGGATACATTGCATGTTCAATTAGAGAAACCTAGATCCAAGCATTAGGGTTTGTATGTGCACATAGGAATGTTCTTATCGCTCAAACCCATCAGTTCCGATACATACCAAAAGCATAAACAGTACGATACAGATCTTACAGTAGTTATTTACAACTATTGATCTATAAACCAAAATATGTCGTCAATTCAACCAACTTATACCCTTGTGCCATTACTTGTAATACAAAGAAAACTCAGTGGGTCAGGCTTAGGAGCCTGGTGAGCATATAGGGTTTTCAACCCACAATAATACAATTATTATATTTAATCATCGAACAATCAACCCAATTACACAACCCCATTATCTCATTTATTTCTTAAGGATTTACCTTAAGAATCAACTGACCTTCATTCATTTATTCCTAAAGATTATCTTAAGGAATAGGCACAAATTCCATTATTGCGAAAGGCGTGGCTGCCAATGATATTGGTTAGGCGCATCAGCTAAGATTATCATTTAGGCGCATCTGCCAGGATTATGACATTCTATATTAAGCGCATCTCCTAGGATTATGACATTCTATATTAAGCGCATCTACTAGGATTATGACATTCTATATTAAGCGCATCTGCTAGGATTATAACATTCCCTATTAAGCGCATCTGCTAGGGTTATGACATTCTATATTAAGCGCATCTGCTAGCATTTATTATAACATCTTTCATACCACATCACTTATCTACCCATGTTTTACCCGACATATTCGTAGATATAAAATACATATATAGTTTAAAACCTGTATATAAAACATTCATTCAACATCCATCTCAAGTAAACAAACAATGTATAAACACATAGCACATATTTCATAGCAAATACTTATATCTATGTGTTAGAAGAAAGTAACTACACACTCACTTGATTAGAAGTTGAGCGAACAACACTACAGCTCTTGTTGTAATATGCTTCGCTAAAATCGAGATGTTTCTCTCCCAAATTGGGCTTCTCGCGGGCAGAGTTTCGGCTCGGTAACTCTGTTTCTCGGGATCCTCGGGGCTTCGGGACTCGCTTCGGGTCTCAGGATGATACCGGGGCTTCGGTAGTATCGCTTGCATGTAAAACGAGGTAATACGGAGGAGAGGAAAGGAATTGAGCAACAAAACCCGAAGGCCTTGCTTTCCTTTTATAGGGCTGGGAAGAGGCCCCGAATGTGACAACCCGAAATTTTCTCTCCTGTTCAGTCAAATACTTCATTGAAAGTCAAACTCGTTTCTGCCATCTTTTAGCACAATTAGGAGTCTATTTGAGCATTCCGAGCCTTGTACACTTAAGGAACAAGTGTTAGAAAGTAACTGCTAAAGCCTCAACACTAAAATTCATGCCCTAAACTCCATAAGATGGAGTTTACGGCCATAAACTCAACAGGGTCGTGAACTCCCACATATATATATGTATATATATATATATATATATATATATATATATATATATATATATATATATATATATATATATGAGTTTTGACCATATCTAGCCATTTTCTCACTTCTCAAGCCCAAGAACTTCAGTTTTCTCTCAAGTATCATCGGGATCTTCGTCCCCGATCTTCAAAACTCGTAAGCTTCTTGTCCTAACTAGTTGATATATTACATGAACTAGTGATCTTACATGATTTCATCCGTGAAATCATTCCATTTTGTAGATCTTCAAGTTACACCAAGAACATACACTAGTGTTCTTGGCCAAAATCGACCATTCAAGCTCCTAGATCATAAGTACTCTTGTTCTAACTCATTTTACACTAGGTTTAACATGTTTAGGCCTTAGAAAACACCAAGAAACACTAGATCAAAGGTGTTTACGGCCAAGGGATGTTCTTGGGTCGTAAACCCTTCTAAGTGAGGTTAAATGCACCCTAACACCTCACCAAGCCTTGGAACTTAGTATAGAACCTTACACCATTGAACTAAGGACTTCAAGAAAAAAAATGGTACTTCATACCATGAGTTTATGGCCATAAATTCATGGGGAAGTGGTCCCCAGGCCGCAAACTCAATATAAGGTCATTCTTGGACCTTAAACCCACCTAGCCTCTTGTTTAAGCCTTGGAACACTTAACCACTTAAGACACCTTGCCTTTAAGCCTCAAATGGAGACCCATTAGAGAGTTTACGGCCAGGAGTAAACTCTCCTGGGCCCTAAACTCCAATAAGTATGGTCTATGGACCATAAACTCACATACGAAGCCTTATACTCCTTTGTGCAACCCAATAGCCTCCTAACACTTTGACCAAAGTGTTTTCCACGCATTAGGATGTTTATACTTGTCTAATTAGTGTTATAATCACTAATTGTATATATACATATGTCTTTATATGTTATTAGGATCATTGTGTGTGTATAAGTCTTCACTTGACACTGAGCACTTGTCCGACACTTCCATCCGATCCACTTACTGCAGGTGAGTTCATACCCCTTAATTAACCTTTAAATGTTTCTAAATGTTTATAAATGCTTTTATGGGGGGAATAGAAGTTGAATCATGCTAGTTAGTACATCAATCACATGTGATTAATAACTAGCATACAAATGGATTTACTACACTTTTAGCTGTTTTACCAAACAGATTACTTCAAATGGCTTTCTCAAACGTTTTTACATGTTTCAAACTCTTTATCAAATTGTCTTACATATTGTATGTTTCCTTTCAAACTCTATTACAATTGTGTTTCAAACAAAGGTTTCCTTATACTTAAAACTGTTCTTATCAAATAAATTGCTTTCAAATCGTTTTACAAACTGACATCAAGTCATCATTCATGAGTCTACACTAATACAATACTTACTATATGAAGAGATATAATTACATAAATACAATTACAAGAATACTAATACATTACATACGATATGAAGAGATACAATACACGATAACATAACATACATAATAAGGTGTTATAGCATGGAACAAGTACAGGATCTAACTATACCAATGAATCACTAACGCATTGTTCTAGACAAAAGGAGATAGTTATTTTGGGCATACATGACCATATAATCATAATGTGGATGTTCACGACTTGCAATCATCGCAGGAGTCGCGTTTGGTTCCCATAATCTTTTGACAAGGAGAGTGTTTAGTATGGGATCTAGCCATCACATTATACCTTAATACTCATTTTAAGGCAATTAGTACAATAGTAGTCACTTATTACAAATACTACAGTACTTACACTTTACATATGACAAATACAAAAGGATTCAATTCTAGTTATTATATTATTTTCCTTAGTACCTTTACTTTGTGTCACATTCACATAATCGATGAGGTAGATTAGATTTGAATAATAATAGTTGTACAAGGAAAAACCTTCACTTATGTAGGGGTTCATTCTTTCAAAACAGTCGGGTCTTGGTAGAAGGCTACTTTCAAAACAGTCGAGTCTTGGTAGAAGACTACTTTCAAAACAGTCAGGTCTTGGTAGAAGGCTTCTTTCAAAACAGTCGGGTCTTGGTAGAAGATTACTTTTTATACTAGTAGGAAATAGGAGATTTTCTAGGGTTTTTCAAACGTTTACAATTACTTACGAACATTTTCATACTTATACAAACTTTCATTCAAACAATTACAAGTCTTTTCTTTACAGTTTTACAAATCAAAGACACATAAATACTTCTGAATTCACTAGCTTTATTGCTGATACTCGCTTTCAAAATAACTTGTATTCTCAGGTCACAAATAGACAGGTACGGCGACCAGGTTTTGTGAAGACGGAGCAGTCAAGACTCGACTTTTATTTTGATTATTCATTATGTTGTTTTATACATCGGAAGAAAACACTTGTATTTAAAAATATACTATTAATGCAATGGATGATGTTGTTGCTTGTTTACTACTTTGCATTGTTGTGATACTTTACATGACATCCTCCGCCCCAGAACGTTTCCGCTGTTCTCGGTTTTGGGGTGTGACACCGAACGTTGGACGTTCCCACATATGTCACTGCTTACGAACTCCGGACTCGACAGATGACGGGACAGGCCTTTGGGGTCCAAACGTGGGGCGTTCCCTCAGACCTGCCTTGAAGTTTGTGCTCCAATCTTTGAACTTCCGTAACTTTCGCGTACGAGCTCCGTTTTCGACGTTCTTTATATCCATGTGTAGGTGAGATTATGCTCTACAACTCTCGTTTAGACTCTGTCGGCTAATTTTGAATTTATTTTTGTTATATTATTTTTAACAGGCCGGGACTGGAAAAGTCCGTTAAAAATCCATAACTTCTTCATCCGACGTCCGTTTCTGTCTGTGTTTCTTCCATTGCACTACTATCGAAAAGATATTTGATTCTCATTTAGACTGTTTCGACTAAAAATCACTCGATCTCATAATCGAACTTTGGGTTGCATACCGCAAAGCTAAAACTTAGAAAAATCATAACTTCCTCATACGAAGTCAGATTTGGACATTCTTTTTATGCACACTCTCCGTTTAATGTATTCTACGACTTGCGTTTAGATCACTAAGGCCAAATATTTCTCCATCGTAAATTCACTATTTACGTCGCGTTGTGTCGTGTCAGTTCTGTCGCGAAACTTCGACAAGTCATAGCTTCTTCGTTATAACTCAGATTTCGGCGTTCTTTATATGTACAGAATCCTTGTAACATATACTACAACTTAGTTAAGATTACTCCTTCTAAATAATCTTCCATCAAAAAGTCATTTTTTACGCTCATTATCTCTAAATTCACTAGCCCTGATCTAAGGGTGTTACATGAAATGCTTGCCTAACAACTCCTCAAGCTGAGAGGACAACTCCTACATCTTCAGTGCCAAAAGGTACAACACCTTGGTAATCAGACCCATACCCGGCACAAGATCTATCCTAAACTCAACCTGCCTCTTAGGAGGCACACCGGGTAACTCCTTTGGGAAAACATCGGAAAACTCCCAGACAATTGGAACCTCTGAAACTAAAGTATGCTCCCCAAACCGAGTATCAACCACATAAGCCAAATAACCTACACACCCGTGCTGAATATACTGTCGAGCCCTGGCTGCCGAACAAAACCGTGAACCAACCCTGGTGCCCTCACCATAGATAACGAGTTCGCCCCCACTTAGGGTTCGAACTACCAATTGTTGGCCCTCACAATTAATCATGGCACCAAACTTGCTCAGCCAGTCCATACCCACTCTCACGTATACATCCCTCTTGGGGATAGGGATCAGATCAATCAAATAAGGCACCCCGGAGATCTCCAATACACAACCTTGATATACTGCGGATGCAGAAATCCCGTGTTCGTTGGCAATAGAAATTTGCAACGGATACTCTAACTCCCCAATAGGCATATCAAACTCCCTACTTAATGATCGAGATACAAGGGAGCAACTCGCGCCCGAGTCAAATAATACAAGGGCAGGCAAAGAGTTCACTAAGAAAGTACCTATTAGTAGCATAAACATGATCATAACATAAAGGATAATCAAAAGAATAATAAATGGGGAGATACCCGTTACGACGTCTGGTGCCGACATGGCCTCCTCCACCGTGAGATGAAAAACACGACCTCGAGCCCTCGGGGGGTTCTGCCCTGTCCTAACTCCCATTCGTGATCCTCATAGTAGTCGGCGTTGGAGCCTACGCCAGCCTAGCATCAAGCAATGGGCATTGGGCCTTCATATGGCCCACCTGATCACAATGATAACAAAGCTTGATGTCGGAAGCTGGAGCATGTTGTCGGCATTCCCTCGTAATGTGACCCTGATTAACACATTTGTGTCATCCTGAAGAAGATTGACAATCCCCATCATGAACTTTGTCGCACTTACTAGAAGTGCGGACCCTTTGACTCCTAGATTAAGTATCAGCGGCCCTGAACCGCTTCGGCGCAGGCTACGACTGCACCGTGGCCGATCTCTGCTCCCTCGTCTGGAGCTCCATCTCAATCTCACGCCGCCTGGCGGCCTCCTGCAACTCCAACAATGAACTGTAACGCTAAGTGGATACAAACTGTCTGATGTCCGTCTTGAGCATGCTCAAGTACAGGTTCATCTAAGATTGCTCAGAAGCAGCAAACTCAGTACAAAACATATTATGCTTACTATGGTTAGTTGTCAACAACTCTCTACAAAAGGATATGACTATGTATGATACGTATCTTTATTAGCATAAACGCTTACCTCAAGGTATATTATGGTCATGTGTTTGCAAAAGCTGCATGATCTTGTACATATTGATGTTGTATCTTATGCCATGAATTCGATCTTAAAGCCAAGTAAACTCAAAAATCACAGCAGTTGTGATTCCACTCGTTTGTAGACTTGTCTAGAATCCAAAATAAGATAAATCATTTGATTGGAAATATAAATATAGTCATGAAATGTACCTGCTCAATCAAGATTCCCCTAATAAATATTCAAGTGCATTACAAAGTTGTACATTTATGAATAATGTTCTTTCATGGGTTATGTTTTGAAGAGAAGCAAGAATGAATCTCATAAAGTCATTAATATGAGCAGGAGATGACGTGAGATTTTCTGTAAATGAGTAAAGGGAAAATTACTCAGGATGGTAACCAACTGTTGAGTTTGTTCTCATTTGGTCACTTTCCTTTTTTTTGTACCCAATATACAATCGAACTTGTTGTTTGTGTTCACCATAAACTTTTGACCGGCTATCACAGGTGATAGCCGGTCAAAAAGGTTATGATGAAAACAAAGAACAAGTTCGATGGTATATTGAATACAAAAAAATGACCAAATGAGAACAAACTTAGTTACTCTCCAAAATCATTTTCCCTAATATAAAATAAACCTTTTGAGACTTTCTATTTCATTGGCCTTAATTTTTCTAATGAAATAGTTTTCTAATTTTATGTATCCAACGAGATTATCATTAAAATATTAGATTAGATCTAAATGCTCATGAGAGGTTGTTCCGAGGCCTAAATTTGTCCTCTTCTTCAAAATTTGTGTTGTCCTAACCAATAAACATATATTAAGAGAAACCAGAAACAAACAAGAGCTGATGTATAGGATAAAAAGATCACCACTTCCTAATTTGAAGAAGGTTATTCCTTCAACAAAACAAGCTCTACAAAATCCGTTTGCAAATTGTATAAATGTAAGCTAAATTTTTTTTAATTTGTAAAGATGTTTTGATTTAGATTTTTTTTAAATGGTTTAAAATTAAAAATACATATTTTATCGGTTAACTTTAATTAACTTATAATACTAAAGGGTTACCAATAATTTTTTAAAACAAACTATCCAAATTATCTTTAAGTTGTTTAAGTTGTAGCAATCCCAATTTATTATGTAAATAAAAAAGTTATTTAAAAAAAAAAAAGTGTAGGGTTTATGTGTTTTAACTTGCTATTTTTAAGTTTGCTGGATCATTTATATATTTATAACTTTTTGCCCAAAGCTTAAACTTTGTTACGAATTTAGTATGATTTTTTTTATTAATTCGTACCAAACTTTTTTTTTATAATGTTTTTGATATTTTTAAGACCATTTGCACACACTTTTTATTGACTTTTATAACCTTTTTAAACTTTTTAAAAAAACATTTTTTTAAAATTATTTCACAACCATATATAAAAAATACAACTTTTTTTTATTTTTTTACAACTTTTTTTTGAAATATTTTTATACAACTTTTTAAACTTTTCTTCAACTTTTTTTATATCATTTTTGAAATTTTTGTACAATACTTTTTTACTAAGCTTTTTAAACTAATTTACAATCCTTTATAATTATTGAAAAAACTATAGTTAAAAGGCTTAAAATGTTTGAAATGATATAAAAAACGTTAAGAAGTTTTAAAAACAAAAAGTATGAAAAACATTTTGAAAACCTCTAAAAAGTCATCATATTTAAATAGATTTACTTACGTTTCAATCTTTTTAAATATTTTTGTTACATTTTTTCAACCTTTCTAGGTTGTAAAAAAATTAAAAAGTTATGAAATAATTTTAAAAAACTGTAAAAGTTGTACAAGAATATAAAAATATGTATAAAATGCTTGAGAAAAAAGTAGTTAAATTTTTTTAACAAATTGTAAAAAGAAAATCTAGGCAAATTTGTATAAAAAATAAAGAATTCGAAAAAAAATTGTTAGAAAGTTTAATCTTTGACCCAAAAATTTAAATAAATAAAATGACCTAAACTTTAAAATACAGAAAACTTAAGTTTGATATCGTGTTATACAATAAAGTAAATTTGTTGGTAACTCTAATACAATTTAAATAGTTTGTTTTATAAAAGTCAAACCAGAGAAAGAATAGGGTAAATCATAAAACGTTTAAAATCAGGTCCTATCACACCATTATCATATTTTAAGGTTTTGTTTGGTTCTATGATAAATTGGAAAATAAATAATAGGATTCCAATTCAATAAATTGTTTGGTTGGAAAGAAATATAAATTAATTTTAGATTATGTTTGGTTAACTTTATATTGTTTTCTAACTTATATGTAAATATACATTACATATATTATTAAATAGTAATTTTGTATTTTATTGATTGAGCATTAACGTCAATGTATTACGAAAATCGTGCTAATAAACATCGTAACTTTAATTCATTCCATTGCACATCTCAATAACGTTAACAAAAGTATAACAATATTTTGATACATCTCCATCGAAGATAACAAAAACTTACTAATCCAAAATACCAATCAACATTCTAATAAACATCCCAAAAAACTTAAAAATCCAAAATATGAATTAACATCCTAATTAATAATACTATCATTCTAAAATGTATTCGATCCAAACATCTCTATCTCCTTCTTCAATTTACCCGAAGTTTTATATGTATATAAGATCATTTCTTATCCTTGTCAAAGCTTTGAATTTCTCGAGTTAACTTAATGAATTCATCTTTATAATCTTCGAATGGATCTTTATGGTTTTTGAATATCATTAACAAGAGGATTGCAACAATGTGCAAAACCACGTTTCACCATGTCAAAATCAATGAAATTTGCCTTTGTCCACGATTGTATGTTGTTAAACTAAGTTGGGGCATTTTCTTATTCATACAAATTCATATGACATTGAAAGTGTAAAAAATGTGAACTAGATGAACAAATATAGATGTTGTTAAAAAAAGATGAACAAACATAGAAACATCAAAGCATCAAATGATATAGAACATGAAGATAATCGATAGAAAGATAAGCATATTTTTTTATTTTCAAAGCTTCATATGAATTGCAGGAAGATACAAAGCATGAAGATAATCGACACAAATTCAATTTTCAACAAGCAATTCTCACATTGTCAACTTTCAATCGATTCTTACGAAAGTTAATTCAAGAAAAACGAGTGATTAAGAGGATTAGAGAGAGAGAGAGAGTGTGTGTGTGTGTGTGTGTGTGTGACAAAGAGCGATAGTGAGAGCAACATACTCAACTGGCGGAAGAGATGGAGAAGATAAAGGTGTGAAGAGTATGGTGTCGGTTGCTACAACCAATAATATAGACAAACGTGAGATAAAGTTTAGTTTTTAGATAGATATTGTCAAAAATAATTGTAATCTTTAATTTCCTTGATAGTAGGAAATTAATTCAATTAAAGTGTTTTCTCTTATTTGATGAAAAGTCTTTTCATTAAGGATTCAAATTTCATCATAAAAAATTGAACTAAACACAAACACTAGAATGTGACATGATTAAATTCATTTTTAGCGAACCAAACACACCCTAAGTAATTTTTATATAACTACCAAAATTTCATAATCATTTTTATCTGAGCATAATGAATAATTATATTATTTTACCATATTATTTCAATTTTGCAAAACTATTATACTTTTTTCAAAAATTATTTCTGATATTCAAATAAGTTTTACTTTATATATATATATATATATATATATATATATATATATATATATATATATATATATATATATTGTGACATCCTTTAACCAATTAAAATTTTTCTTTACGCTTTCAATTTCATTTTGTTATTATTGCAAAAAATCTCAGTATATTTGAAGCATTTTGAGTACAAGTGATTGTCTCAATTTAAAAAAGCTCTAAGGATGTCATAATCAATACAGATACATAAGTTTCAACGTAAAGATCTATTGGTCCTGAACCCTATTGCAGGCTGTCTCTTATTCACTCAACATCCTAATCAAGTTCCAGTAGCTTAATCTTGATACATGTGATGCATACAAACTCAATGGGTCAGGTTTGGCAAAACTTAGTTAGGTACATAGGGATTTCAATCCCATAATATTTTTAAGATAATATTCCTTAATTATCATACCTGCAAAACCAATTGTTACCAAACAATATAAATATAGCTCAAACTTAAATATCAGTAAGACCTTTTATACAAACATACCCATCCCCATCTTCGATCCAACCAGCATTTTCCTGGTTAGGAAAATAAGGGTCTCCTGGTAGGTGAGATCCTGTCATGTTGTCCGTGCGAGAATGGGGAGACGAGAATTACATGAAAACTTACGTATGATTTTGCAATATATATATATATATATATATATATATATATATATATATATATATATATATTAGGTATAAGACCCGTGTATTACACGGGTTTATTAAAAAATATAAATTTAATATCAAATTATGAACGTTAAACAATTTTTAAAGTATTACTTTTACATATATACAAAGGCTTTGATAAATAAGAATGTAATTGAACCCAAATTAATAAAAGTTAGTAATGACATATTGTAAATAATTGTTACGAATTATAGATTTTCAAAAAAAAATTTGAATACAACATTAGATGTCTTATTACTAAGGTTACTGTCATTGTATAATTAATATTTCCAATCTATTACACCCTCAATTAAATTTTATAATTAATTATCATGGTTTGCAATTCCTCTAGATCCTAAAGCATAATTGTTTATAGGAATCACCCAACCTAATAAATCGTTCAAGCAATTGTTTTACTACACAGCTAAGGGAGTCATTAGCCAATGTAAGTCATAACAAATATCGAATAAAAATGAATATAATATTATAACAACCTAAAAATTTAAAAATTCAAAATGTAAAATCAAAGTCAGTTACAACCAAGACAAACCAAAAGTTCAATACAAGTTCATTTTTTCTTAATTCAACGATTCTACAATAAGCAAAAAATTAATAAATTGGAAATGCACCACTTTGTATTAAATGTTTTTTTTCAGTTACATATGATACCATTTGAAATTTAAGAGACCAAAACGTTTAAAAAATTTGAAATATTTCCTATCAAGAGAAGAAAGTAACCGTTTTTGGCATTATCAATCACATTTATTCTAATTTATTATTCTAATAATGAAGTGCCTTAAATAAATTAATGATGTATCAATAAAATAATAATGGAATAAATAAGAAAATGACATGTGGAAAACAAATTAGTCAAAAATGCTAAGAAAATTACATGTGGCAAAATCAAGGAGAACATGACAAGTGGCAAAAACATTTTCATTTATTAGAGAGGATATATATATATATATATATATATATATATATATATATATATATATATATATATATATATATATATATATATATATATATAGTAATGAGACCTTAACCAGTCTTCCTATAATTTCTTAGTGTATATCAATTGTATGCAATCAAGATTCAATAGGCTGTTGAATTTAATGGGTCTGCCCTAAGCCCACAACCAAACAAGGAACAGGGCTTAAAGCGGACCCATCAATTCTAAGTCGGTTGAGTCCTAATTATATATAGCCCTAGTGTATACACCTTTGAAATTATAGATCCACCAGTAAGGGTCCTAAATTTTTATATAAAGTAAGGTTTAGACTAAACAGCTAGGGGTTTCCTTGGTCGATGTATGCCATAAGGCACCCGAGCCTTTAGATCAATTTGATGAATAAGGTATTACCATTCATCTACGTTTATAGTCTATAAGCCTAAAGTAGCAACGTAATTCACAAGACAGTATAGAATGGTTAAATTTGTCATCTTACTTTGGGAGATGACCAGACATACCATTACAGTTGTCTGATCTGGACCCATCATTTCTCGTCATTCAAAAGGAATACTAAGAGGTACTCCGGTATGGAGCTACCATACATCGAGACCTATTAGTATCATAGGAAAGAGTTCTACTCTCCGTTTCTAACACACATAACCTTAACATGATGCTTCCACTATTCAAACTTAATTGAACTAAGGATCCTTTATATGTCTTATTTCCCTAAAAGGCGAGACTATCGGGCTTACAAACTTTCCTTGAAATACCAACTCTATGTCACACCCCAAAACCAGAACGGCAGAAACGTTCGGAGGCGGATGACTTCTTGTGTAGTATCATAACAACGAATATAATAGTGAAGAAAGCAAACACAACCATGCATCCGACAACGAATATAATAGTAAAGAAAGCAAATCACTCACATAAGTAGATCAATCAGTAAAATGACTTGGAATCACAGATAAATCTTAATTACAGGTTCATAATAAAGACAATGACTATAATTACAAGTTACACTTAAATCGGAGTAAGTGTAGTTCAACTTACAGAGTATTATGATGAAAATCGAGGATTATGCGGGCAGAATTCAGATCTAAGAGTTTCTATTCACCGTACCGCAGGGCTTTGCCGAAGAGTTTAGGAACCCAGGAGAAAAAGAGACTACGGGTTTCGAGAGATTTCTAGAGATATTTCAAGGGAGATAAGTAGAAAATGAATAAAAGCTGAAACTATATGTAGGGGTGAAAAGTGATTGGGCGTCACGCATCTGGTCGGAGTGTACCATACATGTTAAATGTTCATCGCACATGAAAATATGTTATTTTTGAAAAAAAAAAAAAAAAAAAAAAAAAAAAAAAAAAAAAAAAAAAAAACCCTGCAGTTTGTGATGTCAAAACACAACATTCTATACTATTTTACATGTACAAAGAGTATTCAAACAAAAAAAATATTAAAAATGACCAAGAACACGTTTCGCAAGTCTTAGGTCACTAAAAAACAATGTTTTAAAAACCAGTTTGAACCGGCAAGTTGTACCAAGAAACAAGAACGACAGCGGTTCAATAACGGTCGGTTAATTTCTAGATCAAATCAAACCTGAGGGTTTGTTCAAAAATCACCATCTTCTTTTTGGAATTAATATTGTCTTAAAATGAACAAAACCAACAGTTTAATTTGGTTATGCTGGAGATATAACATCACCAATATTATCGAACCTATCAAAATGGTCTATAAAGAGTTTGTAAGAGTTTTTTTTATGACGTTTGACAACTACATGACATCACAACATAGAATAACATCATAAGTTTGACAACTAATCATAAACTCAAAACATAGCAAAAACAACAAAACTGTTTGAAAATCAAACTATTTTGTACGTTTGTACATATACACACATTAAACATCATATAACAACACATAGTAAAACATTTCTTTATAACTCAGAAAACGCTATAAACTCATGTCAATATAACCATGAACAAGGTGATCTTTTTAAAACAAGTCATCATAGCACACAAACAAGAAGAAAAATGTTTTACTTACAAGGTTGATACTTGATAATGAAGTAATTCTCCAGTTTGAATTTAAAGTTTTCTGAATGAATTTACAAAGTATATATATATATATATATGACAAATTGTGGAGAAAGACAATAATACCCATTCCAGGAATCACAAGAAGTCAAGCAGATCATCAACCCCATTTCATTTCTGGCATTTTCAGTTGTCTGAAATCAAAGGAACCTGTTCATAAGAATCACAAGCATGAAGCTTACTGCATATGTCTTCTTTCTCCAAAAACTGCTCTGCATTTGCAAGAATCAAAGGTGCATATTCGAATACCAATGATTTACACTGAAAAAAAAAACACAACATTTCATCAATTAAGTTATAAATCATCCAATTGTTTATAAAAAAGAACACCAAAATGAGCCATTAAAGTGTCCAAATCGCTAATTCTTGCAAATTAAAGTGTTTCTTTGGAAAAAAAATGGAAATTTGCAAAAGAAAACAAAGAACAAGTCGAGTATTCTGTAAAAAAGGGACTACAAGAATAAAAAGTTTTATATAAATTGGAAATTGATCAAACCTTTGGTAAGTACTTCTCCACAGTTTTGCATTGTTTCAAGAGCAACTGCAAGATTTCCAACTGAAAAATAACCCAAAAAAATAATAATAATAATGAATTATTTCATTTCAAGTTTTTCCAAACATGGTAAAAATCTTTCAAGATGAATTATTTATAAAAGTTGGATGGTTTTAATAAAGATTTTTAAAGTAAAATGCTCAAATTAGAAGATCAATACCTGATTATCAGGATCTTTTAACAAAGAAACAGCTTCTGAAACAGCTAAATGACAAACATCACAGCTATTTTCTGAGAATTCATGAGCATAAGCAACAATTTCTTTGCAAAGTCCAACTTTTCCACAAAAGTCTTCAGGTTTAACAGTTGAGATTTCAAGGAAAAATAGAGGAGCATAGTAATCTACTAAAGTGATACACTGCACAAAGAAACAAATCAAATGAGAAGGGCATTTTCGTCTTTTGCGCATGCGAGAGAACATGAGCAAGAGCAAGTTCCTATCCCTTTTCCTATTTGCCCTTCTTTTTTCCTCTCGTGTTGAAACTGATGAATATTGTGAAATTTGTTCTTGGAAAGGGTAAAACGGTCAAATAGTTAAAAAAGCAAACCTGTTTCTTTAATGACTGTAATTTATCACAAGATTCATGAAGAGCGGAGATGATTTCTTTTTGGGTTTTGTTTTGTTCAAGGTAAAAGAGAGCTTCAGAAGCATATTCTTCACACAAAGTACACAAATTGTCATTTTTGCCCTCGTTTCCCAAAACTCCAAATCTCTTTGCAGCCTTTGATTGCAAAACTACAAGGATAAATAACGTGTTATTTCAAAAATCTTATAAAAGACTCGATTCAATACAAAAAAGTAAAATTAAATATAATAATACAAGATTGACTTTTGTCTACAAGATTCCTTTATTTGTTGTTTCTAAGAGTTAAATTTATAAATTTGATGAAAAAAAAATGGCTACTCTAATATTAAAGTCAACTATTTCATCATTAGACCTCGTTTTCCAATTGCCTTTTGCACATTGGTTCTACTTTTGGTATATATGGATGATTAATTTGGCTTATTGTAGAAAGCATGACTTAATACAGAAAGTCAGGAAATTATTTAAAAAAAAAATTGATTAATAGAAATACCTGAAATTGCAGAAACCTTGTTTCTAAAGGAAGAAGTCAACTCTCTAGCCTCACATACCAAGCCAACAGCCAGCAAAAAAACAAAGACTAGACCAAGTTTTCCACCCATTCTGCATGAAGGGTAAAATGGTCATTTACTCTTGTTCAAATTGCTCATTTAGTCTAGAAAGAAACAATATTTGTTCATACAATACTTCTGCCATACAAACATCATTTATCCAGAGGTATATTACCAACAAACAGGATTCGAAAATTAATTTCTTGAAGTTTCATTAAACATCAAATCCACAAATCACCTCGAAACTATAACAAAATAAAACAAAAATATTATACGACCCTTGGTTTAAAAAGGTAATATTTGACTTTTGAACGACAAAGTAGTTGCTTTTTTTTATAATAGGCGTAAAAGGTTTATCCATCATTTTTACACCAAATAATTAACGTTCTTAAATAAAAATAAAGTGTTCTATTTTCATGAGGCTTATGGAGTATTGAAATTTGATAATGATTTCTTCAGTTTAAACCAAAAGATTGTTGATATTACATTAAATTATCAAATATAATCACAATTGAAAAACTAAAATATATGTGTGTGAAGTTTCAGTTCAAAAGGAGCTACAATAGAAGTTCATACAATCAACCACAAATACTTAAAATTGCAAAGTCAAGAAATCTTAAAATTTACAATCGATAGGCCAAATACTTAAAATTGCAAAGTCAAACCACACTTAGAATACAAGAGCCCGAGAACCCTAGCTTTAGTTATTGATCTGGTTTTTTCTTGAAGACCAAAACTTTGATCGTAATTCATAAGAATAATAAGAGGCAATAAATCATAGATCGTAGTAGGAACAAGAACCCATAAATCTTAAGCGAAAAAACTAGCTACAGATACAAAAAAGAACCCTAATTTCTATCGAAATTCATCGTCAAAAATCAAAATTAACATGTATTACAAGAAAAACGCCATACCTTGAGTAAGAAACAGAGATAAAGAGTCGAAAGTCGAGTGGGAGAAAGATGATATATTGGTTAACCAAGTTTTTGGCTTTGAAGTAACGTGATAATTTGATAGATCATCAAAGGGATCGTCGCTCACATATAGAAGGAGGAAAGTCTCCCCCACCCATTGTTGTTCTCAAATGTGCTTATTTGGGTCCTTTATCTTTCACTATTTACAAATTGAATCCTTTATGTTAAGAAAACTACCATTTTGACCCTTGATTTCTACTTCCACTATGTATTGATATTTCATAGGAACTAACTAATTAACTATTAACCAACCCTTCAAAACAATCAAATCTAACAATAACCTAAGAAAATTATAAAAAGCTAAATCATTAATTTTATTTGGTTGGCTGCTGAAAATAAAAATAATTGTTTTATCTTTATAGATCTTTCAGTTTTATATTTTGATACCTTTTTATTTATTTCTTTTTACAGTAAAAACCAATATTGTAAAAATCACGATTATCCTTAGGCATTACTCGACCGACTAGATAACGTCTAGCGATTAATCTCTGCATATACAATGATTGAAATTTTAATACTTTAAAAAGTTTTATCTTAATAGAAACCATTTGATGAATGATTAGTGTTGTGCTAATCATATTGGGAGAATTTTATATATGTCCCTCTTAAACATCAAAATATTATATTTGTCCAACTTAATTTCTCAATATCATATTTATCCTTCGTAAACCTTCAAAATATCATATTTGTCCAAATCATTTTTATAATGTTTTTAATATTTTATAATCATTTTTTATACCTTATAATTATTATAATAATTAAAAATTTTAACCATATTATCCTTACGTCTAAAATAATGGAATGTGAACTTCTAAATAATTAGAATGCGTCCTCTTGACAAACAAAAAAGATTCATCTTCAACCCTCTCTATAGAATGTATATTTTGATTTTTTTTAGTTTTTGTTGTTGGTGATTATTATCATGTTATAGACGGAGAATATTTTAGATATTACCATTGATATTTTTAATGTTTCAAAAGTACATATACGATATTTTGATATTTAAGGAGGACATATATGATATTTTGATATTTAAAAATGACATATATGACATTTTGAAATTTTATGATGGGTAAATATGATATTTAGAAATTTTATGAAAGGTAAATATGATATTTAGAAATTAAGTTTGACAAATATAATATTTTGATGTTTAATAAGGGCATATATGAAATTCTTCCAATCATATTAACTTATTTTGTTATAATATTAATGATATTTACAAACTTTGTTTTGATATTAGTTAAAATTAATTTTTTAAAATTCAACAAATTGGCAATTAATGGTCTCTGATTAATCTGTGCATAGCCGATTAATTTCTTAACATCAATCTACGGACTAACTAATATTGAACATTTTTACAACCTTGGTAAAAACTCGTGTTTACATTAAAACACTAAAAAAATTTAGTACAGGTCGCCTTTTGAATGATTACGGATATGTTGGTCATTATTTGTCTCAAAAAGGCAATAAATTTATGAAAAATGGATAAAACTAAATTCCAATAGAAGAATAGGGGCCAAAATAGAACTTCTGGACCATAAAGGATGGACGGGATAATTAAGGAAGATTCGTGTGATTAACAAATACGAAATATCAGAAGCAACAAATGGATAAATACAAGAATAAGAATATTATCCGATTATTGTTGATATTTGAAAATATGTCTTTGTTCTTATAAATCATTTTATCCAATTAAATGATTGAAACGATGACATGTATTATATTATTATACTAAGGAGAAATTAAATTGATTCCTATCTTTTATGCCTATAAATATTCCTACCCATTAACATTATTACAAATGACAACATTTCATATTTTTTTAACTATCTCATTAAGAATATATTAGAAATATATCAAATCAAATTAATTTGAATGGATGAATAATGACATGTATCATCATATTAATGGGTATGAATATTTGTTGGCATAAAAAGTAGAAGACAATTTAATTTCTCGTATACTAAGATAAGATATCATTAAATTAACATTAAATATTACACATGTCATTATTTAAATTGATAAGATGATTTGTCGGAACAAAAAATAAGAAAATATTTAATTTCTCTTCGATCAAATTAGTAGCTACCTTCCTAACATTATAGATGAAATATGCAACGTGCATAGACAAAAAGTAGGGGCATTTAGATATTGGATTTTGATTTATGAATGCATATTCAAAATGGTTACGTGTATCAGATACCAAAATTTCAACCTACAAATGGATCTTCTTTTATTTTTTACATAACCAAATTGCATATTTATTTTTCGGGTATGAGTTTGTGAGAGATTTTAGTTTTTAGGTTTTAAGAAAAATCCTAATTTGAAAAGGTTTCATAATTAAAAGTCATTTTATGTAGCTTTTAAGATATTTTAGTTTTTAACTTCTATATTTTATCTTATATTATATATTTCAAAGTTTACAATAACTTTTGTCATAATTTTTATACAAATAAAAACTATAACTTTTAACCACTAGCTACCGATTAGTTTTATAAAATATACCCTTTATGTTTGATATCTTACTTAAAAAATCAACTAAGGCTATATATTTATTGATAACTAAAACGTATTTGAACCAAACCAAATTATTTATTCTATACTTGTAGCATATGAAGAAAAAATAATCATTAAGGTTATGTTTGGTGCACTAGCTGAAAAGCTAGTTGTTGGCTGAAAAGCTAGCTGATAGCTGAAAAGTTAGCTGTTAAATATAAAGCTAGCTGGTAACTAAAAAGCTAGCTGATAAAAAATAATGTTTGGTAAAACTAGCTGAAATATATAAAATTACAGAAAATGACATTTAAAAATTGTTTTCCTATAATTAATTAAGGGGTATATTTGGAAAATTTTAAAAAAAAAATTCTAAAAAGCTAGTCTAAATAGTTTTTTAAAAAACTAGCTTAAAAGCTACTTTTTGGCTTGGCAAACATGACAACATAAAAAAGCTCGAAAAATAAGTTAGATGTGGCGCGCCAAACATAGCCTAAGTGTACCGCCATAAACTTCAAAATCAGAAATTACAAAATAAAAACTTTTACAATTTGGATATTTGATATTTGATCTATCAAAGTTTTGAAGTTTACGATCCAAATTTTTTTAATAATTGTGAATTGAACTTTAAGTTTTTTCCGATTAAATCCTTTGAGTAAGATAATCTTAGGGTGCGTTTAGTTGCGGAAAAATGGGCCGTTTTCCGGAAAAAATTTCCCAAATAAATGAGAATTATGAAAACGCGTTTAGTTCGTCTATTTTTCTAAATTTTTACGGAAAATAAAAATTTTCGGTTTTGCTAAAATTACAAAAAAGTTGGAAATTTCTGGAAAACTGATAATCATTGTTTTCCACATTTTTCTAATTTCAAAATTTTTCTAAAATATAAACACACACCCACTCCACCCCATCCACCTATACCTACCCTCACCTTAACACCCCCACCCCCCCCCCCACACACACATACATACATAGCTACCCCCCCCCACCCACCCACACACACACGCAAACACACACACACATACATACCCACCCCCCCCCCACACACACACACCCGCACACTCACACACACCAACCCACACATACACACATACATACCCACCCACCCACAAACACACACACACACATATACATACATACCCACCCACAAACACACACATACACATACATACCCACCCACAAACACACACACACACATATACACATACATACCCACCCACCCACAAATACATACACACATACACATACATACTCACCCACAAACACACACATACACATACATACCAACCCACCCACAAACACACACATACACATACATACCAACCCACCCACAAACACACACATACACATACATACCCACCCACAAACACACACACACACACATACATACATCCCTACCCACACACACACCCACCCCCCCACACACCCACCCACAAACGCACACACATACACATACATACCCACCCACCCACACACACTTATATACATACCCACCAACGCACCCCCACACACAAACACACTCACACACATACCCACCCACACGCCCACAAACACACACCCACACCCACACAAACCCACACCTACCCTCACCCTCACAGACACACCCACCTACACACACAAACCTACACCTACCCCACAAACACACACTCGCATCCCCCACCAACCCAATACCACCACGACAATCACCAACCTACCATCACCATCACCACCACCACTAACCCGTCACTAGCACCACCACCACCGCTACCCCCACCATCATCACCACTGACATAATTGTCGTCGCCACCACCATCACCTGTCATCACCACCACCGCCGCCGACCCGCTACCGTCACCGTCATCGCCCCCACCCACACTCTACCACCGCTACCGTTTTCTAAAAATGAAAACCGATAGAAAAATACACATTTAAACACGTTTTCTAATTTTTTAAAACTGAAAATAAAAAATGAATAAGTTTAACTAAACGCGTTTTCTAAATTTTTCAATGAAAAATGAAAACGGAAAACGAAAGTCGAAAAGGGAAAACAAAAAACGGAAAATGAAAATTGTTTTTCCGTAACTAAACGCAACCTTAAGTGTTGTGGTTTTCATTTATTTATATTATTATTCGCCTTTTAAAAAAATTATAAAATTTTTAAACTGGAATGAACTACCGGACCTGTTCACCATTCACCCAAATCGTTGCTAAATCAGCTATCATTTTTAATACCAATTTCCAATTAACAAATTAGGTGGGTGTTTGGCAAAGCTTTTTATAAATAGCTTATTAGCTTTTTAGCTTTTCAAAAAGCTAATAAGCTAAAAAAATGTTTGTGTGATTAAAAAACGTTTTTTAAAACAGTTTTGTGGATAAAAAAAATCTTTCAAAAAGCTGAAAATCCTAGCTTTTTAACCATTTTACTTTTATATTCATATCCAAACACGTTTTTCGTAAAAGTCATAAGCTAATAAGCATTTTTCTTAAAAATTACTTTTACTATAAAAAAAACTAACCCAAACACACCCTCCTAGGTTAATTATTCTTATCCAAGCACTTTTTTAAAAACAGTTTTTTCTAAAAGTCATAAGTTAATAAGCGTTTTTCTTAAAAATTACTTTTATCATTAAAAAAAATAAAAATAAATAAATAAATAAATAAATAAATAAATAAATAACCTAACCCAAACACACCTCCTGGGTTAAGTATAGGACTACGGACCAAGATATTGGGCTAGTAAAGGTATGTTGGGCTACTAATGAAATCATACAGAAATAAATAAGTATTTAATGGTAGTAGGGCGGCCCGCCATCAAAAAATAAATTGCAATAGGGACTATAGGACTATTGAGTTGCCTTGACATTAACATGATCACTACTTTTTTAAATATAAAATCAGATTTTATTTATTAATATTTTCGTTACTAACTGACATGTAATCGTTTATTGTGTTTGGTTGGCTATATATATTAAAAATAAATAACAGAAAAAAAAAAAAAAAAACATTTTAGATGATCTTTTTTTTTACGGATTTAATGTATAAAAAAACTTAATGGTTCAATGTTCAATATATATATATATAGTTGTTTTTTATTTAATACTAATAATAATAGGTTAAGTTAGGAATCAGATATCATTGATATTAAATTATGATTTTATATTAATTTCCTAGAATTGTCATTATTTTTTTCAATGAAAATCACATTTGTATCAAAAATTATGAATAATGAAACATATTGTTATGCTTGTATAATAAGTTATTATGTTATAAAAATTGTGTATTACACCGTTGACAACTTAACCATAATTTTGTTTAATAGCATTGTACTTCAATTTCTATTAACAACATTATACTTATATTATGGATTATTTATGATATTTTAAAAGCAAAAAGTATCAATGTAATTTCATTTTATTGTGCTTTCAATTCATATTTAAAAAAGACAAGACCATGAAAATACATTGTTATTTATTGCATTTGTGCAATGAAAAATAACCTCTTAATCATAAGTTGTTTTATACAACTACAACCTGAAGCAAATCGAATGTTCAATTAGATATTACAAAATATATTGTCATAATTAGCCAGATATTTCAAAGAGCATTGACTTAATCATAAATTTAGTGGGTTTCGGCTTATATTATTAGACTTAACAACTGGGTCATTAATTGAGGGCAAATTAACCATTTTGCCATTATCTTATTCACTTCTTTCAAAAAACTAAAAATCAAACATAATAACGAAAGAAAATTAAATTAATAACATGAAAATTACTATATAAAAATTCAAATAAATGATTTTTTTTCGACCCATGGTCATTAGACATAACAACTATTAAATCCAAACAAAATGATCATCTTGTCATTGTCTTCTTTGTCTCTTTCAATAAGATAGTTATAGAAAACAAATTCAAGTAAGTTAACATAATATATAACGAAACATAAACAATGCATAAACAAATAACATAAAATATATCATTTATACTGACAATATTTTTTCTAGACAACGAAAAGAAAATGAAACATAGCCTTATTCCTTTTACATGTTCTTCAAACATAAGACTTTAAAAAACAAATAACAATTCTACAAAAACAAGGACAATTACATCATTTGTCGATTTCAACAACATTGAAGATAAACCGAGGAACTTCCACAAGTCATTTTCTTTAGTTCTTGGCACCGACATATTAAAATTCGTTTTACCGTTCACCTTATAAATTAGCAAATGAAAGTCATGAAAGATTTTGATTTTCAAAGCCATCAACATAGGCCATAAATAAAGTTCTTCACTCTAAAAACTAAAATGAGTTTCTTTATTCTAGAAAACTAAAGACGAAGTAAAGGTACAAAAGAAATACATACACCTATTACAAGAATTAGTTTATTTTTGTAGGAAAATCATTACTTCTTATGAAAGGCCAAGGGTATATGCTCTATTTCATATTCTATTACTAACTACCATGAAGCACATGCTCATCAATGACCAAAGTGATTCATCCAACACCATTTGATATTCATATGAATGTCACCATGGGCATAATATGATGCTTAAATACATTCTAAAGGACTATATGCTCTTAAAACAACCATGGAATTACCAATTTAATTCCATAGTTTCCCAAAATAGCCCTTATGGCTAAATAATCATTCGGATCACTTTTAGTTCAAGTAATTATTCTTGTTTTGGATCCAAATCATAACCAAAGTGTCAATCATGATCCTTGAACATCATTTACTCATAATAGATCTTTAAACCCTTAGAAGGTCATAATCCAACAATGAAATCCCTAATTCTAATTATCACGCTTTAGATTCTCTCATTCAATAAGTTATGCATCCAAATGGATTTATTGGAAAATAAAAAAATCCATATATGATCATAGAATCCATCTTATTCATATCGTATCAACCTCATGATCGCAATTTGAGTTCTAGGGTTTAGGGCTAGATTTGAGCCAAACTCAAATTCACACATCAGATTAAGGTTTTGAGCTTGGAACCTCATCAAACACACTACAATGGTTAGAAAACAAAACCCTAATGACAAGTTTGATATAACCTTGACTTTGGGTTAAAAAGTGTACCAAAAAGAAAACAATAATCCTTTCACATTTATTGAGTATTGAATTTTTGTGAAAGATAACGAAAAATGGAAAGTAGTAAACACATCTGAACAACATGTCGACAATGGATCAAAATGGTAAAAAAAAAAAAAACATATGAACCTAACTACTTAACTACACTACACCATATTCTTGTTTTGGAATCAACTTACACGGTGATAGTACTGTTCAAATTACACCACCTTCATATACAATGGGAAGAGACGAAGAGAAACACAAAGATAAGGATAAATCCAAAGATTCGAATGATTTAAAACTAATGGGTGCGGAGATCATGGGTCTAAATGCAAGATTAAATAAATTTTTAGATTTACTTGCAGAAAAAAAAAATAACTTACGAAAAAAACTAATGACTTGAAACTATTAATGCAAAACATAACTCATTATACTCGGAGGAATATGAATTGGCTTTGGCGGTAAAAGTCAAAATTAGGAAAAGACATAACATTTTTTTTCCCGTTTTTAAATGCATGTTGTGTGTTTTTTTTTTTCAAGTTTTTAGGTTTTTTTTTTCATTGTATGTTTTTTATTTTATTTTAAGTTTTTAGTTTCATGTTATGTATTTTTATTGATGTATATATATATATATATATATATATATATATATATATATATATATATATATATATATATAAATAAGCACAACCTATTGTACATATATATGTAAAAAACCTTTATATATCTTTATGTTTAAAAAAAACTCTTATGTTAATGTTTACCATTCAAATAAAATAAAAATATGAGTTTTTAAGAGAAAACATCGGCTAAAAATCTGATGTTGCATTTTTTTTTTCTAATATGACTAGGATGTTAATTGTTATAAAAATGATTAGTTAAGGAAAGCGAGAAAATCAAATGTATAGTTTCATACATAAAACACAATCAAGCAAAATTAATCGAAATAAATGTCAGTTCGACATGTTTTTACATATGATCGACAAAATTTAATGTGTATGTCATATTATATTTTTAGTTTGTCATTTCTCATCGGTATTTTACTTTTATTTGAAACGTTAATAATAATATAAGAGTTTTTATATATATAAAAATAATATAAATGTTTTTTATTTATATGTATTTGAAACGTTAATAATAATATAAGAGTTTTTCTGAATATAAAAATAATATAAATGTTTTTTATTTATATGTAGAGTCGGTTGTATTTTTTTGTGTGTTTCCATTTTAATTTAAATTAATACTAAAATTTAAGATTTTTGTTTTAATTGAATTATTTAAAAAAGTTATAAAAAAAATAAAATAATTAATGCATGTCATTGGTTACCATCGTAGTGTGGTAAGAAAAAATAAAAGTATGATAAAATTGAGACAACCTTGATGTGATCAACAAAAGAGACTCTCCTCTCTCCATTTGTCTCGAAAATTATTGCAATATGTTTAGGCTACAGGTGAAGATTATGTAACTCTTGGTTGTAAAATCGCCTATGTCATCCGCACATCAAAAGTGCGTCAGCACCCACCAGTAGAGACTATAGAGTGGATCCTTGCGATTTCCACACCAAGGCTTTACATCAGCTCCCACTCACAATTTTACCAATCATATTATAAGTATATAATAATAATTATAAATATATAATAATAAGTAATAACTAACTCGTAGATTAAATATTTAAAGTTCTTATATCAATAAAAATACATTTGATAAAAATCAATATCATTATACTTATAATTTTTTTTTTTTTTGGAAAGGGAACTTCCCTAACGAGGGTTTCTGGGTCAGCTTACGCGCACCGACTAATCCTCCGCTGCAGCTCATGCCTTGGAGTCACTGCAGGCGAACCTTCATGGTCACAAGGGCTGAGTAATGTTAGGATTTGAACATGGGTCAATAGGTTATCCATCATATCTTCCACATGTCTTACCAAGTCACCACAACCCAAATGGTTTATACTTACAACTTAATATGAATGTAAAACGTAAATTTAACATAAATTAAATTTTTAACTATAATAATAACTAAGTCATAAATTAAATATTTAAAGTTCTTATTTTAATAAAAATACATTTGAAGAAAATCAATATCATTATATTACATTTGATGCTCCCCTTTCAAAACGGCGAATGATATTCAAATCCTTTTGTTCAATTGGGTAAAGAATAGATTGAAGTTTAATCTTATCATAAGGTTTAATTGGTGTATTTCTTTTTTGTGCTAGAGTCTTGCTAGTTTATAATGCATTTGTTGTTAAAAAAAGGTAAAATTAACATAACTTTTGTGTTAAGAAAAATATTAAGATTGATTTGACAGATATTTCAAAAAAAAAAAAAATATAACTTATATCAAATGTGAAATATTCTCATTAATCATCATAGAAATAGATATTTACGAAGCACAGCCAATTTTATCAATGACTTGTGACAATGGTTAACAAACAAATACAAAGATTTGAACTAAGATCTTCTATAAGATCTTTAAAAAAAAACGTTAACATCACAATCCTTCTACAATAAGCTTTCAACAATAACAACAAAATAAAGAAAATCGGCCCCCATCTAGTCAACCAATTACCATCTCAATTTTCCAACACACAAAAGCAACTTATCCATAATTCAAGAGTCGATCTTTAACTCAGTTTACATACGAACATTTGAGATGGATATTTCAAGAGCAACCTTTATCCTTTAGACATTATATATAATTGAGGTAAAACCGTAAAAGAAGTCAAAGTAATAAGTCCAAAAGGTTATAGTGTGATTTGGATTTTGGTGACTCGAATAAGTACTCTGATTCGAAACGGAGTAAAAAACACGAATGATGATTTCAAAGGGATAAATGTTTAGAGTAAACTACTTGTAATCTTGTATAGTTATATATGTGCTCGACCCAACAGTTGCTAGATTTTATGATTATAAGTATTTACAATTAGGATTCCAATATAATCACTTTTGAAAATAAGTGTAAGCATGGGAAGTGCAAGGGAAACAACAAAATGCAAAAAGGCATAACTCCCAATCTACAAGGAAGTACATAAGGCATGAGCAAAGCACGTAAAGGTCTTGGTGCATGGGTTTGGCTCGACCGTCAGTCCCAAATCTCTTCATTTGTGTCTTCAAATTCCGTATTTTATTTATATTTATTAAGATTTTTGGTTTTATAAATTACTTTTTTTTTGTATAATAAACCACATTACATATTAGTTAGTCACATGATATTTTAAGAAATAATTACCAATCGACTTTGTTGCTTTCTAATTTGAAATTTAGATGTATATGTGAAAATTATAACTCTTTTATATAAAAAGATCATATAGTGTCTTTTATTGCGATGAAGAGGTTAAGGATATTACAATTTCCTTTCTCCTTAAGACCTTAACATTTGTAAACATCATGTATTCTCACTTTGTCATGCGTAAGTATGACCGACAAACCTCTAAAAGCCTTTATAATCCAATGAAAACCCCTACCACCACATTAGGTAATGGTTGGTAATGGTATGTAGTAAATAAAGAGATGATTAAAATTAAACAATATGTTTGTTTGTCTATAAAGAATGTAACGGGACATTCCTCGTGAACTTATTTACATTGTCAATGAAGGAAAAAAAAAATGGGGTGAAAGAAAAGCGGAGGGAATCCCTCCCGACCGGCTTATATCTTGAAAGATATTTTCCAAAGAAAAAATGTTTATAACTTTATTTCTCTTTTTTTTTTTTTTTTAATTAATAACACGCTACATTTCATTTCTTTCTAAAAAAAGTTAAAAAAAACACATTTTTTTTATCTTCCTTTCCTTTTAAAACTCAAACACATTGCATAAGAGCGGTGTTTTTTTTTTCTTCAAGAAATGCAATGATATATTATAATAATAAATTACTTTTTATTCACATAATCTTTCATAATACCAATCTTTTAAAAAAAATCAAAACTTCAATCAAAAATACTTTTTATTTTTATAACTAACTAAAATTTATTTTTATTATAGTTCTATATTAAAACTTTAATTAAAAACATTTTTTATTTTCATAAATAAATAAAATTATTTTTTATTATAGTTATATTCTAAAATTGCATGGTATTTCTTTTTCGTAAACAGTTTTTTAATGTTAAATAGTTATTAACTATTACATGACATATATTTTTTAATGAAATGAAATATGATTATATTGTAATTTATTTAACCATGTGTCCTTAGTGAAATGTTGTAATTTAGCTAATACTATACATTTATTTTATTTAAGTTTATTATTATATGATAACATTTTTTCTTTATCTCGCAAAATAATCTTCTTTAGCTTTTTATTTATAGAAAGTAGACAAAATATTTGAATAATTTATTTATTTCTTCGAACTAACTAAATATGACAATATATTTTAATAAATCATTTTTACGTTGTTTAATTCTTTTTTCAAGAATTTATTTCATCTTACAAAATAGATCCTAGAGATTTTTAATTGTTAAAATAAGTTCTAAATATTTTAAATTATTATCCAAAATAATGCTTTTCACACATTTAGTATAAAAGATCATTCATAAGACTCTAAAACAATAGTAATATGAAGTGGCAAAACTTTGGGGCCTTTATGCATAAAACATTCTTATTACTTAAAAAGACAACTAATTTGAGTGAATTGAGATCTCAACCTTTTAGTGAGTGGGGTGACAACAACACCATCATGACTCTTCCCCAACTATAAAGACACTCACATTCTCTATGCCAATATACCATCATAGTAATGTATAAAATCGATGTCGCTTATTAAAATTACATAAATTTTATCATAAAAATGTTGCATCTATTTACAACAATGTATAACAAAATTAAATATGTTTAGCTCATTACATATTGCCTCTGTATAGTGTATGCATGTAGATATTATTATAACACAAATGAAGTAAAGTATCTCTATCTCCTATGAGAAGTTTCTTGAAAGATCGATCAATAATATTGCATTTACTCAATTACTCTATTTAATTTCACATATTAAAATGAATTTATTTTATTAAATATTATTTTTGGATATGTTTTTTTGAATATGATGTGTCTAAAACTAAAATATTATATAATAGACTTTATTAAACATCTAAAAAAGATTAGATGAAATTAGTTGATGGTTGTAAAAGATTTTTGATAATAGTATTTTTTAAATAAAATTTATATAAACTGATTTGTCAAATTAAAGTCATTAAAACGTCAATAGTTCTAGATGCTAAGAATGATAATTATAAACACAATATATGCAAGTATCGTGATTCAGTAATGTAATGATAAGAAAAAAAAAAACAATAATAAAAAGATTATGTGGACCGAAATTAATGTACCAATAACTAATACTAAAATTCCGCTTTTGAAGGTAATGTATCATGCCCAACCAACACCATTAGCCATAAGTGTCACTAAAATACTATTTATAATGTAAAAGAATACATGAGGCCACCTTTTATGGAGTGGGATACAACACAATCATATCCACTTTGCTCCCATTGGTTGACTTATCACCATTTGCACACTAAACACAATAACTATGTGAAACTACACCCCGAATATTTTCTCTCATGAACCTACTTTCATTACTTGCATTACTCATTCATTTCTCATCTCATTTTTATGGCCATTGTATCACCAATAACATTCATCTTGGTTCGGAAACTACCCTTGATGTACCCATGTTGTACATTACAGGACTTGTCGAAAAAGCATTTATTCTCGAGACCAGTCAGCCTACACCTAACTTTCAGGCAGGGCTTATTGTTGAAGCAACTGAAGACAAGTATGTTTGTTCGTTTGTACTTTTTCTTGGGAACATTAAGGTTTGGAGTTCATCTCATTTATCACGGTTTTTCACCTCTGGGAAATGTATGCTCACTCTCAATAGGGATGGTGACCTACAATTAACAGGCCAAAAGGGTGAGATAGGATGGCGAACCGCAACCTATGGGCAAGGTATAGAGGTAATTCTGGTATATTCTGGTGTATTTTGTTAATTAAGACCCATAAAAATGGTTTCATTTGTTAAGTGCTTATTATGGAACATGCATTAGGGACTTGTATTGTACAAGTCGCCAATGCATATGGCATACGTCTCATGGTATACTTTTTTTTTTGTGTCATGAAAGTTTTTGTTAGAGAACCGTTAATACACACATCTCTTATCTTACTTTTAAATCTACAGACGCATGCATTGAGCTTCTCAATGTAGGTAACTTATTTTGTCTTGAACTCTGAAGTATAATTCATTTGGTATACACGTTAAAAAACCCATAAAATGAAATAACGAATATTTGTTAATTTGTTACTTTTAAACATGCATTGGTGACTTATATCGTACAAGTCGCTAATGCATGAATCGAGTTTCTATCTTAGAAATACTTTTTGCATGCTAGAAGTTATTAATGAGTTTCAAGTTATAAATGTAGTTCGTGAAGAGTACTATTCTTCTATGCATATCTAGAATAACAATACACCATATGCCACAATCATCATATATGAAATTCGAGTATAATACATGGTCTCATACATGCATTGCTTACTTGTACCATACAAGTCATTGATGCACTCACTTGATATCTAGAACCCCAACTATATTCATTTTTCACAACATTGGAAATAAAAATTGCTTCAATTTCAGTTACAAAGTTTTTTTTTCCATGTTTTAGAGGCTGCAATTATCAAACACCGGGAATCTTGTTCTTTTGGACGAATTTAACACGATCAAATGGCAAAGCTTTCATTTCCCCACAGATGTAATGCTTTGGGGACAAACATTAGACGTTGGAACAAAGCTAACTTCCTTCCCTACGAATTCAAATTCATTTTATTCATTCGAAATTCATCGTGAAAAACTTGCACTTTACCTAAACTCAGGCAACTTCAAGTACTCATATTGGGAATTCAACCCTACAAAACCCCAAAAAATCTCGTTCATTCGTTTGGCATTAAATGGGTTACAGTTATTCAACGATGACAACCACAAGATCGCTCAAATCCCCTCAAAAAGACTCCAACGTTTAAGGTTTTTAGCCATTGAGAACACAACTGGAAACATAGGGTTCTACTACTACTCAACCACCACAACAAAATTCGAAGCTTCATTCCAATCCCTAAGAAACAAATGTGATCAACCGAATCTTTGCAAAGCCAATGACATTTGTACCCTTTCAAAGGAATGTTCAAGGTTGGAAATCGAGGGGTTTTCGGGTAACTTTTGTGGGAATAGAAGGGTTGATATGCAAGAGATACGTAGCGCAATAAGCATCCTGAGAGATGAAAACAAGAAGATGGTTAACATGACGAGGGAGACGTGTGCAGGTTCTTGCATGGATGATTGTACATGTGTTGGTGCATTGTTTACAAGTGGGAATAACGAGTGTTATTTATATGAAGAAGTTAGGGGTGTGAAGGAGGTTGGTGATAATGAAAAAGTGAGTACTTTCATGGTGAAGGTTTTGAAGAAAGGCAGTAATGGACTGAAGAGATGGGCATTGATTTTGATTGTTGTTAGTGATGGATTGATCCTTTTTATATGTTTGGGAGGATTGTGTTTTTATATATTACGAAAAAGAAGATAAAATGAAACAAACTTAATTGTATCTTTTAAAGCTTGTGAAAATAATTTAAATGTAGTTTTGATCTGAACATGATATTGAATGTTTTGTATTTGTTGTTGGAAAGCAAAAACTGTATTTATGTTCATGAAATACAACAGTATATTGAATATGCCACTATAAAATGTAAATATATTTTGTAAACTTGAATAGGACTCATTGCCATGGCCCAGTGGGCCAGTAATATAATTTGCTATGCGTATGTACTATATACCTCACAAATCACATATATCTAAATTTTAAAGTGTATCATGTCAAATAATCTCAAGTTTCACATGTTTTAGTCTAACTACATTACTATAACATAATGTTGTATTATTTTTATTGCATATTTGAATAATTACGATCTTGGTTTATAACATGTTTTCTTTCATCTCGGTTATAAGTACGGACACTACAAAATAACCAGGTTTTTAGAGGAAATAAAATACCTATTTTTCTGCATTATTTATAAATCACAATCATGTTCAACGTTATAGTTCCAACCGGTTATTTTTGTCTTCTTTTAGAGTTAGATGATATAAAACTAAACACTCCGTATTAAGATCGTCCCAACCTTTAACATTACATTAAACTGATAAAATTAATGTAAAATATATAAACATTAAATAATTTTTAACCTATTACATTATATTTTACACAAAAAGTATTATATATATATATATATATATATATATATATATATATATATATATCTACCCTAATAAATGAAAATGTTATTGTCACTTGTCATTCTCTCGTTTAATTTGCCACATGTCATTTTGTTATAATTTTGAAATATATTTATTTTCCACTTGTCAATTACATCATTATTCATTTCCACTATATCATTAATTTAGTTTCCAAAAATTAAACCTACTATAATAACTATTAATTTGAAATTTGAAATTTGAAATTTCAATTTCAATTTCAAATAAATTTACACTTTAAACCATTGTATTTAACATTTTATTATAATAACTCATTTAGTACACGGGTCTAACAATTAAACACATAATTTTAATTAATTTATTTTTTGCATGTTTTTTTTTTCATAACTTTCACTTATTTCATATTTCAAACTCAAATAAACTTCTCACTTAATCGCTCTTATTTAACATTATGTTTTAATTAACCCGTATAATATACGGGTTTCACAACTAGTATATATATATATATATATATATATATATATATATTCCTTTTTATCAAACTTTTATAATTTTATAAAAACAATTTTTATATTTATTAGTTTTTTATAGACTCTAACATATATCCTTTTTTTTACAATAATTTTATACATTATATTGTCAAAGATTCATAACCAAAATTAATTATTCCATTATTACAATACGAATTGCATTTACATTATTAGATACATTAACACAACTAGATTTATTAAAAAAAACATTATAATCATATAAAATAAACTAAAATAAATGAGTTTAAAGTTGAAAGAGCAATTTTTACCATTGAAACCTTGGTGTTATATTTGTAACCAATATTATCTTTGATGTAAATTTTAGTGTTGGGTAATTTTGATGTAAGTTTTGAATCCTAACAATCATTTGATGGGTTTTTAGGTAAAACAAATAAACTAGAAAAACAATTCCTAAGTTCACATGCAACCTACTTTGGATCTATGTTTTATCTATTGAACATACAACTTTGAATTGCATAACAAGAACCCTAGAGGAGAGAGGCTATAATCGAAATTTACAACCTAGGGTTTAGTAATTACATACCTTTCAATTGTTATAGTAAACAATTGATAATTCCCTTGATCTTGATCTTGATCTTCTTGGAAGCTTAGCACCACAAGTGTAATGCCTCTAGTGGAATCACACCCAAACTAGCAAGAAGGAAAGTAGAGGAGAGAGGGGAGAGGGAGTATGCAAAATTTTGGCCCTTAGGGTTTCTTCAAAAGAAAGAGTGACCAAAACATGAACCAGGAGGCTCCTTATATAGCTGAGGGATCTAGGGTTTAGGGGAAACCCTAGTTATCCTTTGCTTAGGGCCTAAGCAAACCCAAGGGCCTTATCCAAGCCCCTATGGACGAAATTATTAGGGTTTCCTCTAAAGATTTCGTCCACCCTTATCCAAGGGGGTTCTAGAGCCTTCCACTCAACTATTAGATAATTGCAAACTAGTCCCTACACTCTATAATTAATTCTTTTAACCCCAAAATTAATTAAACAAAATGATTTCTTATTAATATATTAATCTTTTAACATATTCATTTATATTAATTTATTAATCTATTAATAAATTAATATCTCTCCTTTCATAATTTCCTTGTCTGGTTGCTAGGTTTGAGGGCAACCCAAAAGGACTGTGCTGCTATCAATTCAAGTACATATCAATTATAGTTATGGGCTTAGACACCTAATCCAACAGTCTCCCACTTGGATAAGTCTGTAACTATAATTGCTAGTATGCCTTCTAAATTTGACCAGCAAATTGTAGCTTCCAAAAAGTTGCTGCCGAACTCTGACCCAGTCAGTTACGTGTCCTAAGATAAGTGATCATATAATCCTTCGTTCTACTAGATATCCCTAGACAAAAGACATGGAATGCAATCAACCTCTTTTTCCAGAATCTATGTTTCCTGATTCCTGATTTGTGATGATGTAGGACTTCTAATTGAACACATCAATTTAGTCCTTGTTGGGCCCAGCACACAAGTCAACACCAAATCATCGAGGGGCCCACAGATATCGCTTTTCCTGTTAGGGCAAAAGGAACGAATAAACATTGACTCATATTCTTGTATCTTTTACTCATCAAACCATACATGATAATACGTTTTATAACACCAAGTTACTGATGCGTTTTCGTATCACCAATGCATAGCCGACTTGCAAATCACAACTCATATATCTTCTGTTTCAAGATTATAAGATATTATCGTCTCAGTATTACTCGTGATGAATTCCATGAAGTAATACTCTGAGCGAGGGTTTATCCAATACTCAAATCTCAATTTCTGAGTACTCATGAATGTTGCAGCAAATACATTGCCATGTCTATCCTTAGACAATCTACAATCCAGTTCATGACAGCCTTGATTCACTACTTACTTCCAAAAGTACGAGCGACTGTGGAGTTTGAATAATCTTATTATTCGGGAAGTAAAACATGCAAAAATGAAACACAATAATAAACAATTGACAAAAGGTAGAACCCAAACTTATAAATAATAATTTATTATTTAATCACCAAAATTCAATTACATTTACTTTGTTACAAGTTTCAGAAAACTAATCTAACTACTAAAACTAATATCATCTTTCAGTCCTATGCTCCGAGCATGCTGAATATGCTTAGCCCTACTCAGACCCTTTGTGAGGGGATCTGCTGGGTTATCTTCAGATGACACCCTCTTCACTATAAGATGGCCTTATTCTACTCTATGTCTGATGAAATGGTACTTTCTGTCGATATGTCTGGTTTTACCATGATCTCTCGGTTCCTTTGTCAAGGCAACCGCTCCTTCATTATCGCAGAACAGTTCCATAGGCTCCTGGATGGTTGGAACAACTCCAAGATCCCCGATGAAGTTCCTCAACCAAGCTGCTTCTTTCGACGCTTCACTTGCTGCTATGTACTCTGATTCACAAGTAGAATCAGCCACCGTATCTTGCTTGGAACTCTTCCAAGTAACTGCTCCTCCATTTAATAAGAATACCCAGCCTGACTGAGAACGGAAGTTATTTCTATCCGTCTGAAAGTTGGCATCAATGTAACCATCTACTCTCAAAGTATCATTGCCACCAAGTACAAGGACCCAGTCCTTCGTTCTTTGCAAATACTTTAGTATATTCTTCACGGCTATCCAATGAGCTCTACCTGGGTTTCCCTGATAGCGACTGACCATGCTCAAAGCAAATGCCACATCAGGGCGAGTACATGTCATAGCGTACATGATCGATCCGACAGCGGAAGCATAAGGTACACGACTCATATCATCTATTTCCTCATCTGTACTCGGGCATTGAGTCTTACTCAATTTGGTATTGCTCTGGATAGGTAGCTCTCCCTTCTTGGAATTTTCCATACTAAACCTCTTTAATACCTTATCCAAGTATGTGCTCTGACTAAGTCCAATTAGTCTCTTCTTTCTATCTCTCAATATTCTAATCCCAAGAATATAGGCGGCTTCTCCTAGGTCTTTCATGGCAAAACACTTTCCAAGCCAAGACTTAACTTCATTCAAAGTTGGAACGTCGTTGCCAATGAGTAATATGTTATCGACATATAACACCAGAAAAGTTACTATACTCCCACTAGCCTTGATATACACACAAAACTCATCTTCACTTCTAGAGAAACCAAACTCTTTGACTTTCTCATGGAAGCAAAGATTCCAGCTGCGAGATGCTTGTTTCAATCCATAAATGGATTTCTCAAGCTTGCATACTATATTGGGAAACTTTGCATCAACAAAACCCTTTGGCTGACTCATGTAAACATCCTCAGCCAACTTCCCGTTAAGGAAGGCAGTCTTGACATCCATCTGCCAGATTTCATAGTCATGAAAGGCAGCTATGGCGAGCAATATCCTAATAGATTTAATCTTAGCCACCGGCGAAAAAGTCTCATCATAGTCAACCCCTGGGGTTTGAGTGAAACCTTTTGCAACCAGTCGAGCCTTGAACGTATGCACGTTCCCATCCATGTCTGTCTTCTTCTTGAAGATCCATTTGCACCCAACTGTCTTCCGACCTGGTGCACTATCAACCAAATTCCAAACTTGGTTGTCATACATGGACTCAATCTCACTGTCCATTGCCTCTTTCCACTTGGAAGCCTCTGGGCCTGCCATTGCTTCCTTATAAGTGACTGGTTCATCTAAGTTTACCAGTGTTCTGTCACTTATGAATGTGTCACCATCTGAAATAATATGAAAACCATACAACTCAGGTGGCACACTCACCCTAGTGGATCTTCGAAGAGGTAATGATTTATCAACCGGTTCAACAGGAACTGTTTCCTCTGGTTGAGTGCTAGTGTCATATAAGGTTCCTTCATTGGTTGACTCTTGAATCTCTTCAAGGTCAATGGTACTCCCACTGTCCTCTTTGAATATGAGCTCTCTTTCCAGAAAGACTCCTCTTCGAGCTACAAACACCACGTTTTCACTAGGTCTGTAGAACAAATATCCAAAAGACTGCTTTGGGTAACCAATGAAAACACATTTCTCACTTCTAGCTGCTATCTTGTCGTGAGTCTCTCGTCTTACGAAAGCTTCACAACCCCAGACTTTAATATGTGCTAACGAGGGAACTTTCCCTGTCCACATTTCGTGAGGTGTTTTGGCAACCTTCTTTTTAGGGACAAGATTGAGGATGTGGGCGGCTGTCTCTAAGGCATACCCCCAGAAGTGAATTGGAAGTGAGGCACGACTCATCATAGAACGAACCATGTCTAACAAGGTTCGATTACGCCTCTCAGCTACACCATTTAACTGTGGTGTCCTAGGAGGAGTCAATTGTGAGACTATTCCACATTCTCTCAGATAGTCGTTGAACTCGGTACTAAGATACTCCCCGCCTCTATCGGATCTAAGTATCTTGATCTTTCTGCCCAATTGATTTTCGACTTCATGCTTAAACTCTTTGAACTTTTCAAATGTTTCTGACTTATGTTTGATCAAGTAGATGTAACCATATCTGCTATAATCGTCAGTGAAAGTCACATAGAATCGATTAGCATCCCTTGTGGTTGATCTGAAGGGCCCACACACATCTGTGTGTATGAGATCCAACAGACCTTCACCTCTTTCACAAGACCCTGTGAATGGTGATTTTGTCATCTTTCCCAAAAGACAAGATTCACACATATCATCTGATTTTAGGTCAAATGATTCCAACACTCCATCCTTTTGGAGTTGGGCTATGCGTTTCTTGTTAATGTGTCCAAGACGACAGTGCCACAAGCATGCCTTGTCTACACTATTAGACAAATCAATATTAAGTACACTATTTCCTAAGCTATCAACACAAGTCACTGTTTCATACACATCATCACAAGGTAAAGCTTCAAACACAAAAACACCATTCTTATAAACAGAAATTGAACCATTCAAATCATTAAAAGAATATTTAAAACCTTGTCTGAACAATGCATGAAATGAAATAATGTTTCTCGTCATCTCAGACGAATAGCAACAATTTATTAAATCTAATCTAACATCATTACTGAGCAAAAGTTGATAAACTCTGGTCTTGGTAACTGGTGAAGACTTTCTGTTCCCCGTGATCAAGTTTATTCTCCCATGCTCTATCTCCTCACTTTCCCTTAGCCCCTGCAAATCAGAACAGATATGAAATCCACATCCTGTATCAAGGACCCATGAACGAGAAGATAATGAGTTATTAGCAGAAATAGTGTAAATACCTGCCGAGGATGGCTTCACTTTGCCATCCTTGATATCTTGCAGATATTGTGGGCAAGATCTCTTCCAATGCCCCTTTTGATTGCAGTAAAAGCAAATGGCCTCTTTTGGATCAGAAACATGGGGAGTGGAACCATTGGGCTTAGCCTTCAGGCCATTACTAGATGACACAGCTTGAGCCTTGGTCTTCCAATTTTGCTTGGGAGGACCTTTCCTCTTCTTCCCCTTTCCCTGTCCAATGGCCAAGACAGGGGCACTTGCAGGTGTGGAGGGTATACTTTTACCCTTCATCCCTGCCTCAGCTGTCTGCAACAAGTTGTGCAATTGGGCCAAAGTCTGCTCAGTGTTGTTCAAATGGTAAGTTAAGATAAACTGACCATAACAATCAGGCAACGAGTTCAAGACCATGTCAATGGCCAATTCCTCATCGAAGTGAATGTTGAGCTTGACCAAACGCTCTATGTAGCGTTGCATTCTTTGCACATGAGATACAACTGATTCCCCCTCTTTCATCTTGCAAGCCATGAGTGACTTGACTACCTCAAACTTTTCTTGACGAGCTCGCTTATGGTACTTTTCCATAAGGTCCTTGTTCATCTCAAAAGGCCAGTAGTCCTCATAGTACCTCTGCAATTCTGGGGACATGGTTGCAACCATGATGCATGCCACTTTGGTAGCATCATCATAATGTTTCTTGTAGGCAGCATACTCTTCGGGAGTGGCTTTTGACTCATCAAGTTCTTTGAGCTCCTTTTCAAGAACATACTCTTTGTCCTCGAAACTAAGCGCCATCTTGATGTTACGCATCCAATCGTTATAGTTGGAGCCATCCATAACGACTTTGGAGCAGATGTTTAGTAGAGAGAAGTTGTGGCTGGAGGATGATGAAGCAGAAGTGTTTCCAGGAGTAGACATCTGAAAAGAAAGATAGTTTTAGTTAGATTCCATGACACCTCAATATAATAACCCAAAGATATCATATCAAGGTTAGGACCCAACTATGACGATTTACAACTTAGAAATGGGATGCCGAGATCCAAGTTCAAATCTCATAAAGGTATGTGAATGATGATTCACCAATTCCACCATTAGACAAAATAAACGAAGTGAAATTCCTAATTCTTTTGAGATACATTAAAACTATTTAATGGCATGTTTTAATCTCGGATTATGCTCTACTATTTGTGACTGGGATACCGAGGATCACAAACTAGATGTGAATAACCATGCAAATGTGCTTGGTAGCCTTATTGTCTTTATCATTAACTATTGATGTGCCGGTAAACCACACACGCTCCATCAAAATGATAATTATAAGATACCCATTACTACTCTTTATTAGTTCCTTTTAGTGTGCCGGTTAACCACACACGCTCCACTAACGACCAATAAAGCATAATGTGCAATTTCATGGATTAGCATACTTTTCACATTTTTCCTAAAGTAACTAGAGTTGGGATTTTGAAAAATAGTGTTCTAGTACTTTCTTTAATAGCATTATACTTTTAATGGGAATTAATTGTCCTATCAAATTCGTTCTGCTAACGACCCTCCACTAATCAAGGAAGCGGTGGGTGAGAGTGGACATCCATTCAACTACCATTTTATAGGCAGTTTCCTTATACCCCCCTTATAGACTAGCTTCGTGAATGAGGCATACTACCGATTTGACTGGCCATATTCTTATACATATATAATATTTAACTTTTAATTATAATATATATAAGGTGTGTTTTAAAAACATTTTAAAACTTCAAGGGTTTATATAAATTTTTTCGAAATTTAAACTATTAAATTTTAAATTTAAATAAACCAATTAATTAGATTTAATATTTATCTATTAATTAACTTTTAATTAATTTATTAAATCTTGTAAGAATTATCTAATTAAATTAAACAATTAATTTAATCCTAATCCATATCCCTTCTAGATTTCGAAAATATGGGGATAGGATAATTTCCTTATTTTTCTCAATTATCCAATAAGGCAACTATTATCCAAAACAAAGAAACCCTAATCTTTATAGCATATTTCGAAATTTTCAAGGGAGGAGGCTAGGGTTTTCAAAACCCTAACCCTAATTTCGATTAGGGTTCTTTGGAGGCTAGGGTTTTCAAAAACCCTTTGATCCACAACCCTAAAAATCGAAAAAAATGGCCTTTAGGGTTTAATAGCTATAAACCCTAATTTGCAATTCAACAATTATAACAATTCAATTTAAAACAAACAATGGCTCTGATACCACTGATGGGTTTTTAGGTAAAACAAATAAACTAGAAAAACAATTCCTAAGTTCACATGCAACCTACTTTGGATCTATGTTTTATCTATTGAACATACAACTTTGAATTGCATAACAAGAACCCTAGAGGAGAGATGCTATAATCGAAATTTACAACCTAGAGTTTAGTAATTACATACCTTTCAATTGTTATAGTAAACAATTGATAATTCCCTTGATCTTGATCTTGATCTTCTTGGAAGCTTAGCACCACAAGTGTAATGCCTCTAATGGAATCACACCCAAACTAGCAAGAAGGAAAGTAGAGGAGAGAGGGGAGAGGGAGTATGCAAAATTTCGGCCCTTAGGGTTTCTTCAAAAGAAAGAGTGACCAAAACATGAACCAGGAGGCTCCTTATATAGCTGAGGGATCTAGGGTTTAGGGGAAACCCTAGTTATCCTTTGCTTAGGGCCTAAGCAAACCCAAGGGCCTTATCCAAGCCCCTATGGACGAAATTATTAGGGTTTCCCCTAAAGATTTCGTCCACCCTTATCCAAGGGGGTTCTAGAGCCTTCCACTCAACTATTAGATAATTGCAAACTAGTCCCTGCACTCTATAATTAATTCTTTTAACCCCAAAATTAATTCTAATTAATTTCTGGCTAACAATTAATTAAACAAAATGATTTCTTATTAATATATTAATCTTTTAACATATTCATTTATATTAATTTATTAATCTATTAATAAATTAGTATCTCTCCTTTCATAATTTCCTTGTCTGGTTGCTAGGTTTGAGGGCAACCAAAAAGGACTGTGCTGCTATCAATTCAAGTACATACCAATTATAGTTTTGGGCTTAGACACCTAATCCAACATCATTTTCAACCTTTCACTAAAACTCATATTTATACTAAACTTTTATATTAAATTGTTTAAGCCAACACTAAATTGTATAATAAATATAGTATCGTAAGATTACTATGTTATTCGTTAAAACTAAATTGTATAAAATAAAAATCAATGTTTTATAAATAACAAGTTCTATATGCAAAATATTTTTGACTTAAACTTGTTTTAAATCAAACTCATCTTTGGCATTATTATCTTTATTATATAAATGAGATTCACATATTCCAACCTCAAGAAAAGAAAATTTGAAGACAAATAACGTAGTTTATTTGACATATGTAAATATTATTTATATATAAAGGATTCCTAATGATATTTTCACTAAGTAGTTGAGAAAATAAATTATTAAGGAACTATACACTATGGTGGATGACTTCCTTTTTAATGAATGTCTAAGATTTATCATAAGATACCAAATCAACTTTATTAACAACTATAGTAGTTATAATTTATATTTTACATGTTAATTCATTTTTGTGAAATCTTTGTTGAAGGTTCCAAAACAAACATTGTTTTATATTATAAGTACATTATGTAAGTAGCATAATTAATAAACTAAACTCCGAGAGTATAGTTTCAACTTGATTGTGCTCCGTTGGTTACTCTTCTGTAAATATCTACAAACTATTTACAAATATTATATTAACATTTAAGTACCAAGTACCTGAGTGTTATATGAAAAGTATGAGTTCTATCTAATAGATACCTGAAATACTAGTCTCTTTCAAGCTTTCTTTCCAGATAAGAGGAGCATATCCTCTTCCAGTGTCCAGTTTCTTCATAAAAGAAACAAGATCCATCCATATGGGCCTTATTGGATTTCTTGGGCTTAAAGATGTTCAATCCATAAAACATGGGCCTCTCAGATCACTTAAGGTGATTCTTTTGGGCCTTGAACTATTCGTAGTTTAATGTTAGAAACATCTTTGGCATCACGTTGATGCCTTTACTAGGTATCATGTTCAGGCTTATTGCTCAAAGCAAATAGTTTAGGACTAGGACCTTTAAGAGTATACAATTTCATATCTCTCACAAGATTGTCTCTTAAGATATGAACTCATTCATTGAATTTGTATCTAGTGAATGATATTGTTTCATTAAGTCATTAAAGAAAAATGACAATTCAAGGTAATGATAATAGATTATCATACTACAAAATTTTAACAAAATTCATTTACTATTTTCAATATTTAAACTCTTTAATAACTAATACCCTTTTAGTTTCCAAAAACATTAATTATCACAGTCTAGGATCCAAGTTGCAAAACAAATAAATGGTTAGGTATCCTTTATCCCATCCATTTGAATTCAACCTGGTAGATATCAATTATTAATTATATCTTACTATCTAATTCCTAGATTTATGAGATCGCTAATAACAAATTCAATTAGACATGTTTGATCCCATCTATGCCTCGAAGTTCTCTTGCTCAGGTATACTTTATCACAAAAGATTTTCAATCAAATCGTCCAATTTGAAAAACATGTGTAATCGACCTATAACTTGGTTATAGAAATCGTGAATATACCCCGACCATCTAAAGATAACACTAAGCGGTTAGTTATCTTTTATCCCACTGGTGCACACAAGAGATGTGTAAGTGCTCTTCAAAACGGATTGCATATATTTGAGGTTTGTAAAAAAGGTCTTTTATATGTTTTATAATTCTAATTTTAAAAAACACATGATATCATGGTTATTACATGCATATAATAAACCATGGTACCAAATTTCAAAAGGAAATCACTTTTAAAGGTTCAATATAAAAGTTAGTTTTTATATAATTTAACTTGATTCAATTTTAATAACCCGTATTAAACCTTTTATATTTTTAATAAAACTTTCACTTGTTACTTACATGTTTGGAGTTTGTACAAGTTATAAAAATCACCATTTTAAAACTTATAACTGAGTATTTCAAAATTTGACATTATTAACATTTTTATAAAATTAGATTTTATTGTAAGACAATAACTTGTTACATCTTATATCCATATTATAAATTTTGAAAACCAAACTCCATGTGATGTTTATTTTGTCCAAAAACTATTTTAGCATGCGAAAAACTAATTTATCAACCACACATAATAATTGCATTAAATAAATAGCACAAACATGCATAAAATAATATGTGCATAAACATATAATTTTTATGGCCAAGTGAAGATCATGGGATTTGGAGCTTAGCCGAGTATGCGGGGCGTACTCACCAAGTACGCTAGGCATAAAGGGTTAAATGATCGCGAGTCCCTTTTTAGTTCGCTAAACGTACTAAGGGGTACGCTGGGCGTACTCCCTTCAACATCAAACCTTAATTTTGGGGTTTTACCCCTATATAAGCAACATTATATTCTTCCTCTGGACATTTTAGGACAACCTCCATCCCCTTTAGCCTATATTGAAACCCTAGAGTGCCGTGAGTGAGTTTTGGAGCTTGGAAGAGTGTTTGTGGTGGTTTGTGTTAAAGAAGAAGGAGCTTGAAGACTCATTCTTTGGAAGAGGGATTTGAGATCCAACTTTATCATCTTCTTTTGGTGGCTTGTGAGGTATAAAGTTCAAACCTTGCCATTTCATTCCCTAGATTTGCTATTTGGTATGTTTTTGGTCATTTAGGGTCTCCTTGGTTGGTGATTGGGAATTAAGGCCATTTTTGGAGTTTAGCTTTATGGATGTGGACATATTAAGGATTCCTTATGCATAAAGGTACCAACTTTGTGGTGGCTTTGGTCTCATGCAGGTATTAAGACATTTATTAAGCTCATTTGAGCTCTAGGGTCCCATTTAGTCATGCATGCACATAAAGTTGGCAACTTTATGTGATTAGCCACCTTAGGGAAGTCAGATATGAGTTTGGATCGAAGTCTTATTGGATTAAGAGTTGAATTGGGAAAATTGGCCAAGCTGGTGAGTACGTGGGGCATACAAGCATGTACATTGTGCGTACAAGCCTTTAAGTCGTACGTTTCGCGTACTCAGCAGGTTGGAATTCTTTTGGGCTTTGGTTTTGGGCTTGGTTGTATTGGGCCATTTTGGGCCATCAGAATTCATGGTTTGGGTTGTTGAGATTTTGTTGGACTTTTGGGGTAAAGGCCCATGAAAAGGATTGGTCCTAATTTGGTAAATTGGGCCATATTTGGGCCTTAGATGCTTATTATGGATTTTGGGCTTTTGGACATTTGGATTGGGCCAAGTTAGTGGAAGGGCGAAAAGGTCTTTGACCTTAATTTGGACTCTTTGTGTGAGTCAGGGTCTAGTTATTAATGGGTTGTCATTTTGATATTTGATAGCGCGTTGATTTTAGCGGATTTGCAATTAGATTTTTATCCGTGGGTTTCACTTGTCTGAGGTGAGTCTCCTCGCTATACTATGGGTCGAAGGCACCAATGTCGACCCATTGGCTTATGTATTATGGAAAAACTATGGGGTGACCCTTGTCATTTGTATGAAACACCCGAAGGTGGCTCCTGGCAAATCAGTATGCAAATAAGTAATGAGTTAGTAGTAGATTGTATACTAATTGTTTTTGTGATGCTTGCATGGAAGAACATGAGGTGGCTCCTAGAACTTGTCTGTATGACTCAGCTTTTTGGCCCCTATTATGGCAGGGAAAGACCATGACACGAATTGTGGTATGATGGTAAGACTATGGTTGGCACATAGCACCTCCTATTGCATGTTTGATATGTCTGAATTGTATCTTATTTATGGTATGTGGTATTTTGGGGAACTCACTAAGCTTTGTGCTTACAGTTGATGTTTATGGTTTCAGGTACTTCTGGCTCTAAAGGGAAGGGTCCAACTTAATCGCAACGCATATACCCACGTTTTCTACAACTTAGTGATTTTAAGATTGTACTCTGATAACTATTCTTCTATGTTATACTTTTAAATGTTTAAGTAAAATATAATTGGTGTTTTAATTATATCAAAAATGAAATTTTTACCTTGATATTTTGGGATGTTACACATTAAAACCAAACTCCTTGTGGTCATTTTATGTTTAAAATACTATCTAGCATTTTAAAATCTAATTTTATACACGTGCATAATATAACATAAAAATAAGCATCACAAAACATATAACATATAACAATAAACTAATGATATTTTGTGAGCCATCACAAAAATGTCAGGTCCAGTCCTAGGAGACATAAATGGATCAAAAATATTATGATGTCTTCATGCTTTTTCAACACCTTGTAGCAAGTTCATGAAAAATAATTTTATAAAGTTTATAAAATTTTAATAAAATTAAGTGCATGGGGTTTTGATTTTTAAAATGGTCATCATCTTCATTCTTGTTACATTTTTATAAAAATAAACTATTCTAACTAATTGATTACTTACAAAAACAAAAACAAAATGAAAAACTATCTATTTAATTATTGCATGCCATATGAATAAATATATATTACAACAAGTTTAACAAGTCAACACAAATAACATCACAAATAGTCTATGACTAGTTTATACACATCTCACACACACACACACATATATATACACACACACACACACACATATATATATATATATATATATATATACACACACACACATACATACATACATACATAAAAAATATGTAAAACAACTTTTATGACTAAAAGGATGCATGTAAACTTTTAGTACTAAAAAAATAACAATCATACATATTTAAAGGTTGTCTTAGAAAATATTGATGATATTTTCCTATAATAGAAAACCATCCATGTTTTTCTAAAACAAATATTATACCAAATAATCTAATAATCTAGCCAATCTTACAAAAATGGTTCTGATACAAATTGTTGGGTTTTATTCGAAATTCTACTCTAATGAATAAAAGTTATTTTTGCAAAATGTCATGATTTTATTGAGTTTGACACATGTCATTTTCTAAGATATTTTGAATTTTTTTTCACTTGTCATTTTCTTGTGTTTTTGAATTTCTTAAATTTAAAATCCACTTTTTAGTTATGTAAAGTAGACCATTGACCATTCTATTAAATTTCATAATAAATGTTCGTTTTTTCTTTTTTCTCTTTCAAATCTCTTAAAATTAAATCTTAAATCAATATATTACTTCATTTTTTAAAATGTCAATATTTTTTTATTAATATATATTGAATTGCTTACTTTATTCATTATATTCTTTGTGTTAATCTAAAAGAAATTCTTTAAAAAATATGTATTTTTACAACTTTATATTCAACTTTTATTTTTACTAAACCCATATACTATATGGGTCTTACACCTAGTAATACAATTAACTATGAGTTTATCAACAAAAACATTAAAATTTGAATAACATTAAAACCATTTTATACCTAGATTAAATCAACAATAGAAAAGAAAAGAACCACAACCTTTGAATATTTGAATATCATGAGAGATTGGAAGTTGATGAAATGATGCAAAAGACTCAAATTAGAGGTTCTCTACAAGTATCCACTAAGCAAAGTTAAACCACCAAAAGATGCTAGTCTTCACTTGTATTAAACACTTATTAAGCCTTAATGATCTTATACCAAATAAGCCTTAAAGGAGAAACAACTTAGAACACCTTAACTCTACACAATAACATATAATAGAGGAGATGAGAGAGAACTACATGCTCTTGACATTTAGAGAGAATAAGAAGAAAATAAGTCTTGAAAAAACTAGCCAAGTTTATGTTTCTTCTCTTGTTTATATACTTATTGTTTATATACTTACACATTTGTACAAATGCACCATACCTTCTACTAAGTCAAAGTATGGTATTATAAGAAGTATGGTATAAAAGAAGTAAACACTACACTTAACCTCACGTTCCTCTTGGTAATTCACGACAAAGAGGTATGGGACAAGATGATTGTGTGTGTTTCACTCTTTCTTACTTACTAGCATGTGCACATTTTAATTATACAAGCTACCTTTATATAAATGGACTTCAATATTTCAAAAAAGATGTACACAACATATAAATCATATTATATGAGTTTCTAATTGTTATTCTCTTTAGAAAATATTATTTCTGTAAATAAATAATTTCCAATTAAATACAAATGTTGATAATATTTATTAGTAATCAAATTCTAGTAAATAATCAATAAGTAGTAACCTGCTATAAGGTGTGACTCTATATGATTACATGTCACTAACAAATATCATTTTATAATGACTACCAAGCATATATATATATATATATATATATATATATATATATATATATATATATATATATATATATATATATATATATATATATATATATATATATATATAGGGAAGGGTTATTTGGAAAACAAAAAAAACCCTAAAATTCATAAAAATGCATTAAAAAAATACCAAGACATCACAAAACTTTTTTTTTTTATTTTTTTATCAAAAAATCGCAACATTTTTTACAATTTCTGTAACATCGAGAAAATTTACAACCAATTTAAACTTTTCAAAAACAACCATATTCATTAAGTTATTACAAAAAAGTTTTCAATTCATTTATTATCAGAGTATCCCAGAAACATCAACATAAAACTGAGGAGCGGTACGATCATGCCTTCGTCTTGCCACAATCTCCTGAAGTACCTGAAACAATACACTGAAACTATAAGTCCGAAAGCTTAGCGAGTTACCCCTAAAATACTACATACATCACATACGCCCTTCTAGGCCATAAACACCACGTACGCCCTTCCAGGCCATATCAGCACATACGCCCTTCCAGGCCATAACTCCATAGGATCTTCTGATCCATATGTCTCAGGGGATTTCCATCCCATAACTCTGTTGACCTTCCCATACTCTGTTGACCTTCCGGTCCATATCATCTTGACCTTCCGGTCCATATCATCTTGACCTTCCGGTCCATATCATCTTGACCTTCCGGTCCTTCCATACATAACATACATAGTACATACATATCATATAACCGCATATAACATGATGACCTTCCGGTCCATAACATACTGCTCATATCGTAACATAACACATACAACTCTCATAACATCTAACAACATATATCTCATACTCTTCATAGCACATAAGACCTTCCGGTCACACATATACCATCCTAACTATCAGGAGACCGACCTTAACCAGGTCCCTAACATATACCATCCTAATTACCAGGATGCAAACATATCAAAGCAATAACATAACACCAATACCCGAATTTCCATCCGATAGAGGGCCCGCCTTGGTGTCGTAGACCCTGTCAGTATAGTGAGGATAACTCACCTTGCAACTGCCAAAATCCTGCAAATCTCCGACCGCTGACTCACCTGGACTCCCAACTATCACATGATAATCACCAAGTTAGAGTCTGATCATGACTTTCTAGACCAAGGGCCCACATCACTCATTAAGTCCATTATCCTCTTATTGGACTAAGTCTCAAAATCAAATCCTCATGCAAAGCCCAATATTGGCCCAATTTACTAAATTGGGCCCACCTCACCAAATGGGCCTAGATCCAAGGTCCATAATAATTATTGTGTCCAAAATACTCCATCCATAATGTTCAGTCACGGCCCAAGCCCCACTAGCCCAATAACAACCCAATCACTTAGGGCCCAAAATAAAAAACCCAACAAGAGGGCGTACGTTGGGCGTACTCCTCTGGTATGCGGGGCGTACTCCGACTCAGGTTGATTGGAAAACGGGTTGTTGACCCTGTACGCTGGGCGTACAACTTCCTACGCGGGGCGTACGCGAGTTCCACAACAATCCTCATAAGTGCTTAATGGCTTAATCTCTTAAGCCCACACTTCAGATCCATAGACCAAATGTGCCTAGGATTCATAAAATCTCAAACTTTATTACTTAGGACGTCCATAAAGCTCTTAACCCAAGGCCTTAATCCATTAAGACCTACTTATATCACACATGAGATAACCAAAGCTATTGGGACCTTATTTTTCTCACTCAAGACCTCTCCTAAGGTCTGAAAGGACATCTAATCTCAACCAACTCGCAACATGCATCACTTTGGGGCTTTTGGGACAAGAAATGGTGTCAATACCTCACAACACCAAGATCTACACAAAATAAATGTCAAGCAAGAGACTTTATACCTCAAAAGGGCTCCAGAAGATGATGTTATTCCATATCTATAAGCTCCAACTTCCCAAGTCCTTCTTTGACAACTTCCTCTTTTCCTCTTCCAAGCTTAAACCACCAAAATGAGCTTCCCAAGGTCAAGATCTCACAAAAATCGTTCTAGGGTTTCTCTGAGGTTGGGGAGGTTGATAATGAGGCTAGGGTTTGAGCCATTATGTTCTTTATATAGTGGCTCACCATCAAATTAGGGTTTAGGGACTCTGAGCGTACGTTGGGCGTACCTCTAGTACGCTGGGCGTACGCGTCCTTGCACCCATGACCATTCGCTATACAACGTTGGGCGTACCCACACGTGTCCCAATTGCATTCATGGCCTGCTTCAACAACTTTTTCCATTAAGGGCCATAAATGTCACTTTCTTTAAAATGCCATCCTTCATCCTAAGTCCGTTTCCGACAAACTTTATATCCACGAAAAGGTGGCGAGAAGCCCTATGCTTCTAATGACATACCCTGGTCCGAAACCTTCTTGAATGAAACCCAATGCCCAGAAAAGACCGAAACGCCCTTACTCTTGATCTCGGAAATTCATAAATAAGTACTTCTAGAATGGGGCGTTACAACTTCGCTGAAAAAAAAATCAATTATTTTTTTGTAAAAAAAGGAATTATTTCAATGATTTTGACCTAAAAGTTGCGGTTTTTTGATAAAAAAAATTAAAAAAAAAAGTTTTGTGATCTCTAAGTATTTTTTTTATGCATTTTAATGATTTTTAGGGTTTTTTGTTTTCCATAGAACCTAAACCTATATATATATATATATATATATATATATATATATATATATATATATATATATATATATATATATATATATAGAGAGAGAGAGAGAGAGAGAGAGAGATTTCAATGAACAAAAGAAAGTAGTTTTGAAGATACAACTTCAACATTATTAGATTGATGTCGTTCATTATTCAAATTATAAACTATTGCCGTCTATGTTAGAATTGTGTCAATGATCGATAAAGATTAGAAGGGTAGTGAACTTTCGTATTATTTATCGAGTAGATAGTATTATACTTACTCTTTTAATTTCTCCTATTACAACAAATAGATCATTTTCAGCAATGAACCTCATTAAAATAAAGTTACATAATAAAATGGAAGACAGATTTTTGAACGACTCATTGGTTTTGCACTTTAAAATAAAACTTGCTGAAAATATCAGTTTAGAGACATCTGTAGAGGACTTTAAAAATACAAAAGATCATCGCGTTCACTTTGATAATCAATATAACAGTCTTTATATTAATTTTCTTGTTTACATTTTTGACATGTCATGATTTTGAACCAAATAAAACTTGTTTATATAGTTTAATTATGAAGTTTTGATTCCGACCCCCTATTTGTAGTGTTTGTGTTCCGTAACTGATTGGAACACCATTGCAACAAAACTTATATGGTATCAGGTCATTATGTCATTGGTGAATGCTCATTTTGGCAATGATTACAAATTTTGTAACGCTATAAAACGTGTATCTTTTTTGAAAGAGAATACATATATTGGCTATCTTTAAATAGATTATCAAAGAAATTGGTTATTTTAAAATTTGATTATTTTAACTTTAACAAATCAAAATCAAAATTACTAAAAAAATAAAAAAAAGATAAACACCACCCCTATGCATTTTCATTAATCGGTATTTTAAATAAACTATTTAAGACGATAAACAAATTTAAAACACATGTAAAATAAATAAAATTCACCATGTGGTTTAATGAAATGTGGGGAGTGTTCGGTGTCATTTCCTATAAAGCCTTTTTTTTTTCTTCAATATTTTAACCCCGGAAAATCCACCATTTCGGACCTCCTTTCTCTCGTTCTCTCTCTCTCTTCGGTTCAGCCGCACTACTGTACATGCGCCTCCATATCCCACCATCATCAATCACCTGCTTCTGCTCTAGGGTTTCTTCTACACTTTTAGGGTTTTCAGATACCCAATCTTTCTCATCGTTTCCCATCTAATCATCCTCCATCCCAGGGGTTTTGGAAGAAGCTGGATAATCCCCTCACTTTTCTCAGAAGAATCTCCATGCGCCGCTGGTTTAGCGGCTTCGTTGATTAGGGATTCACTTGTCTCTTTTTCAAAAGGTACAAATCTGTTCTCAATTTGAAGCGGGGCAACACACCGTTGTCCTATCTAGGGCTAAGGGTTTGTTTGTTTTCAATTGAATGGCATTGGGAGATTTGATGGAGTCTAGATTTTCGCAATCGCAGTCGTCAATGGTGGCGATGGTTTCTAATCACCTCGACGGGTATTCGAATTTGCAACATTCTAATTTGAATCCAACTGTTCTCCTTCAAGACGGAGTAGTGGCTGGTAATAGAGATAGAGATTCTTCTTCTGATTCAGTAGTTGCAGTGCAGAGGAGGGAGAATCACATCAACAGGGAAAATAGCGATAGGGAAAGGGAAGATTCTGAGACTGTTGCTAGTACTACTAGCTGTGGATTTGGAAATGGGAATGCGGTGGCCACTGGGATAACGGCTACCAGTATGGCTTATTTGCCTCAGAATATTGTTTTATCTGAGCTTCGGCATGATGCATTCGAGGCTTGCACTCCATCTGGTCCTGCTGAAAGTGGGTTGGTCTCCAAATGGCGGCCTAAGGACCGGGTAATCTGTTGTTTCTTGCATTTACCCTTTCATCATTTTCGATTTCCTTTTGCATTTTATACGCTTATGAGATAATCTGCTATCAGACAAGATGTATGCCTGTTTCTGTCTTGACCTATTAGTTTCCCACTAATACTGATTAGATGAGTAGGGTGACTTGTAATCATGTATGCTTGCCACATAAAGTTGTATTTTGCCATACCTGAGTTACTTGCACCAACAGTTATTAAGCAAAAAGCTTGTAGTGGGTGATTTAGTTTTATTAGTTGGAGTTCACATGGTTATGAAAGTAGTTCGCTTTAGAGATTTGCTGGAGGCTGCTGTTGCTATATGCTAAACCCCAGCAGCATATTGCTGTTGCTGTGATAGACAAAGCTCATCATGCTGTTCTTGTAACAGTGATCATTCATTGCTAATTCGGCTATGCATTTGAAAACAAAGGCTATGTTGTGTTGGGTGATTATTGGTAGTGTATTTTAACTATAGTTACCTCTGAAATGATGTTTTTTTAATAACTGCAGATGAAAACAGGATGTGTTGCTCTTGTTCTATGTTTGAATATCAGCGTGGACCCACCCGATGTAATCAAGATTTCACCTTGTGCCAGAATGGAATGCTGGATAGGTATAGTTATGAGTTTATGACATTCAGATTCTTCTTCTTGCTATTAAAACATCTGTTTCTTCTTTCAAGGCTGTTGGTTTTTTTTTAGTTATATACTGCTTAAGATGGTTATACTCAATGTATTTGATTTCAGATCCATTTTCTATGGCCCCACAAAAAGCTCTTGAAACAATTGGAAAAACATTGAGTTTCCAGTATGAAAGGTGGCAACCCAAGGCCAAATACAAGATTCAGTTAGATCCTACAGTGGAAGAAGTGAAGAAACTTTGTACTACATGTCGCAAATATGCCAAATCTGAAAGGGTTCTTTTCCATTATAATGGTCATGGTGTACCTAAACCAACTGCCAATGGTGAAATTTGGTTTTTTAACAGGGTAATACAATAGTTTTCGTCATGCCCTATCTTTCCATCTCCATGCCTTGTATACAATAGTTTCCCTAGACTAATTTCCTCTATTCTTCTCAAATGTTGTAGAGTTATACACAGTATATTCCTTTGCCTATCAGCGACCTTGACTCGTGGCTCAAGACTCCCTCCATATATGTTTTTGATTGTTCTGCTGCAGGGATGATTGTCAATGCCTTCATAGAGGTATTATTAGCTATTTATTTCTTGACAACATTGTTATTATTGTTTGACTAAATGCTTAAATATCATTTATATGTATATAGCTCCAGGATTGGACTCCTTCAAGTTCTTCTTCTTCAGGAACTTCACCAAGAGACTGTATTCTACTTGCAGCATGTGAAGCACATGAGACTCTACCACAAAGTCATGAGTTTCCTGCTGATGTCTTCACTTCTTGCCTTACAACTCCCATCAAGATTGCCTTAAGATGGTTTTGCACTCGATCATTATTACATGAATCACTTGATTATTCACTTATAGACAGAATACCTGGGAGACAAACTGATCGTAAGACACTTCTTGGTGAGCTGAACTGGATTTTTACTGCAGTTACAGACACAATAGCCTGGAATGTGCTTCCACATGGTATTATTGATAGACAATTTTTCCTTTTTTTGACTATGGTTCTTTATTTTGGTGATTGAAATCATTACATGATTATATCTTTTGCAGATTTGTTTCAGAGATTATTCAGGCAAGATCTTTTGGTTGCGAGTTTGTTTCGGAACTTTTTACTTGCAGAGAGAATTATGCGTTCTGCAAATTGTTCTCCTGTATCTTATCCAATGTTGCCTCCAACTCATCAACACCATATGTGGTAATAATAAACACATGAACTTGCTTATGATGTTATAATTTTTGAATCTTTGATTATTTTGGTTATGGTTTGACCAATGTGTCATTACAGGGATGCATGGGATATGGCTGCTGAAATCTGTCTTTCTCAACTTCCAACATTGCTCGAGGATCCCAATGCAGAATTCCAGGTCTGAGATTAAATTGATTTTTTTCTAGTTAGTTCTTCAGATGCTTTCTTGATAAAGTTATTGATTAATTGTTGGTGTGGCATTAATATTTTTCAGCCAAGTCCTTTTTTCACTGAGCAATTGACAGCATTTGAGGTGTGGCTGGATCATGGTTCTGAACATAAGAAACCACCTGAGCAGTTGCCTATTGTTCTTCAGGTTTTACTCAGTCAATGCCATAGGTTTCGTGCACTTGTGCTTCTTGGAAGATTTCTTGATATGGGTCCATGGGCTGTTGATTTGGTAGGTTATTTTACCTTTTACAGTTTTACTCAATCTGCATCACTTATTACATGTTTCTAAATGCATCCCATATTGAATTAGGCCTTGTCAGTGGGAATATTCCCATATGTTTTGAAGCTATTGCAAACAACCACACCTGAACTCCGACAAATTCTTGTGTTCATCTGGACAAAGATCCTTGCACTTGACAAGGTATGACTATGTCTACTCTTCCCTTTTGTTACTTTTTCTCTAGCATGATATTGATAGCCTTGACTGATGTTGACCTTTTGAATCTATTCTACAGTCATGTCAAGTTGATTTGGTGAAAGATGGTGGACACACGTATTTTATCAGGTTTTTAGATAGTGTGGAAGCGTATCCAGAACAACGTGCAATGGCTGCATTTGTTTTAACTGTCATTGTTGATGGACACAGAAAGGGGCAAGAAGCTTGTATCGAGGCTAATTTAGTAAATGTCTGCTTAAAACATCTTCAAGGTGGTTCCTCCCCTAGTGACACACAAACTGAGCCACTGTTTCTACAGTGGTTATGTCTGTGTCTTGGAAAGCTTTGGGAAGATTTCACAGAAGCACAAATCATAGGCCTACAAGCCAATGCTCCTACTGTATTCTCCCTTCTATTATCCGAACCCCAGCCTGAGGTTAGTTAATAACTTAAAATGGTCTTTAACTCTTCATTATCTGATAACTTGGGGGGGAATTCTTCTCAATAATTGGATACCATTTCTTTTCAGGTTAGAGCTTCTGCTGTTTTTGCATTGGGGACTTTACTTGATGTTGGATTTGACTCATCTAGAGATGGTGGAGATGATGAACGTGATGATGATGAAAAAGTTGGGGCTGAAATAAGTATTGTTAAAAGCCTTTTAAATGTTGTTTCAGATGGAAGCCCTTTGGTCAGAGCAGAGCTTGCAGTAGGCATGTTTTCACTTTATATCTACTTAATTTCTTTTCTCAACATTATATAAAATCTTAAATTAACTTTTTAAACTGATTTTACAGCTCTATCGCGCTTTGCATTTGGACACAACAGGCATTTGAAATCAATTGCAGCTGCATACTGGAAACCACAGTCTAATGCTGTTTTAAGCTCTCTACCTTCATTTACAATCAGGGGTTCAGTTTCTGGCTACAATACTCCCAACCAGTATTCCCAAATTGGTCCTTTATCAAGAGTAGGAGGTGGTGACAACCAATCAAATTCAAGAGATGGAAGGGTTTCTTCCGGAAGCCCTCTTGCCACATCTGGAATCATGCATGGATCTCCACTCTCAGATGACTCATCACAACACTCTGATCCTGGGCTCCTGAATGACATCATAACAAATGGTGTCACCAACCATACAACAAATACAAAACCACGCCAGCTGGACAATGCCCTCTACTCCCAATGTGTGTCTGCCATGTGTACATTAGCAAAAGATCCATCACCACGCATTGCAAGTTTAGGGAAGCGAGTTCTTTCCATTATAGGGATTGAACAAGTTCCCACAAAGTCTGTAAAACCAAGTGGAAGTGTAAGGTCAGGGGAACAGTCATCATCAACTGCTAATAGTCTAGCTGGATTAGCTCGATCATCTTCTTGGTTTGATATGAATGGAGGTCATCTGCCTTTGACTTTTAGAACTCCCCCTGTTAGTCCACCTAGACCAAGTTACTTAACAGGAATTGGAATGAGAAGAGTCTGTTCACTGGAGTTCCGACCACACTTAATGGATTCAGGCCTTGCAGATCCTCTTTTAGGCTCACCTGGAGTTCCAGGAGCTTCAGAGAGAAGCTTTTTACCTCAATCAACTATTTACAACTGGAGCTGCAGTCATTTCTCAAAGCCTCTTCTTACAGCAACTGATGGATCTGAAGAGATTATGGTTAGACGTGAAGAAAGGGAGAAGTTTGCTCTTGACCATATCACAAAGTGTCAACATTCTTGTGGGTCCACATATCAGTTGTGATATAATTTTAGCAATGGTTAAGTTGATTTTTGATTTATGTATTTGAAACTTTTTATATTTTTTTCATTTTCAGCTGGTAGCAATCTTCATAATCCAATTGCTCGATGGGATACAAAGTTTGAGACTGGTGCTAAAACAGCTTTGCTGCAGCCTTTCTCTCCAATAGTGGTTGCTGCAGATGAGGGTGAATGCATCAGGTATGCCACCTTTGTTTTCCTTTTGTCATGTTTGGAATTAGTTATGTTATGTCATTGTATGCTTTATCTTCCATTTGATTGATATTTATATATATCATATGCTTTATATATGGAAGTTCTTGTGTTATGATAAATATACCAGGATCATTGAGTGGTGGTAGAGTAGTATGTATGCCTGGGTTTTTTCTTGTTTTTCTAAAAGATTTCAGTTACAGATTTGGGAAATTGCGTATGTGAACTCTCAGTCCAGGTTGCATTTCAGAGGGGCAGGACCAAATATGGAAGTACAGTTCTGAATGCTGTTTAAATAAGGGTCATTGAAGTTCTACTTTTTAGGTCTAGGTTGGAAAATGTGTCTCCACTTTATGAATTTCGTGCAGAAGTTTTAGAGTGTTTTAAGTTATAAAGTACAAAAGCTTGTTGTCAACTGGATGAAGTATGGATACCAAATAATTTGGTGGAGTGTTTTCTACCAATATGTGACTACACCTTCGGAGTTAATGTTCCATTTGTTGGACATCTTTTTGTGGTTTCTTGACCAAGAAAAGCATATATATATATATATATATATATATATATATTATATCACCCCAAGTAAGTTCATGTTCCTTTTGAAATAATCAAGGAACTGCTTCTGATAGGGTAAGACTTTTCTTGCATATGCACCCATGGTGATCTACAAGACTAGGACTTGAAAGATTTATGACTTGTAGGTTATCACGAACATCTTTCTAGTTTCTACGACGTGACATGGAAAGTTTATCATATTGGTTTAAGTATATTGTGTTTCTATTCTCGTTGATTTCTTTTTATATCTGATTTAGAAAGGACTAATTGCACGTTAAAGGAACTTAGTAACTCGATCATGATTAATCAACTTTCTTTATCTAGGAACTATAATTCATTGAAGTTGGAATGCGTTTTGGTACTCTATAATTCAAAAATTTAGAACTCGAGTTTGGTTACCATGATATATTGTAGTTGACTGCTACCCATCAACAAGAAGTCTCAAAATCCTGTAGGAGGTAGATGTAGGCGACCATACCTTTTGTGGGGGGTAGAGTGGCTGCTTCATAAATGACCTTTGGCATAAGAAAAAGTAACAACTCTGTACCCTTTATTTAGAGATGATGTCATTGGAAAATGCCAACTCTGATATGTTTTATAGGGTGTCCTTGCCTCTTACCATCAACCGTAACCGTCTCTACCATCAATATCCTTCTTTGGACATGTCCGATTGTCCATACCACCATAATTTTCTTTCTCTCAATTTATCGATGTTTGGGGCAACTCCTAATGATTTTATGATCACCACATTCAAAATTCTATCTACCACATATTCATCGGCACATCCTCATTTTCGCAACTTCCCCTCATAATCGACCAAAATTTGGATTCATACAACTTCCACGCTGTAGAACTTCCCCTTTAGTATCAACGGAACCTTCTTGTTGCACAAAAGCACCCTATTATAATGCTCTACCCATTTTTTGTGATTGTGATGTTTGAGTCTGGACACTTGAATAGGTTTTAGATATCACGAATATAGAAGGGAATCTATTTGCTTCTTAGTGAATAAAACCATATATGGATATATGCAGTGTATCGTAAACATACATGCTTGAAAACGGAACCAACTTGTACAATAAATTGGTTGTACTACATATACATGTGTTACGAATCTTTGGTTTTATTATCAAATCCCATGTTGGTTACATTCACACTTTCTTCATTGAAATAATGTGACGCTTCTTGCAAGTTGCAACAACAAACACCAATGGTGGAAAGGACATTTTGACCTTATACTACTCTGTTACCTTGATTTTAAGCTTCCACACCCTCCTATCTATCTAACTATCTATCTATCTGAGGTCTTGTCGTCTGAAAGAGCCAAATCCTTCGACCCTAATCTCATGCTATCTTCCCACTTTTTTCTCGTGCATCCTCTTCTCCCCACACCATCGATTGTGGCTGTCTTACTTAGAAATTGGTTAGCAGAAGTCTTTGTATTTGTAAAACAAGGCCATTGTTTCATCTTGGAAGTTGGGTTAATCAAACTTATCATGAAAATAAGCTGCTAAGATTGGAAGTTCAATGTCTACATTCCACCAAGAATTGCAATCTCTTCATGATTTGATTTGAGTTGTTCATGCAAGCTTCCAGGAGTTATTATGAGTTTATGGGACTTGAGAGTATTGAGTAAAACACCCATAGTGAGTTTATCATATCACTTTTTGTTGGCAATGATAGCAGTTTTGTAATAAGGAGAAGATAAATTAAATTAGAAGGGGGTTTATATGGAGCAAATTAATGTGTATGAAGTCATTTAAGGTAAAAATTAGGTTTTCCATTTTCATAATAAAAATAGCCATGTTTTACCACCGTTATATTTATATTATGGTATTTTCAATAAAATTACAGCATGCATGTGCTTTATAGTTATTTGCCATCTCTGTTGCCACTTATTATTGCTGTATTAGATTAGAATGACATTTATTGTCTTATTGTAGCAATGAGCTTAGAAGTTTGATATTAGTTTTTTAGCATACAAGAAGCCTCTTATACTACCAAACTACTTATAAATTTGAGAATAAGACATAAAACACATGAAATCTAGTGGCTAGTAGATAACATATAAAGGTCAGCCACATAAGGTTGTGGGATACTTTATTAATTAGTGACATTTCTGTTCATGATTGTTAACATTTACAATTTTAAATGCATAGTCAAACCTTCCTTTTTTTGTAAAATCCAGTATGTCCTGTTGCTTTAAAACCTTATTATTATATTCCTTCTATGGATCAATACAACACATGCAAATTTTTGTCGTTTCACATATCTATCTATACGCTGTCTAGTTGAAAATTTAACATTTTTTGTTGATTCACAACTTTCACATGAACAAGTCCATATTTATTTTCTCACATGGTAGTCCCGATATGCGACATGCCATCCAAATATGACTTTTATTATATTGATTTTCGGAAAATATAATCTACATATGTTTTGATTTTTTATGTAAATTTATCAATCCATTTCCATCTTTTATGGAAATAGATTCCACACTTGATTTCATTGTTTGTATCTGTTTGCATACATGTTTATAAAAATTCTTAACATTTGCGATGTTTCTAAATATTCCATTTTAATTTTGTTGTTTTATAGAATATGGAATTACGAGGAAGCTACTTTGGTGAACAGCTTCAGTAATCATGAGTGTCCTGACAAAGGGATATCAAAACTATGCCTGGTGAATGAGCTTGATGAAAGCTTGCTGCTTGTAGCCTCAAGTACGTTTACCTTTATATATATATATATATATATATATATATATATATATATATATATATATATATATATATATATATATATATATATATATGATCTCATGCTTACTGATATAGTTTCTTTATTGTTAATATTATGTACCTAATGAATACAGGTGATGGAAATGTGCGTATATGGAAAGATTACACTTTAAGGGGTAAACAGAAACTTGTAACTGCATTCTCTTCCATTCATGGCCACAGACCTGGTGTCAGAAGTGTGGGTGCTGTAGTAGATTGGCAGCAGCAATCTGGCTTTATGGTATTTCATTCACTTTGATGCTTTTTTATAGGCTGTCATTTGTTTATAACAACATATGTTTATGTTTTACTTATTGGTGCAGTTTGCTTCTGGTGAAATTTCATCAACCATGGTTTGGGACCTGGATAAAGAGCAACTTGTGAGCTCTATTCCTCTAGCATCAGATTGCAGCATTTCAGCTTTGGTAGGTTCACTTTGAGTTTGACCCTAATTGTCTTTTATTATTATTATTATTATTATTTATATTTTTTAATTATTTGATGTTGTTTCTAATATTCTTTGTGTGTCTCTTTTAGGCTGCTTCTCAAGTTCATGGAGGTCAATATGCAGCTGGTTTTGTCGATGGTTCTGTGAGATTATTTGACATCCGAACACCTGATGGGTATTCATCTTAATTCTTACCCTGTTACTAATTTTACTCATATATGATATATGAATGAATTCCTAGTTATTTAATTTAATTTAATGATTTGGTTGATCTTCATTCTTCAGTCTTGTTTGTGTTACACGACCACACACTCGAAGAGTAGAAAGAGTTGTTGGAGGTATAGAAAGAGTTGTGGGAATCGGCTTCCAACCCGGACTCGATCCCGCAAAGGTAAAAAAAAACAAAAAAACTTCAATTTAGGAATTTTTTTTTTAGGAAAGTTATAACTTTTTGTTTTAATAATGTGATTTGATTTCAGATTGTGAGTGCATCTCAAGCAGGAGACATTCAGTTCTTGGACATAAGAAATCAAAGTGACGCGTACTTGACCATCGATGCACACCGCGGTTCATTAACGGCTCTAGCCATTCACCGGCACGCACCGCTTATAGCCAGCGGTTCAGCCAAACAGCTCATCAAAGTCTTCAATCTTGAAGGCGAACAGTTAGGCACAATTCGTTACTCTCCCACTTTCATGGCTCAAAAAATCGGATCTGTCAGCTGTTTAGCTTTCCACCCGTACCAAATACTGCTCGCAGCTGGTGCTGCAGACGCTTGTGTTTCCATCTATGCTGATGACATCTCACCACCAAGATAAAACAACAAAAACAACAAAAAAAAAAAGTCAAAGAAAACTCATGCGGACTCTGAGTCTGAATCTGTTAAGATATACATTCGTTAAGCCTCCAAGGCTACTGATGTTGGAAAAAGTGAAAAAAGTAATGTTTGCATTGCATTTGGTGGAGAGGCTTCAGGAAATAATTTCATTTCATACGACTCAACAAACACATAGCTGGTATTGGTATTGGTAAGTATGGTAACGTCAACATGTTATGGTATGGTATAAAAGTTGTGTACATATTTCTTTTTTCTTTTTCTTTTTAGTGTTTGTGTGTTTTTTCTTTTTCTTTTCTTTTGCCAGTCTTGTTTCTCTAATTTGTAAAAAATCCCCTCCCCTCCCCCTCTCTTTTCTAAATCTTTGCATTTATATATAATTGAAATTCCTTGTGATTATGTTGATGAAGCTTTCTGTTTTTTTAAAATTCTTTTTATTATTTGTCTTCATCTTTGGTCATTTCGCCGGTTGTGTTAAGCCCATTACTTATCCATACAAAAATAAGATACAACCAATCGACTTAGACTGATGTAGATGTATGATCACGGCTAACAAGTTTGAAGCATGTTTACAAAGATATTGTTATGGGGTTAATTATTTAATTTTCTCTCCTTTTTTCAAGTTGTGACATTAGAGAAATAGAAATTCCAATCGTAAAAGCAATACTCGAATGTTAATTTTATAATACAGTTCTTTTTATTAAATCATATTTAGTCAAACTTATTATCATACACATAATCATACTTATTAAAATCAAAAATAATTTTTGTTCACTACTATAACAGATCGAAGTTGAATGGAGTTTTTTTTTCGGACATTTCACTTCCTGACCATACTCGGCCCAGAAGTCCCCGGCGCGCCGGTTGTTCTCACGTTTCCAAGCACATTAAGATCTTCAAAAAGTCGATACGAAGGAATATACTGGTTCAAACCCGAACCCGGACTAGAACCAGTAGGACTAGTGTTGTAATACGACGCCGTTCGTACACCTGAACACGTGGTGGGAGAATATGGGTTGCAATAATAACCAGGAGTCGGCGCCCACGGCGGAGGAATGTAGTCCGATTGCTGTTGAGACGCCTGAAAAGTGGGCACTTGTGCGTCGAATTCCGGTTGACCTTGAGTCGACGCCCATGGCACGACATAGCTGCTCGACGGGACTTGTGTTTGGTTTTCCAGAACGGGTGAGTCCGGAGGCATTTGGCCGACGTTTGACGGAGAAGTACTCGCCGGTGACAACGTGATGCTCAAAAAATCAATCATGTCTTCCGAACTCTTTTTATGCGCCGGTGGTGGTGGTGGAGGATCGGAGAGAACCATAGCCATAGTCAATGGTGGATCCGCCACAGGTTTTTCTTCGTTTTGAGTTCCATTATGCCTGCAAATATATCAAAAACAAGTTCGATTTTAGCTTTTTAGGGTTTATACACGTAAAAGGGGTTCAATTTCATAAATCATAAGTTCATAATCGACCTGGTAGCCATTGAAGCAGAATCGTTTCCTTCTTCCTCTATTTCACCATGAACTATCGGATTCGAATTTACTTGTGTGTTTTCCACTTGTTTCATACGAGAATTGTTTGAATCAGGTGGATGATTTACAGGAATCGGGGAACCCGATGCAATAGCATCATGTTTCTCAACAGTCTGTTGCAACATATCGTTGAATTGAAGACCTTGCCGGAGAAGCTCCTCATCGGTTGTAGAAGCTAACATTTGTCCAAGTTTCTTCTGGTTTGATCGACATTGATCAATAAGATCAACGATTACTTCATCTTTTACAGCCTGAATATATAAATAACACGATATAATATTATAATTTGAAACCCCACTTATAATTCATATCTTTATTTATGCGTATTCATACCATACGATCTTTTGGGTCAACTGCTTGCAACATTTCTGATAAAACATCCATAACACTCCTCATAGCATCCAAAGTCGAGAAACTAACAACCAAAATATTAATATAAATAACAGTCTCAATATCATATCAGTATAATTGTATAAGTATAAGTATACCTCAAAGTCTCGCTTGAGGAAGCTGTGGGATCATGTCTTGATGAGGAACTAGCTTGAGAATGTCCATGGCTAATTGGAGGTGTAATAATAGGAACCGAATTTGATGATCTTCGGGGAAAATCAACACCATAACGCTGTTTCCATGAACATAAAATCAACAACTTTCTCTCTTTTTGATTATTTGATTGATGTGGATTGGATATTATATAGTTACTTACCCTTAGTTCCTCATAAGCATGGAGATATTGAGCGGTTTTTCCTCCACGACCCGTAAATGCTTCTTGCCACGTGTCTATCAGCACCAAGATTTTCTCCCTTACACGCATATGCGCCTGCAAAATGGATTTTCCATTAAATTTATAAAACTAAAGCATTTAGGGAAATTGAGAAGGAAATTAGTGAGAAAAATGAGAAAATGAAACCTTTTTCTTAACAATTTTGATCATCTCATGAAGTATTTTCCTCTCAGCCATTTGTCCATGAATGTTTTCACTACAGTTCTTCACCAATGTTTCCAACAGCTGTATGCATAATCCACATTGATTCAATGGTTTTTGTTTAAATTTGTGAGATTAAAATTTGAAGGTTTAAGAAGAAATGAGATACCGTTAAGGAGAGTAGTTGAACATTTGGATTCTTGTGTTGTAATCTAGTTCTAAGAGCTTTAATGTAGTCTTTTGCAAGCCTGAAATCACCGACAATAATGGAGAAATTTGGATTATTTCACCTCAGTTGCATAATTTCTTTCAATCGATGTAAAAAACAGTAAAAAACAATTACACATGACAACACAAAAACCGAAAATCTCATTATGAAAAAGCTATTGATGATCTAGATTATAGATAGATACATTACCATTGTCTAGAATTGATTGTGTCACATATTCCGATATTGATCCGCCAATCAGGACAATTTAAGAATTCGCTGGTGGCTTTATCGACTCGAGCATAAGCTGATATCACTGATGGTGATGGTGAAAATGGAAGCATGGGCATCATCTTGCTCTAATTTTCTTGTTTCCAGATTGCTGTTTCATTCGATGATTATTTGTTGGAACAGGAATCTTACGGGATTTGATTGTTTATATGGAAGGGGGAAATGAAAGGAGAAAAAATGGGCGATTTCCATGGATTTTTGATGGGAGAAAAAGCTGCCGAAGCATTTTTTTGGTCCAAAATGCAAAGAACGAATAGTGGTGTATCTCAACAGATTTCCGGAGAAAACGGACATGGTGAAACATGATTTGTGTTTTCGACCGGAGTCGCGGTTTCGTTATTAAAAGAGTAAATTACAGAAATGGTCCCTTAGGATACACCTATCTTCAATTTTGGTCAAGTTTTGGGAAATTGATGTCAACAGTTTCCAAATCAATCGCATTTGGTCAAGGTTCTAAAAAACTCACCGCGTCATGACTCAAAGCTTGTATTGGATGTCAAACTTTAATAAAATGCTGTCTTAATTTATATATGTAATTAAAACTGAATAATAGTAGAAAAAAAATATATAAAATTATTAATTATATACAAAATTGTCATTTTAAGTCATACCTTATAAACTACGTGACTTGCCACAACTAGTAAAGGCGTGAGGTTTGATTTGTTGCTAAGTCACGTCTAATGTTATTTTGAACCATTCATTTGGTCCTTGCCGACGTTGCTATCCATTTGGCTCCATTAAATGCATGTACAAAGACGTTTTTTCCCTTATATTTATCCACTTTCGTTTTTAGAATTATAGATTTATTTATTTTTTTGTAAGATTTTTTTTAAATATTTATATTCTTAGTATACTCAATCGCTACCAACATTACCCCCTACGTGACTCCACCAATGTTGCCGTCGGATCCACTAATGTCGAACCCCATACCGTCATCATCGCAACCATCACCACCAACAAATTAACTGAAGAAAGACAAAATGCTTGAACTAGCAAAATGCTTGGGGTTCATACCTAAAACAAATCACCATTGACTCAAACTCACACATATATGAGTTCAATGATGTTAGATCTAAACAAATTCAAACACTTCAATGGTTTGATTTTGAGTTTTCAGATAAAAAAAAGTCAAATAAAAATTAAAACCAATAAAACATCTCTATCTCTTTCTCTTTCTGACTCGAAGTTGGTTCATGAAGAAGACAAAAAATCGTAAATTTTTCCACGAATCAATCTTGGAAGCCAAATTGAAAAACTTTTGTTGATCATGGAAGTCAATATGAAAATACAAAAACACTCCACTGGCTTCATTTTTCTTTCTTCCACAAATATTGGTTAAAGATCTAGGTTTATGTGATATTGGTAGAAAACAACCCACAACCCCTTGGGGTTATCCTGCACTTGGAAAAAGAAGTAGAAAACTTTGCTTTCCTTTAGAATGAAAGTTGCTATGAAGCCCCTACTACTTACTTTGTTTGATTCAAAAGGCAAAAGTGGGAAGTTTCTTGTTGGTTTTTCTTCCTCACTCTCGAATAGGTGAACTTGGTTCGTTCAATTCTTAGGTAGAAGAAGGATGGGAAAGAACTTAATCAAACTTTAAGCAATAATTCAAAGATTTGGGTTTTGCTCAATGCTTACATATTTGGGTTTGTTTGAGAAAATCAAATAAGGCACAAATATGAAGATGATAAGAGACTAAAGAGAAGGGGTTCTAATCCAAAAAATGAATATGAACCGAAGCAGATCCCGAAGTAAAAAACTCAGAAATCAAATAAGGCACAAATATGAAGATGATAAGAGACTAGAGAGAAGGGCCTCGCCCACACTCATGGAGATATGGGCCTCGCCCACACTCCGCCAACTGGGAGATACGGGCCTCGCTCACACTCCGCTATCTAGGAGATACGAGCCTCGCCTACACTCCGCTATCTAGGAGGTACGGGCCTCGCCCACACTCCACTATCTAGGAGATATGGGCCTCGAAAAGTAGCTACCAAAAGTCTAACTGCTGGACGTCTGACTGCTACACCGGTAATCCCCGGCTACAAATCCATAAACATAGATTAGCCACTCATAAATACCCTTAGATCAAATGATTGACCCACCCCTGGTCCAAGGTCAACTCCTTGGTCAAAGTCAACTTCCAGTTGACTGGACTCGCCGAGTCATGGCACAGACTCGCCGAGTCCTTCTCCTACTAACCTGGTCCTACACGCCAAGTCCCTCTTCCCACTCGCTGAGTCACCCTTAACTCACTACTTGGGATTATAGAACCGACTCGCGATCTGACTCGCCGAGTCCAAGAACAACTCGTCGAGTCCCCACGAGCAGACCTCCCACTCGCTTCCAAATCCTCATCAGAGCACCCTTTATGAGGATTTGGGTTTCTGGGACTATTGCTACACGTTAAATTGCTAATTCCGCGTGTAGATACGAAGGGTTGGACCTTCAACACTTAAACCCCTCTTACTCAGTAATAGTTCATATGACTCGCCGAGTTTGAAGAGCAACTCGTCGAGTTCCAGGCAATATTCATAGGACTCGCCGAGTTGTTCATCCAACTCGCCGAGTCTAAGGCCACCTTCATAGAACTCGCCGAGTTCCACTTTGGGACTCGCTGAGTCCCTACGACCCATTTCCCATACAGACCAAATCTGAGACATGCAACGCTTCCAAACCATAGATCTATGTTCCTAGGGCATGCTTATCACGTAAAGTTGCAAACTTTACATGCATGCATGACCCTATAGGCTCCAAAAGGAAAAACCAAGCTCTTAATGAGGTCATACACTCAATGGGGACCTCAATCACTTCAACCACATAAACTTTATACTTCTAATACGTCCATAAGGTCTAGATCTGAAGTCCTTTCAGAACATAGAGCACAAATACATGGATTTTGAGGTTGTAGGGCTTGAAAACCACTAATTTGGGACAAAAAAGGGATCTAATGAACTAGTGATCAAGGTAAGAACTTTTCTACCTGAATGGAAGCTTCTATCAGTGTAGATTCCGGATTTACCTCCCCTCCTTGCACACTTCAACCTCTTCCTTCTTCTTCTAAGCTCCAAACCTTCTTCACAAAGCCAAAAACACTCTCAAGAACAATATGGGGGCTAGGGTCTCGCTCTACAGCTCTCTGGGAGTGTTAGGGACAAAGGAGACCAAGTTAGAGCGTTTAAATAGGGTGCAAACACCCGGATTAGGATTTTTGCCCAAACAGGGTCTATTCGCCGAGTCCGGGGATCGACTCGCCGTGTCCAAAGCTTGGACCCTGCGCCTCATCCTGCTTCTACTCGGCGAGTTGGTCCTTCAACTCGCCGAGTCCAAGACAAAAATGCAAGAAATAAGAATTATTAATTACAAGGAATACGTACCGGGAACCAGGTGCTACACAAAATATGAGGGTTATTTACCAATTTATGTGTATTGATATGGGAAATGATCAATACACACTAAAAAAAAGTTCACCTCCTCCTTGTTCCTCCTAATTACTCATAGATTTCTCAATATCCATTAATTTCATTTTTAATGTTTCAGGATCTCTACTGTTTTTAACTTCGCTAGCTGATAAGTGTTATTTGTTTCAAAATCATCAACTATAGATCGAGGAGTTCTTCAACAATGATTATTCACTTCAAAACCATACCCAGGTTTACACTACTCCTTAATTTCATTTTTCAATTACAAACACTATTATGCATACCTGACACCATTGAATTGCACAAAGACATCTCACTTATGCTCTTCCTTCTTAGGTTTTAGACCGTTCCCGAATCAAACCCTAGACCTGTTATGAGCATGGTTCACGTCTTCTCTTTCAACTTTTCTAGAGAAAGCCAAATGATCAGCATTCTTAAAAATATTTGTTCCATTTAATTTTAGAACTCTTAAAAAACCAGTTTAGATAATGTTTTCGATCTATTTCTAAAAGAATATGAATTTTCATGATTTCAAACATGCTAATCCTATTAATTTTGAATACAACCTTCAAATGTAAGGTTTAGGAACACTAAATTAGTAACCTATAACCAAAAATAAGTGTGGTTAAGTTGTGAAAACATGAGGACAGTTTAATAAGCTTTCAAGAATTGTACCTATGTATAAATGGGGTTGTATATGATTGTTTATAAAATTAACATTGGTATAGTCATTAAAAAAAAATCCTTAATCCATGTTGGAATCATTGAGAAAGTTATGAAGTGAAAGGTGCAGACATTGGTTGTAAAATGATTTTTGATGAAAGTTTACAATGCAACCATTCTGAAAGTGTTGCTAAATAGGACCATATACCATGTTGCGAAGTCACTACATGAAATATACATAACATGATGTTAAATTGACTTGTAACCTACGTCATATCTTACATGGATGATTTTTGTTTAGACTCAACGTTGTACATGACTTAGACCTCGTTTTGCACATCTTGTGGGGATGGAGTATGAAGTATATTATGTTAGTCACAATATGCAAGTTATATGGATTCTTGTACATCAGTCAACTTCCTAGCTACGCCATGCATTCGATAAAAAAACTGGAAAGGAAAGCAACAGGGATGTAGCACCTGGTTCCTGGTATGTAAGATTTATATGAGTATTTTGTATTTTGGCCTTGGACTCGGCGAGTTGGAGGCCCGACTCGCCGAGTAGAGACGAGACTTGGGACGCGGTTAAGTTGGCGACTCGGCGAGTCCATATTATGGACTCGGCGAGTCCGCGTTGTCTGATGAAACCCTAATTTCCAAGGGTTTGCACCCTATTTAAACGACCATTTGCGCCCCAACTCTGCCCCCTTCACCCTCAGAAGCTCTCCATACATTCTAGCCCTTGTTCTTGTGAGTTTGAAGCCTTTGGTGTGTTCTTTTGAAGCTTTGGAGTGAGAAGGAGAGGAGATCAAGAAGAAGAAGAGGAGGTTAAGCACCTTTGAGCAATCTCAGAGTGTTCACTAAGGTATGGCTAGTTTCCCCCATGTTTTCATACTTATGGCTCCATTAAAGCCCTTTGTGATCCGTTTCCAAGCTTATGTATGATTGTGGACTCGTAATAAGCTGGGTAACTTCTAGATCTAGGTGAGATCGAGCTCCAGGAGCTTGGATCTACTGCCTTTATGGACCCATGTTGCATGTACACCCTAGATCTACCCTTTTTGGTGCATTTTGAGCCCTAAAACCCTCATTAGTGAGTATCTACACGTAAAGTTGGAAACTTTACGTGTTATTCATGCTCTAGGAACCCAAATCTGTGGATAGCATAAGCTGGATTCAAGCAAAATCGACCATATAGAGACTGCATGGTAACGACTCAGCGAGTCGTTCATCTGACTCGGCGAGTCTGCTCGCGAGTCTCCGAGTTTGTCCCCTTTTCGTTGTGTCGAGTAGAGTAGTGAGTCACGGGGTGTGACTCAGTTAGTTGGAAGCCGAACTCATCCATGAAGGAACTCGACGAGTCATTGCCCTGACTCGTCGAGTTCAAGGCAATCTCCTTAGATCAAGATCAGACTCGGCGAGTTGTTCATACAACTCGGCGAGTCGCAGCATAAGTGTTCGTCGGATGAAGATGAACTCAGCGAGTTGTTCATACAACTCAGCAAGTAGGATGAAGGACTTGAACATCAGTTTGGAAGGAGAACTCGTCGAGTCAACGCCTAACTCGACGAGTAGAGACGGGATCCAGGTCAGTCGATTGGACAGGGAACTCGGCGAGTTGGCGAGCCAACTCGGCGAGTCGGGTCAACTGAAAGTTGACTCTAACTTTGACTTAGGGCATGATCAGGGGTAAAATGGTCATTTTACCCAAAGGACAGTTAGCAGTGTTTGATTGAGTATGTTGTGGGAATTACAGCCGGACGATTTCCGGAGCAACAACAGCAGTAGACCGTCAGTTCCCGATCAGATCAGCAGCTACTTCGAGGTGAGTTACCTTCTAGTAGCGGTGGGTCTACGACCACAATGCTGGCCCACCAGTAGGAGTCGTATGTTAGATGATTGTCTTTGTGATATCATCTAGGTTTGCTACTACCTGATATGTTATATGCTAGCATGATATGATATATGTGATAGAAGTAGAGACCGGTTGTTAGGACCGAAGGGTAGTTTAGACACCCCAGAAATGTATGTCAGTATGTGATGATATGTTTGTATGCTGGCTTGTTATGTTATATGAGATAGAGGTAGTAGGAGGGGACCAGTCCCCGAGTTCGGTTGTTAGGACCGAAGGGTAGCCCAGACACCCCAGATATGTCTGATAATATGTTATGTATGATATATGTGTAAGTAGCAGTAAGGGATGAAACAGTCCCCGAGGATCGGTTGTCAGGACCGACGGGTAGTCAGCACCCCAGAATAGCTTGACACGGGTAGTCAGCACCCCAGAATGGCTTGACACGGGTAGGACGGCACCCCAGAATGGCCGCACGGGTAGTCGGCACCCCAGAATGGCCGTACCGGGTAGTCAGGCACCCCAAAATAGCCTCGCAGTATGTATGTTATGTGTTTGTATGGTATGTGGTACGATGGGGGAACTCACTAAGATATGTGCTTACAATTTACAATTTTGGTTTCAGGTACCTCTTCATCAAAGGGGAAGGAGCTGGCGTGGTAACGGCACATCATGCACACACACTGGTTTCCGCATTTACGAGATTTCTTTGGGATTTATACTCTAATATTTCGATTGGTTGTATGATTTGGCTTTTAGACATGGTTTACGTTGTGATGTGGTTTGATCAAACAATGTTTTTAATTATTAATGTTTTCTAAAGTAATGTTTCAAAAACGAAATTTTTGGTCGTGAAAATTGGGTCGTTACAAGTTGGTATCCGAGCCTTGGTTTGAGGGATTCGGACACACCTTCAGGGGTGTCTGAACTCAAATCGAGGGATTAAAAGATTTTCCAAAAAGAAAATGTTTTCTAAAGATTGAGAAAAGAGTTTTGAGAAAGAACGAAGTGTGTGATGTGCGCGACCAGCCGAGCTCAAGTAAGTATTCCCCAAAGTACCCATACAAGTTTATGTTATGTTTATCATCTTTTGTAGAACAACATGCTAGAATAGGACTAAGGATCTAGGAGTGATGCCTTATGTGCCTGCGTTATATGTTTCAGCTGTATGAGAAATTGCATGCTAGTGTTGAGTAGACAGCAAGTAGGATAGCCTGATTAGGTTATGCCTGATAGTATGAACTTAGCATTGTATGCTAGTACAAGTTCCTGTAAGCAGATAAAGTTGATAGAGATTGTTAACCTTGTCTGAATGCTGCTTGCTGGCTTCGTGCTTTGTGGGACTCTGAATAATGGGAGTTAGCCATTAGGTGAATACATCACGTCACATGTGATCAGGGTTGAATAATCTTAGAGTGCTGGATTTGATCCTATTGCGCATCTCTTGTTTGAGTCCAACCGTTGTAGGGACGAGTCTGTTACTCGAAGGATTATCTGAGCCTCATCACATATGATGGTATTCAGGTAATGGCTAATTGGCATTACAAGGAGGCCTGCAGCAGCTGAGGACTGGATGTAGTAGAGTCTGAGATTTCCCTAGGGCAAGCCTAGGATGAGTATAGCGGAGGACAACAATAGTGAAAGGGATCTGGCGGAATCGAGGCAGTCCTTGAAGAAGGTACAGATAGATGTGGAAGGTAGTATGGGCCCGTACTACTGAAAGCAGAGGATCCGTACCCGAACCAAGGAAGGCCAAGATGAGACCAGGGAACTTGTAATAGATGTAATCCCTCAAGAAGTATTAGTATCGCTAATAATTGTTATTTATGTATTGCAGAATGGTGGTACTTCGATCGAGGCCGATAGATGGCGGTTCAGGAGAGGGGTCAGGTTCGGGATCAGGTTCCGAGCCGGTAGATGAGGGACTACGCGAGTTGATCGCGTCAGAGATCACCAGGGGTATCCTTGAGTCGACCCCCATTATCTTCGGGTCGATTAAGGAAGGGATCATCGAGTTGATGGAGGATCGCCTCAGGGCGTTCAGGAGTGACATGGCATCTGGCCAGTCAGGATCTTGCACGCTGTCCTTTAAGGACTTCAGGGGCAGTGGTGTGCCAGATTTCCACGGGGTGAAAGACCCCATTGCTGCCAGACGATGGATTGCGGACATCGAGTCTGCACAGTTGACTAGCTTCTGCCCCGAGGGGTCGAAGGTGAGGTATGCAGCAGGGTGTTTACGAGACCGAGCTCAAGATTGGTGGGAGTCAGTGGGTGACTCGTTGGGAGCCTCAGCTATCGAGGCTATGACCTGGTCGGACTTTGTAACCATGTTCAGGGCAGAGCTTGCGCCGGCTGTCGAGCTTCAAAAGCTGGCCAGAGAGTTTTTGGACATGAGACAGACGACGGAGACTGTGGCGGAGATCACCGCCAAGTTCCGGGAGAGGGCACTGTTGGTGCCCCAGTATGCGGGCGATGAGGACATGAGGAGGACCCGCTATCATGACATGCTCCAGGCTGATATCCGGGAGCACGTTATTTTTTCAGCTTGCCCCACCTTGGACTCCATGATTGCCAGGGCGAGGGAGAGGGAGATAGATTTAGAGCACATCCGGAAACGAAAGTCAGAGGAGGGACAAACAGGAAGGGCTTCGGGGAAGAAGCCCAAGGGATCAGATGGTAGGCCGAAAGGCCAGTCAGGACCGAGCCGCTGCAGGAAATGCGGCAGGCCTCATGAGGGGGCATGTAGACTGGGATCGTCAGGCTGCTATAAGTGCGGCAAGACGGAGCATTTTAGCAGGGATTGTACCGCCCCTACACCTGTGTTACAGACATCGGAGTTGCTGTGTTTCCACTGCAACCAGAGAGGCCACAAGAAGGCCAATTGTCCCCAGTTGACAGCTACCGCGTCAGTGAAGGTGCCAGCACCAGTGACCCTGTGGATTATTGATGGCCGGCAGGGCAAGGAAGAGGCTCCAGTGGTGAGGATTCGGGCATTTCAGCTGACTACCGAGGAGGCACGCACCGCACCCGATGTGGTGACGGGTATGATTCTTTCCCTCTATTTTATTTTTATGATGTTATGATATTGATATGTGCTCGGTATATATATGTGTTAGGATCGTTCCATGTGAACGGTATCCCAGTTCAAGTGTTGTTCGACTCGGGTGCTACCCGATCGTTTGTTTCTCTTGCGCTTAGCAAAAAGTTCACTGAGTCTTCGGGCATGTTGGATTGCCCTTTGGAGGTAGAGATTGCTGACGAACGATCGGTGCGAGCGTCATCGGTGTTCAGGGATTGTGTTCTGAGGTTATTCGAGGAGCGCTTTTTGGTGGATTTGGTTCCCATTCCGTTGCATGGGAACAAAGTGATTATAGGCATGGATTGGTTGAGCCCTAATGGGGCAGTGATAGATTGCGCATAGCAGCTAGTACGGGTCAGGACCCCAGGTGGGGGAGAGTTAGTGATACGTGGCGAGAGGCCACAGTGTGGACCCACAGTCTGTTCGGCAGCGAGGGCTAGACGATACCTTCAGCAGGGATGCGCAGGGTATATTGCGTACGTGATGGATACCCGGGAGGCGGGTAAGGCGACCGTTAGCGAGGTTCTGGTGGTGCGAGATTTCGCAGATGTATTTCCAGAGGAGCTTCCTGGGATACCTCCGGAGCGACAGGTTGAGTTCAAGATTGACATCGTTCCTGGTACGGCTCCGATAGCCAAGGCACTGTATCGGTTGGCTCCTCCTGAGATGCAGGAGTTATCTACACAGCTGCAAGAGCTGTTAGACAAAGGATTCATTCGACCGAGCAGTTCACCCTGGGGAGCCCCAATTCTGTTCGTGAAAAAGAAGGACGGGTCGCATAGGATGTGTATAGATTACCGGGAGCTGAACAAGGTAACGGTGAAGAACCGTTACCCACTCCTGAGGATTGATGATCTCTTTGACCAGCTTCAGGGAGCATCTTGGTTCTCCAAGATTGATATGCGTTCGGGTTATCATTAGATGAGGGTCAGGGAGGAGGATATGCAGAAGATCGCGTTTCGGACGCGCTATGGCCATTATGAGTTCGTGGTGATGCCGTTTGGGCTCACCAATGCTCCTGCCGCGTTTATGGACTTCATGAACCGCGTGTGCAGACCGATGCTGGATCGGTCTGTGATAGTTTTCATCGACGACATCTTGGTTTATTCCAAGACACAGGAGGAGCATGAGGAGCATCTGAGAGAGGTATTGGAGACCCTGAGGAGGGAGAGCTTGTATGCCAAGTTCTCCAAGTGTGAGTTTTGGTTGCGCGAGGTGCAATTTCTCGGACACCTTGTCAACCAGAACGGGATTCTGGTCGATCTGACCAAGGTCGAGGCCGTGATGAGGTGGGAGGTTCAGAAGTCTCCATCTGAGATTCGGAGTTTCCTAGGATTTCCAGGCTACTATCGGAGATTCATTCAGGATTTCTCCAAGATAGCCGTACCCCTAACACGGCTGACGAAGAAAGCCGTCGTCTTTCGGTGGGGACCCGAGCAGCAGGCTGCGTTTGAGACACTGAGACAGAGATTGTGCGAGGCGCCAATCTTAGCCCTGCCAGAGGGCGTAGAGGTTTTGTGGTTTACTGTGACGCGTCCATTTCAGGGTTGGGCGCGGTACTGATGCAGAGGGGGCATGTCATTGCCTACGCTTCGAGGCAGCTCAAGCCTCACGAGGCGAACTACCCGACGCATAATTTGGAGTTGGGGGCAGTGGTTTTTGCCCTCAAGATTTGGCGGCATTACCTCTACGGGGTTCGATGTACCATCTACACGGACCACAAGAGTTTGAGGTACCTCATGGATCAGCCGAATCTGAACATGAGGCAGCGTCGGTGGTTGGACGTGGTGAAGGATTATGATTGTGAGATCCTTTACCACCCAGGGAAGGCCAATGTGGTGGCCGATGCGCTTAGCCGCAAGGCGGCGCCGATCAGGGATATTTGCATGAGGATGACCGTAGTGACTCCCCTATTGGAGCAGATTTGGGAGGCTCAACAGGAGGCTATCAAGGAGGAGCATCGGAAGAGCGAGCGTGTGGTGGGTCAGGTTTCCTCCTTCGATTATGATAGCCGAGGACTATTGACACTACACCGTAGGGTGTGGGTGCCGTATCATGGAGGCGTGCGCCAGATCTTGATGGAGGAGGCGCATAAATCCCGATTCTCTATTCATCCAGGGGCGACGAAGATGTATAGGGATCTTCGTCTAGATTATTGGTGGCCCTGCATGAAGCGGGATGTGGCTTGGTACGTCGAGCAGTGCTTGACCTGCAGGAAGGTCAAGGCCAAACATCAGAGACCGCATGGCAAGATGCAGCCGTTGGACATCTCGTTGTGGAAATGGGAAGATATCACGATGGATTTTATCACGAAGCTTCCCAGGACCGCGCGTGGAGTAGATTCGATTTGGGTCATCATGGATCGATTGACCAAGAGTGCTCATTTTATTCCGATTCAGGAGAGCATATCGACCGAGAAATTGGCCGACATCTATATTAGGGAGACTGTGGTGCGGCACGGGGTGCCAGTATCGGTTATCTCGGACAGGGATGTGCGTTTTACTTCCAGGTTTTGGAAGAGGTTTCATGACGAGTTGGGCACTCGTTTGCATTTTAGCACCGCCTTTCACCCGCTGACAGATGGTCAGAGCGAGCGGACCATCCAGACTCTGGAGGATATGTTGCGGGCGTGCGTGCTAGACTTCGGTGGTAGCTGGGATGCTTATCTTCCCTTGGCCGAGTTCTCATACAACAACAACTACCACACGAGTATTGACCGTCCCCCATTCGAGATGTTGTACGGTCGGAGGTGTAGGACCCCGATATGCTGGGGTGAAGTTGGCCAGAGAGTCATGAGGAATACCGAGGTGGTGCTCAAGACGACCGAGAGGATCCAGCAGGTTCGGAGCAGGCTTCAGACTGCTCAGAGTCGACAGAAAAGTTACGCCAACAAGCATCGATCCGACTTGGAGTTCCAAGTCGGGGATATGGTTCTCCTGAAGGTGTCGCCTTGGAAAGGCGTCATTCGATTCAGGAAGCGGGGCAAGTTGGGCCCGAGATTCATCGGACCGTTCAGAGTTGTAGCCCGGGTGGGCAAGGTGGCGTATAGGCTGGATCTGCCAGTCGAGCTCAGCCAGATCCACAACACTTTCCATGTTTCTCAGCTGTGAAAGTGCCTAGTGGACGATTCAGTAGTAGTGCCGTTAGAGGATATACAGGTTGATGACAGCCTGAATTACATTGAGCGCCCAGTCGCAATCCTCGACAGGAAGTCGAAGGATTTGAGGAACAAGCGAGCGGAACTCGTGAAGGTGCAATGGCAGCACCGGAAGGGATCAGAGTGGACTTGGGAGCCGGTGGAAGAGATGATGGAGCATTATCCCGAGCTGTTTCAAGATCGAGCAGCAGACTTCGAGGACGAAGTCTAAGATAAGTGGGGGAGATTTTGTTGGATTAATGTCTAAGTCCATAACTATAATTGGTAAGACTTGACCCGACCCGGCATGGTCCATTTGGGTTGCATACCATCATGCACTTGGATGAGAGAAATAAGACACTTATGGTTATTAATATATTATAAGTTCTAGTATATTAATAATAAGAATGATAAGATTATTTAATTAGTATTGATCAAGAATTAATCTAGGATTAATTAAGTGATCAAAAGAAGACTAATTAAATATATGGGTTGATTGTGTAAATCATCCATACTTGTATAGTGGGCTAATGCTCCATGGATAATCAAGTTGGGCTAAAACCCATAGGATGGTCCATGGATGCTCCATGGTGTATTTGTACCCATGGATCCAAGGAAATGGAAAGCCATGAAAATTAAGAGTTTACCCTAATTGTGTAACTATATAAGCATCTTATTATTGAGGAAAAATCGGCCACTAGTATTATTCTAGAGAGGGCTAGCCGATTTCATGAGTTGTAAGAATTCTCTCAAGTCATTCTAAGTGTTTTGATGATTGTGATTCCATTTGAGGTGTCACACTTGGGGCACTAAGCACTCAAGCTTCATGAAGACTTTCTACATCAAGAGGTATGTATTCTATCTTGTTACATTATTGTTTTGTATGCTAGATTAGGATAATACCTTGGAAGTTCTTATTTGCATGTATAATAGAGAAAACATAGATCCAAGGTATTTAGGGTTGCATGTACACTTAGGAAGTGTTAGAATGCTCAAAACCCAACAGTGGTATCAGAGCCACGGGTTGTTTTCTGTTATATTGATGCAAATATTTTATTTTCAAAGTTGGAAAAAAAGAAAAAAACCATGAAGTTTGTCAAATTTTAAGATAATTACTTGTTCTTGTGAAAAACTAATTATTTGTAAAATTTGAATAATTTGCTTTATGAGTTGAATTAGGTCAAATTTAATAAAAGATAAAATAATATGATTATTTTATTAGTTTTAAAAGTTTGATCTAAAAAGTTTTATTTTTTTTTGAAACCTCCATAAGTTATGGATTTGAAAAGGTTTTAAAAAAAAATTGATTCAAAGTTTTTTTGGAGTTACAAAATTTGGTGTTAATGTTTTAAAGGATTACATAACTTAAGAATAAGTTATGGATCACCAAAAGTTTTTTGTGTTATCTTGTTTTATGAGTGAATTTGGATTAATGATGAAAATTATGTGATAGTTGGTTTTAATCCAAATTAATCTAAGAATTGATTCAAAAATGTGTTTTTGTAACTTGTCCTCAAGTTATATGAAAAGTCACATTTAAGAATCATAAAACTCATAAAAGTTGGCAAAGGTTACAAAAATGAAGAGTCTAGTTCTAATTAAATGGTTTTATGACTCCATAACTTGTCCTCAAGTTATGGAGGACCAAGAGTCTCTTCATTTAATAAAATAAAATAAAATAAAAAAAAGTGTAACCTTAATTAATTCCATAAGTTATAAAATAAAGAAAAGTTAATTCTTTTATTAGTTTAAATCTTCCATAACTTGTCCTCAAGTTATGGAACTTGAAGAGTTTTTGGATTAAAACTACTTTAAACACATAAGTTATGGAATTAATTAGTTTTGAATAGTTTCAAAACTTGCCCTCAAGTTTTGGAATTTGTAAAGTTTTCACTTATGAATACTTTAATTCCAAGTTAGCCCTTAGAATTTTAAAAGTTAAAATTCAACCCTTATACTTTATAATATTATAAGTTAATAATATATATATGTATAAGAGTAAAGTCAGTCTTACCGCTAGTACGCCTCATTCACGAAGCCGGTCTATAAGGTGGGTATAAGGTTGTTGCCTATAAAATGGCAACTTAATGGGTGTCCACTCTCACCCACCGCTTGCTTGACTGGTGGAGGGTCGTTAGCCGAACGGGTTTGACAGGACTAGAATTCTCCCTTCATTAAAAGTATTAATGATAATACTAAGTAACTAAACTCTTAATAATACCCAATCTTAGTTACTTAGGAAAAATGTGAATAAGGTGCTAACCCATGAAATTACACTTTACACTTTGTCTAAGTCGTTAGTGGAGCGTGTGTGGTTAACCGGCACACTAACTTGGACTTAACAAGGTAGGTAAAGGGTGACTTAATATTTATCATAGTATCGATGGAGCGTGTGTGGTTAACCGGCACATCGATTGAGGGGTAATTTATTAAGGGTACCAAGTGATTTGCATGGTTACTTCACACCTTGTTTTGTGATCCTCGGCATCCCAGTCACAAAACCTGAAGGGCACACTCGAGATTGAAACATGCCTTTGAAAAGTTCAATGAATCTCAAAGATCTAGGAGTTTCAAAACCAATTAAAACCTAATAATACATTTCGTTTATCTTGGTGGAAATTGGTGAATCGTCATTCACCTACCTTCAAATATTTTATAGCTTGGATTACGGCATACCTCTTCTAAGTTATAAAATAGTTTGTTGGGTCCTAGCCTTAATATTTCATATTGGGTGTCATATTAAGGACTTTAAATCAACTATCTTGAATATCTCCCAAAAGATGTCTGGTTTAGAAACCTATGATCTTCCCAAATCTCTTGAAACAAGGTTTCCTAATGAAGATGATGTCCCATGGATATCATACTTCTTCACCTCTTCAAATTATTCTCCCTAACCCACAAGTTCTTGAAAAGTTTAAGGTCACTCAGGCCCTATTGGCAAGGCAAGGTCTAGGTGTGGTCACATCTTGGAGATGTAGTCACATATTGACAAGCCGGGAGAGTTGGGTGTCAAAGTCTTGAGAAAGTTGGTGGTTCAACTACTTTCTAAGTCACATAGTGAGTTCTTTTGGAACACCTATGAAAAAGACTATGACAAGACCCTTAATGATCTTATCTATTTGTTAAGATCAACTTCCTAAAACTTTATGGACATTGACAATGATGACATTGGATATCCAGTAAAGCATTCTCTTCCCAATGGAAAGGGATCGGCTATAGTCAACTCGGTTGACCAAATGGTAAAGAGAAAAGCTAAGTCTGTGATAGTCCTGTGTACCATTATCAAAGGGTCCATATGTTTGTATTGCCAAAGAAAGGGCATTGGTTGCGAAGCTGCCAAATTTACCTAAGGATGTTAAAGTCAATAAGTTTGACTCTACTTCAGGTAAATTCCACTATCTAACTCTGTTAAGTTTCTATTCTGAGATTCTTGATACATGATGTGACTGGGTCACATGGCGATGTTTTAAGAATCAAAGGAAAAAAAGTGAAGAAACTTAAAGAAAGAATATGCTGAATCTGATCGCGTAGATGGATTTCTATCGCATAGTTTGAAAAATCGGATTCTTGAGCTACTTCTTAGGAGTTATGAGATATTGCCTAGGAATAGATAACAACAAGTTCTCATATGGATTGTAAGGATAAGTTTTTTCCGCAAAGTTTTAAAATAAAAGAGAATTTTTTGATTTTATTTATTTTAAAATATCCTTACAATGGCATTTGAGGAAAAATTGTTGCTTATATAATTCCGTTAAGAGCAAGAGTGGAAATATGAAATTGATTCTTTCATTTGTGGTAATGTCTAAATTTACCAAATAAGGAAAGATTCTCATCATCCAAGGTTCAATTGGACCAGAACTTGGAATCATGCAAGTTGTATAGCATGATGAATGAGAACTTTCAAGTTTTGGAAAATTAAGACTAATTACTTGTTCACATGGATGTGTGAATCAAGTAAAGGACTAAGGGATCGAGTACACATTCTTGTGCACTGGTCAAGTCCACCACAAAAAGTTTGATAAGACTATTCGTCATGATTTACTTAAGTTCAGTAAATATGATTATACTTACAAGCTTAAGTGTAACTCTGAGACATTGGAAAAGGTTCCAATGTAAGGCAGAGCGAATAAGAAGAATCAATTTAGGCAATAAGATAAAAGTTTCTCAAATCTGAAAAGATGGGAGAGTACTTTAGTATCAGTTTTTGTGATCATCTTAATGATTAAGAAACCATAGCACAATTAGTTCTCTAAGGAAATCTTAGTGCATTCTTATGACTAAGAAGAGGGATCTTGAATTGTTGAAGTGGTTAAATCAAGAAGATGAGTCATACTTCGTTCCAATACAAGTCTTAGAGTCATACTCCAAGATTGTAATTTGAGTGACATGTCTCAAAAGAAGGTTAAAACACTTGTCAAATGTAAGAGTAAAAGTTTTTCTACTCTTGTACATTTGAAATTGGTAAGTTGTGATGTTTTGGATAAAACAAAGACCAACTTAGGCCAATTGTGTGAAGTGTTTGTCTTGATTAGAATCCTCACTATCTCTTGGATATTTGACAAGGGAGTCTTATATGTCAAGAGGACAGTGGGAGTCTTAAAGGTCTTGAAAGTCTCAAGAAATAATCAAGAATAAAACCTGAAGTTCTTCGCTAGCACACGACTTGAGGTTTATAACCTATCGTGTTGACATATCTGTGCCCATTCCAGTTAAAGTTGGCTTTGCATATGAGTTCTTAGAGTTCTCAATTTGTTGCACAACAACTTGGAAGCAATGGCAGGCCCTTGAGCTGCCAGGTGGCAAGAAGTTAAGATTGAGTTCAATCCATATGAGTTTGGATTTGTCATTATCCTTGTCTTGTGACTATGGTTTTGACAATTCACATGGATAAGAACACATACGCCATTAAATCTAAGTGTCATAAGGTTTCTCTCTGATTCATGAAAATGATGGTGAGGAAACACTTTCACTAAGTAGATTTTAGCTAGATAGCAATTGTGATATTTGCATTCTCAAAGTCGTTAGTGGAGCGCGTGTGGTTAACCGGCACACTAATTTGGACTTGTGAGAAGTGGCAAAAAGGTCTAAACATTATGATTACGGCATCCCTCTTCATAATTGTTTAGATACACAAGTATGCTATCTAAGGGAAGGTGTATGATTTTGATAAAGACTTATCAAAACAATCTAGTATCAGAAATCTGAACTTTGGTAAGAAAGTCAGCTGATTTCTGAGAACATGTCAAAGCTAGTGGGAGCATAAGTGTTATGCTAATAATCATCATGTTAGTGGGAGCATGATAATTATGATAAGTATTGCAAGTTAGCAATGTTAATTATAGAAAACAAAAAATTTCAATTGGGAAAAAGTTGTTTTGCTATAATTAAGGGAGAGGAAATTATACTTCATATCAAATCTATAAGGTTTAGATCTGAGGTTTTAATCATTTAGTCAAGGATATATATGAATTTCATGTTGGAATGGCTCAACATAAGGAAATTCTGTATATGGGTCCATTATTTGCGTTCTAAAATTCGATTATGATTACGGCATCCCTTTTCATAATCTGAATTATGAGAACTTGGCAAATTGAAATGGAAATATTATAGCAAAAGACTGGTTTAGTCTTTATGTAAGACATCATGAATCGTGTCCCATATGCTTCGGATATAGGATCGATTACATGTGCTATAATCATCCGTTCTAAAATTTTCCAAATGCCTGGGGCATTAAGAAGGGAAAAGGTTTAGAACTGGATATGACTAAAAGGATTAAACAATTGTCGAGGACAATCTAAGGTTTACCAAAGATTGGTTGCTCAAGGACAGTTGGAAGTATAGTGATAATTCTGGAATGACCATATTGACATAATCTGTAAGGAGGCAACTCTTGTTCAGAAGTGATAGTCAAAATGGAATCTGGAAATGTTTCAAAGTTAGAATTTTCACTCTGTGTAAGATTAAGGAAACTTAATGCAAGAAGGATGGTTCCAAGGAGTTGATCTCCTTTGGAATGATCTGTAATGTTTGTTGTCAAGTCTTTATGACTTTGTGCATAATCATTACAAGAGGATCAATGCATATAAGTTTAGAATCTGACAGATTCCAGTAAATGGCATGAATTTGGAATTCTTGCATTTGCAGTAAGGATTTGGGGGTGTGAAAAGAGAATCATTGAAGTTATGTTCAATTGATCTAGTTCACAAAGTAAAGATCATAGAAAAACATAGTATGCATACTTGGTGTGTGGCATGACTAGTGTTTTGGAAAAAAAACATAGTGTACATGCTTGGAGCATGGGACAACTATTGTTTTAAATTCAAGAATAAAGTTGATAGCTGAAACAGTGTACAATGAATAATGTGTAATCATATGGTGATAAATAAAAGGTGTTTTATTTATGTTCAAAGGGTTGATACCATATTGGATTCAATTATTATTGTGTTTCACTTTGCATGTTTTGACTTCCCGAATAAACTGGGTTATTCTTCCGGAATGACTAAGTTATTCAAACCATCCACAGTCGGTCATATTTTGGAAGTAGATATGAATTAAGACTGTCATGATGGGTTGTAGAGGTCTAAGGTGTTGGACAAGGCTACAACAATCATGAGTGCTCATAAGTTCTGAGTATTGGATTCAACCCGCGCTCATTGGAATCACTTCATGGATTTTATCACGAGTGATCATGAGACGATAATATCTTATATTCTTCAAACCTAGAGATATGAGTTGTTACTATGAGTTGATAGTACATTGATAGCACGAAAACGCATTTGGTAACTCGGTGCTATAAAACGTGCCTTTGTGTATGATTCAACAAGTAGTAGAACAAGCCATATGAGTCGAAGTTTATCCGTTCCTTTTACCTTCGGGATAAAAGCGATATTTGTGGGCCCCTCGATGATTTGATGATGACAAATGGAAGTGCTCGGCCGGGCCAGGACTGATTTGATTTGTTCAATTAGTCAGTTGTCATAAATCGGAAATCGGGAAACAACAAATGGACAGAGAGAATGATTATAATCCATGTCTCAGTCCATATGATATCTAGAATGGAGGAATATATGATCCCTTATCTAATGGACAAGTCACTGACAAAGGTCAGAGTTCATCGACAAGGTCAGAGTTCGACAGAAGCTTTGAGAGCCACGATTGCCAGTTGGTTCCTGAAGTCATACGCAATAATAGTTTTAGACTTATCCAAGTGGGAGACTGTTGGATTAATGTCTAAGTCCATAACTATAATTGGTAAGACTTGACCCGACCCGGCATGGTCCATTTGGGTTGCATACCATCATGCACTTGGATGAGAGAAATAAGACACTTATGGTTATTAATATATTATAAGTTCTAGTATATTAATAATAAGAATGATAAGATTATTTAATTAGTATTGATCAAGAATTAATCTAGGATTAATTAAGTGATCAAAAGAAGACTAATTAAATATATGGGTTGATTGTGTAAATCATCCATACTTGTATAGTGGGCTAATGCTCCATGGATAATCAAGTTGGGCTAAAACCCATAGGATGGTCCATGGATGCTCCATGGTGTATTTGTACCCATGGATCCAAGGAAATGGAAAGCCATGAAAATTAAGAGTTTACCCTAATTGTGTAACTATATAAGCATCTTATTATTGAGGAAAAATCGGCCACTAGTATTATTCTAGAGAGGGCTAGCCGATTTCATGAGTTGTAAGAATTCTCTCAAGTCATTCTAAGTGTTTTGATGATTGTGATTCCATTTGAGGTGTCACACTTGGGGCACTAAGCACTCAAGCTTCATGAAGACTTTCTACATCAAGAGGTATGTATTCTATCTTGTTACATTATTGTTTTGTATGCTAGATTAGGATAATACCTTGGAAGTTCTTATTTGCATGTATAATAGAGAAAACATAGATCCAAGGTATTTAGGGTTGCATGTACACTTAGGAAGTGTTAGAATGCTCAAAACCCAACAGATTTGTAGCACCTGGTTCCTGGTATGTACGATTTATATGAGTATTTTGTATTTTGGCCTTGGACTCGGCGAGTTGGATGCCCGACTCGCCGAGTAGATACGAGACTTGGGACGCGGTTAAGTTGGCGACTCGGCGAGTCCATATTATGGACTCGACGAGTCCGCGCTGTCTGATGAAACCCTAATTTCCAAGGGTTTGCACCCTATTTAAATGACCATTTGCACCCCAACTCCGCCCCCTTCACCCTCAGAAGCTCTCCATACATTCTAGCCCTTGTTCTTGTGAGTTTGAAGCCTTTGGTGTGTTCTTTTGAAGCTTTGGAGTGAGAAGGAGAGGAGATCAAGAAGAAGAAGAGGAGGTCAAGCACCTTTGAGCAATCTCAGAGTGTTCACTAAGGTATGGCTCGTTTCCCCCATGTTTTCATACGTATGGCTCCATTAAAGCCCTTTGTGATCCGTTTCCAAGCTTATGTATGCTTGTAGACTCGTAATAAGCTGGGTAACTTCTAGATCTAGGTGAGATCGAGCTCTAGGAGCTTGGATCTACTGCCTTTATGGACCCATGTTGCATGTACACCCTAGATCTACCCTTTTTGGTGCATTTTGATCCCTAAAACCCTCATTAGTGAGTATCTACACGTAAAGTTGGAAACTTTACGTGTTATTCATGCTCTAGGAACCCAGATCTGTGGATAGCATAAGCTGGATTCAAGCAAAATCGACCATATAGAGACTGCATGGTAACGACTCGGCGAGTCGTTCATCTGACTCGGCGAGTCTGCTCGCGAGTCTTCGAGTTTGTCCCCTTTTCGTTGTGTCGAGTAGAGTAGTGAGTCACGGGGTGTGACTCAGTTAGTTGGAAGCCGAACTCATCCATGAAGGAACTCGACGAGTCATTGCCCTGACTCGTCGAGTTCAAGGCAATCTCCTTAGATCAAGATCAGACTCGGCGAGTTGTTCATACAACTCGGCGAGTCGCAGCATAAGTGTTCGTCGGATGAAGATGAACTCAGCGAGTTGTTCATACAACTCAGCAAGTAGGATGAAGGACTTGAACATCAGTTTGGAAGGAGAACTCGTCGAGTCAACGCCTAACTCGACGAGTAGAGACGGGATCCAGGTCAGTCGATTGGACAGGGAACTCGGCGAGTTGGCGAGCCAACTCGGCGAGTCGGGTCAACTGAAAGTTGACTCTAACTTTGACTTAGGGCATGATCAGGGGTAAAATGGTCATTTTACCCAAAGGACAGTTAGCAGTGTTTGATTGAGTATGTTGTGGGAATTACAGCCGGACGATTTCCGGAGCAACAACAGCAGTAGGACGTCAGTTCCCGATCAGATCAGCAGCTACTTCGAGGTGAGTTACCTTCTAGTAGCGGTGGGTCTACGACCACAATGCTGGCCCACCAGTAGGAGTCGTATGTTAGATGATTGTCTTTGTGATATCATCTAGGTTTGCTACTACCTGATATGTTATATGCTAGCATGATATGATATATGTGATAGAAGTAGAGACCGGTTGTTAGGACCGAAGGGTAGTTTAGACACCCCAGAAATGTATGTCAGTATGTGATGATATGTTTGTATGCTGGCTTGTTATGTTATATGAGATAGAGGTAGTAGGAGGGGACCAGTCCCCGAGTTCGGTTGTTAGGACCGAAGGGTAGCCCAGACACCCCAGATATGTCTGATAATATGTTATGTATGATATATGTGTAAGTAGCAGTAAGGGATGAAACAGTCCCCGAGGATCGGTTGTCAGGACCGACGGGTAGTCAGCACCCCAGAATGGCTTGACACGGGTAGGACGGCACCCCAAAATGGCCGCACGGGTAGTCGGCACCCCAGAATGGCCGTACCGGGTAGTCAGGCACCCCAGAATAGCCTCGCAGTATGTATGTTATGTGTTTGTATGGTATATGGTACGATGGGGGAACTCACTAAGTTTTGTGCTTACAGTTTACAGTTTTGGTTTCAGGTACCTCTTCATTAAAGGGGAAGGAGCTGGCGCGGTAGCGGCACATCATGCACACACACTGGTTTCCGCATTTACGAGATTTCTCTGGGATTTATACTCTGATATTTCGATTGGTTGTATGATTTGGCTTTTAGACATGGTTTACGTTGTGATGTGGTTTGATCAAACAAGGTTTTTAATTATTAATGTTTTCTAAAGTAATGTTTCAAAAACAAAATTTTTGGTTGTGAAAATTGGGTCGTTACAAGGGATGACAAAAAAAGAGCGATTTCCTGTATTGAAAAAAAGGACCTAAAAGAAGAGTTGTTTACTAGAAACATTGTAGAATCCTATGTAAGCAGGAAAGAAACTCTAGAAGTTCAAGTATTTTTGACTGTGATTAAAAAGATTAAAGTGGCTCAAAGTGAGGTCTTATTGGACCAAAAAAAAGGAAGATAAGCTGAATAAACCACTAACATTTGAATATGATAGTTGTTTACTAGAAACATTGTAGAGTCCTATGTAAGTATTTGATATGCACACGATTTTCTTCTACATAAATACTTAGATTTTAATTGGTTTTTGGCGACGAAAACTGACGAGGCTAAGTACGTTAGGAAACATAAAACTTGTTTTTGAGTGAAAATCTAACATTAATAGTCGTACAAGAACTTATTTCCTTCAGAGGTTATAGTGGGTAATGTGATAATTTGTGAATGGAATTTATTCCGAAGTGACCTAAACTATGAAAGGTCATATAACATGATTTCGATGATAGTTGATTTGTTAATGAAGCTTATGCATTTCTTGGCAGCACATGACACTTGGTTAGTGGAAAAGCTATCTAAGGAATATGTGAATAAATTACAAAAAGCTAAGATTCCTTTATCAATTTGTCTATGTTCGAGAAATCATGTTTATAAATTATTTGTAGAATGGTTTTTGTTACTGTATTGTGTCTCATTTATGAGACCTCTTATTGTGTTATGTCTCGTTACTGAGACCTATCATTATGTTTCTCTCATGGAAACGTGCAACTATATTTCTCTTAGGGAAATTACTACTTTGTTTCTCATGGGAACTTACTACTCTATTCCTCTCATGGAAATCTATAACTATGGTCATCTCATGAGAAATTACTACATTGTTCCTCTAATGGGAACTTACTACTATGTTCCTCTCATGGGAATTTACTAATATGTTTTGTCTCATGGGAGCCTATTATTTTTTTTCTCTCGTGGGAATCTACTACCTGCTCCTTTCATGAGAATCTACTATTGTGTTCCTCTCGTGCGAACCTACTACTATGTTCCTCTCGAGGGAATCTACTACTATGTTTCTCTTATGGAAACCTATTATTATGTTCCTCTCGTGGGAACCCAATACTATGTTTCTCTCTAATGGGAACCTACTATTATGTTTCTTTCTTGGGAACCTACTACTATGTTCTTCTCGTAGGAAGCTACTACTATGTTCCTCTCATAGGAACCTACCAATGCGTTCCTATCATGGGAACCACTACTACTATGTTCCTCTCATAGGAACCTCCCAATGCGTTCCTATCATGGGAACCTAGTTGTGTTTCTCTTGTGGGAACCTATAATATGAAGGTATTCCCAACATATAATCATAATAATGAAAACTCACCATGAGTAATCCAATCTCAATCAATACATATATAACATACTAATCTTTCTTATTGAATTGTTAGCAATACTCTTTTCCAGTGAAACCATAATCACATAAAGATTTAATAGCAAGTAATTTCACATAAATAACTTACTTTCATATTTCTCATAAAACCAATTACTTTTCTATGTATCCAGTAAATTCTCATGCACTCACCTTACTAGTTAGTGGAGACCAACTAATGTCGTCACCTCAAGCTCAACACTGCTTTTCAATTTATTACCTTGCCAAAGGCTTATCTCGTTCTACAAGTGTTTTATCGTAATAAACATCGTTATACACATCCTTTATCTATGAGTCACTACTCGAACATTCATAACTTTAGTCGGAGAGACTTGTAAGTGAGAAGCATTTCGAGCTAGTATACTTGGCTATGAAAATGACCTACACGTCACGTCGGGTAAGTGGGTGCGCCACTTCCATGTCTCACGCCCATAATCTGCTTCGTGTCTCACCTTGTGACACATGTTACACTCGTACTATACGCGTCCTGCCACCCAACCATGTTGACGTGCCACATCAAAGGGTCACTTGCTGCGTTTCTCGCAACAATCTTATCTTAACTTCGAACAGTCATAATTTTCTCATACAAACTCGGATTTTAAAAAACTTAATATTCACAGAACCGTCTCGGAGTGAACTACAACTTTCTTTATATAATCTTTTGTTAAAAACTTATAAGTGTTTTTTTGTAATTTAATAAGTACAAGGATATACATACTACATTACTACAACAACAACAACAACAAAACAAAAAAAAAACATTTATGTTTCACAACGCTTTGCCAAAAACATTGTGGTGTCCCTACTTTAGTTCACTTTTGAATGAACTTAGACCAAATAAATCTAACAACACACAGTTTGGGATTTTAGGTTCGTTACAAAGACGCTACTTGGGGCAGATTTGGTACAAAAGACAATCGATAAAGTGAAAGTTATTTGAGAATAAGGTCTGTAGGTGATCAGGTTTTGATGAAAGTGTTTCCACGGAATGGGCTAATTAAATTTGGGAAGTATCATAATGTATCTAAATTCATGTTTTATTGGGCCTTTTTACAATGATGAAGAAGATTTGATATGAAGCTTACACGCTTGAGTTACCATTAGAGTTGGAGGGACTACACGACATGTTTTGAGTGTGCTACTTATGAAATGATTTAGTGAGAAAGGTGTGATTTACTTGCAGATTTCAAATTGGATAAAGGAAAGCGTTTAGTTACATTGAAAATCAAGCAAAAAAAATTGTGAAAGGAAGCATTAGACTTGGTTTCCATGAAATTAAAGTAAAACTAAATATAAGGGAAAGACAGTACTCAGAGCCATAATTGGTACAGAAGACGAACGATAAAGTGAAAGTTATTTGAGAATAAGTTTTGAAAATGATCTGGTTTTGATAAAGTGTTTCCATGGGATAGGATAATTCAATTCGGGAAGTATCATAATCTATCTAATTTTGTGTTTCATTGGGCCTTTTACAATGCTGAAGAAGATTTTATATGAAGCTTACATGCTTAAGTTACCATCAAACCCGGAGAGAATGAACGACATGTTTCGAATGTGCTTCTTGCGACATAATCCAGTGAAAAAGTTGTGATACATTTGAAGATTTCAAAGTGGACAAAGGAAAACGATTAGCTACGCCAAATCGATCATCAAGCATAAGACGAAAATATGTGAAAGAAAGAGATAGACTTGGTTTCCATGAGGTCGAAGTATACTGGAAGACCAAACTTTATTTGGGAGAAAGATAAAAATACAAGGAATTCTATCCTTAAGTTTTGATATTATAGAGATTCTATGGATGGAATCATATTAAGTGGGGAGAGTTATATCTTTTGATATTTTGAGAATAAATACCGATTAATTTTAATATTAAAACCACAACAACGTGAATAGGTGGTTATGAGATGTAAAGTTAATAATTGTGGAGGTGTATAAATAATAAATGTAAATAAGGTAATCTTGAAACCTTTAAGTACATTCTTACTATATATGGTTACCTTAAAATGTAAAATTTAGTGGACTTGTTTGCTTTTATCTTTGGTCTAAGAAAAGAACCTGTTAGGGCTTCTTATTTATTTTCTAACTCAAAAGGAGGAGGAGGGAAATTTTAGATTTCAAGGAACCAAGGGGGAGATTTTGATCTTATTCAAGGTTTTCAGTTTGTGGTTTGTCGTGTAACCCGTAGAGGTATGTTTTTCATGCATTTTTTGGATGTTTTTTTTGTAGTATTTGGTAGCCATGGGAGAAACGATGATTTTCATTTTTCAATTCTAATTAGTGTCCGTTTGGTATGTGATATTGAAAGGGAGAATGAAATGGATGATTTCAATTCCCGATATCTACTAAAAAAGTAATTTATTTTGGCAAATACCGGCATATAAAAAATATTACTTGATTTGATGTCATTTACTTGAACATATCGTTCACAAAAAAGCTTACACACTATAGATAATTTGAGAAGAATTTCATAGCAAACAAAATTTGTTAAGAGAGGATAACCCATTTCCTAATTAGCAACTAACAAAGTCCTTTTAACAAAATGCGTTATGATACAAAACCTCCTATTTTGGTCATTTTAGTGATTATCCCAAAGTTCAAATTTTTAAATCATGGAAAAATTCACAATTTGAAGACTTTAGGAGCTAAAACATTTAAGGTCAAAATCTATATAAAAAAAGTCAAACCAAATTCAAATTATAATACACTTAGTTAAACCAAAAAACATGAATCAAAGTATTCGACTTTGATTCATGCTTTTTGGTTTGATTAACTGCTTTCAAAAGTGGGTATACATATGATACAAAAACATGAAATTACAGAGTGATTGTTTATTAATGTACACTATGAACAAATTTACTCAGTATCATTCTTCTCTTCGTTGATTTCATGGAGGATAACAACAAGTGCAACAATGAAGGCGTAGTCGACATTTGGATACACAGTCACAGAAAACGTATCTTTCCCAAGTGCAATGCTTTGGACAGTGTGCTTCTTGTGCATCTGCATTTCACCATTTTTGTAACCATGTGTTAAAGTCTTAATATTACATTTATAACCCATTACTTATGCTTAATTACCAATATCCCCCTCAAGGATCTTCATGAATCATGAACATTTTGTGTCAAGATGAAAATAGGGTTTACCTGTGCAACAATGGTGGTGGTTTCACCAGCATAAATGGTGCATGATCGGTCAAACCAGCTGCCTTTGACTTTGTAGTCACAGACATTTTCCTTTTCGTTAAACCCCAAGAACACATCAAGGGAAGTCTTGAATTGGATCAAAGAAGACTGTTTTGCACTGAAGATGATGTCTTTTGCGTCTGAACTATCACCCCTAAACACCACCCATCTATTGTGAACACTTAGCAGCTGTTCATAACACCAACAAAAGAATTAACAACGATTTCGTTAGTTACACTTTGTAACATTTTCAAAGAACACAAATGATGATAATTCATCGGCAAAAACAACAGAGGTAGCACTTTCAACTCAATTCATGTAAAGATGAGTATATTTGGATTATATTTTATTTATAATAGTTTAAATTGGTAAAAGCATCAGATAGAAAATTATCGGGTTAAACAGGGTTAATCGTTCCCCAAATCTGCTTTTCCAATGATGGCATCACAACGTTCAATCACCTCATAACAATCAAGGTATTTAGATTATCTTATACTCCTGAACTTATACTTGCTCCTGTTGGAAATTAAAGTCCAATTTTGGCTTTTAGGGTTGAATTAAATACTGGAATATAAAAGGAGCATGAAAGTTCATAGAGGGGAAACAAAGAGACGAGAGATCAGAACCTTTTTCTGGAAGGATAGGATCGGATTACCAGCAGCATCGAGCAAAACACGGCGATCACGAAGACTTAAATGTTTGCTTTTAACTTTGAACATAACGCTGCCGTTTACGTCGGTGACGGCGAAGTTTCCATCGGAGAGAGACAGCAGTTTCCTGACGATGGTTAGATCTACCGGATACGGAGCCAGGAAGTGAGGGGCAACGACGGCGACCGGATTCGCCGTATGCGTCGGAGGGTAGGCATAGCTTGTTTGAGCCATTATAGAGAGTAGAGACGATGGTGTTGGACTGTTGGTGGGTGGAATTCGAGTTTAAATGGAAAGAATATAACGCGTCAGGAACATATTTTCGCCGCGTATATACGGAAACGAAATATCGGTCGCCGTTTGTTACGTATATTGGCAATATACACGTTATTCACCAATATAACCGGTTCGAAAAATATGATTTTTAAACTATTTTATGAATAAGTTTTTAGGGTAAATTACACCATTGGTCCCTCGTGTATATGCCAGAAAGCATGTTTAGTCCCTATTTTCAAAAATTAACTCGGACCGTCCCTTGGTTTGTTTTTTCTTGCATTTTTAGTCCCTATTGAAATGAAATGACGATTTTAGCCTTAATACTTTCATTTTTCATTTTATTTTATTCATTTATCAGTTTTAGATTATAAAAAAATAAAAAAAAATCAAATATTCCCACCCCTCCCCTCCCATTCTCTTTCCATTTTCCTTCTACCTTTCCTAGAAATCAACACTACCAAAACCACTGTCTACCACCACCGAATACCCCCGGAAACTGCCCGTCCTCCTCCTTCCTCCGGCGAAACTAACTAGCCAAAAATATTTTGTTTTCCCCTCTTTCATATCACCATCGTTAATCTCAAATACCATCCAGAAACCACAAACAATTACAGTTAATATCCACCACCTCCAATTATCGTCGATCTCCACCATTGATAAACCATACCTCACTGTCAAACATCAAATATTCAACCCAAAACCTACCTTCTAATCTGAAAATCAAACCCCTGATGAATCTCGAAACGATTCAGATCTACATTTAGATCTGAAACTCAAACCCAAATCGGAAATTCGAACATCAAAAACCACGTCCTCACGCTCTCTACATTTAGGTCTGAAACTCAAACCTAGATCTACATTTAGAGTTTCATACGGTGATGTTAGGGTTTCTACACAAATCTATGGGTGCGGGCGGCTCACAACAAGTGATGGTGAAGAAAGCTCCAAGAAGATATGCACATGCGCACCAAACCCTAGCCGCCTCTCATTTTTTCCAATGAGAGGGTTGCAGATCTCCACTCTGGTTTGAGTAAAATATATCTGCACTCCTCCTTAACCTTCTCCTTACCGTTTAGATCGACACTTCTGTTTGGATCCTTCGTCGGAGGAAACGCAGGAAGCAAAACAAGTTCTTGAAAAGCTTGAGAATATTAAACTGGAGATTAGTCAGACTTCTGTTGATGTTGCTGTGGAGGTCACCGAAGCTTTACAAAAAGTGAATGAAAGATTGATTGAGGTGGTGGTTGGTGGTTATTTTCAATGGAAAAGATTTGCTTTGAACCGGGGAGTGGGTGGGGTAAGTTGAGGGGTGGAAGCGGTGCTCTATTTTTCGGCGATGGCATAGATTACCGATGGTGGTGGTGGGGATTACCGACTGTGGTGGTGGTCAAGTATTCTTCAGAAACATAGAAAAATAATTATAATACTTTTTAATAATTAAAAATAATTGAAATTGATAAAAATAAATGAAAAAGAAAATAAAAGGGGCATTATAGTCCTTTCATGTCTCACAAGGGATAAAACATGCAAAATTAAACTAACGAGGGATGAAGTGTGCAACTTTTAACGACATAAGGGACTATCCGAGTTAATTTTTGAAAATAGGGACTAAACACGCTTTTTGGCATATGTGCGAGGGATGATTGGTGTAATTTACCCAAGTTTTTAAAACAAGGAGCATTGGTCGGAGTTCAAAATATGTTTATGAAAAGGGCTTACTAAATCATAGGGCTAACTTTTTTTTTAGCATATAGATTAGTCTAGGTTCATTGTTTCTACCGGCCACAAGAAACGCATGTAGAAAAGCATACACGTATCGCATCACTACTTCAAAAGCGGGAAAAATCGAGTGAAACTTGGAGAAGCTAAAAAAAAGTATATCGGTTTCTTTGTTGATTATGTGGATAGTAATAATGTATTGAATCGTCTCCAATTCTAGATAGCAATTGTCTTAATCTTTGAATAAAATCAGTCAATTATATAGAGGTTTGAGGTTTCTATTTTCGATTTATTTTTTCTTTCTTCTCGAAAATCAAAAATCAGAAGAAAAACAATCTTACAACCTTCTTGAAAAATCGATTTGAGTTCTTACAATCATACAATCTTTCGTTTTGTTTGTTGAAAATCATATTTTAGAGCTCCTAGGTTCGAAATCATAAGGTAAAAGATTTTCTAGATTTTTTTTTGTGTGGTTCGTTTTTTTTTTGGTAATATAATCAATCGTTCATTTTTTTTTTCTTTTATGTATCTATTTTTCTGTTTTTTTGGAAGAGACACACAAATTAAACTTGAAAATCAAAAGGATTAAATAACATAGTCAAATTAGAAAATCATAAGGAGCATATTCAATTTCTGGTAAGCTTTTTTGTTTTAAACTTTTGATTATTTGATTTAGATTATGATAAGCTTCTTCAAAATTAGATTCCGAAGGTAAAACCAAAACACATTTAGTTTCTGGCTCATTTTTTGTTTTAAATATCTTATTCTTTGATTTAGAAGCTCCAAAGGTTTCGAAATCATAAAGTAAAACATCTTCTAATTTTTTTTGTTGGTTCATTTTTTCTAGTTCAGTTGTTCATTTTTGTTTTCAGTTTCTGATTTTTTAAAGGACACATAAATCAAATTCGAAAAATAGAAGGAACATGTTGTGTCACATATTTGTATATAGATTTGATGATGCAAAATATATACTTCATAGTTATAGTTTATATGCTCATTGTAGACAATCAGTCTTGTCTAAGTAATTGTATATAGTATAACTTAGACAAGCTGATCCGTCAGAGCTAGTTTAGTTAGTTAGGCTTTGTTTGGCGTGCCACAGCTAGCTGATAAGCTAGCTTATTTTTCGAGCTTTTTTATGTTGTCGTGTTTGGTAAACCAAAAAGTAGCTTATAAGCTAGCTTAAAATCTAGCTTTTTGAAAAGCTACTTAGACTAGCTTTTTAGGAGCTTTTTAAAATTTTTCCAAATACACCTATTAATTAATTATAGAAACGCATACTCTTACATGTCCTTTTATTTAATTTTATATATTTCAGCTAGCTTTTCAGCTAGTTTTATCAAATGTTATTTTTTATCAGCTGACTTTTTATTTAACAGCTAGCTTTTCAGCTATTAGCTAACTTTTCAGCTAACAGCTAGCTTTTCAGCTAGTATGCCAAACATAGCCTTAATATAAAGAAATGCTTATGAAAGTTCATATGTCGAAGACTGAAGAACATCCCCTGATGACTGAAATACCCTGAAGACTCTATCAGCAACAAAGGCATGAAGACACCATATACCGAAGACTGATCGGTGTAGCCAGACGATGATGGTTATGCACTGATGACACACTGATCAGATGATACGCTGATGATACTCACTGATGGTCATTCACTATTTGCTAAAACTGAAGCTGATTACCTTGACCCCGACGCTGATGATTGAAGTTGAAGCTGATCTCCCAGACATTGAAGTTGATGCTCTGATTAGCTTCTAAAGTGTCTATACTGATATCCGAATCTGGAGAAGATTTGATTTGATACCAGATCAATTTATATTTAGATTAGGTACAATCCCTTGATTGAAGGGATTCTCTAGATTAGTTTAGTATATATATATATATATATATATATATATATATATATATATATATATATATATATATATATATATATATATTCAACATTAGGGTGAAACCCTAATGTGGTGAACGACTTTGTGTCAATCGTCTTTGTGACAACTCGTCTTCTTGATAAAGACAAAACTCTTTCTTGGTGAAAGAAACAGCTTGGTGATACTTCTATGTTCTTCATTATTCTTTATTGTTCTTTCTTGTTCATATATGATTTAAGAATCTACAAAGGGTTTGGGACTTTCAATTGGTATTAAAGCATGCTAGAACATTCGATATAGGATCTGTTGAAAATTCATAAGTTTATTCATTATTAAAAAAAAACTCGAAAATCAGAAGGAGAAGAAGAAGAAATCGTTCAGATATGAAGAAAATTTCAGAATCACAGATGAGAGAATGTGGTATTTGTCCCTATCTATGGTACTTTCTGATTAATTCATGTATTTTTAGTCCTTATAATGTTTCTTGGATGAGAGAAAAATGTTGGATTAGTGTCTAAGCCCGTCACTATATTTGGTAAGTACTTGAACCGGTTGTACATGGTCCATTTGGGTTGCCTTCACCAAAGCAACATGATAGGATGATTTATAAATCAAGAGGTTATTATGATTTATTAATATATTATATGATTAATATATTAAAGGAGAAATCATATAGTTTAATTAATATTAGACAAGAATTAATTAAGAATTAATTTTGTGGCTAAAAGAGATTAATTAAATAAAGGGGACTGGAACTATCAATTGTGTGATAGTTGGTTTTGGGCTGTGGATCCTTATGGATCATAGGGTGGACGAAATTAAGGTGTATGGACTCATTAAATTCGTCCAAGCCTTATTCTAGAAGGATCATTTGGACTGCTTAAGGCCTAAGTTATCTAATTAGGGTTTCAGGATGTAACCCTAGCAACTCAAGTATTTAAAGACCCCAAGGGCTACACAAACCAGCTACCAGAAACCCTAAGGAGTTCTTAGAGCCGATTTTGTGCCTACAACCTCTCTCCAAATCATCCTCTTGCTTCTTGGTGTTTGTAAGCTATTAGAGGAGTGACATTTGTGACTCTAAGCTCCAAGGATAACAAGATTCAAGCTTTCAAGAAGAGGTAATCATCTAGATCTATTCTATTATGTCAATTTCGAATTGTTTACTCTAGATCTAGGGTTTGCAAGTCTTGGATGAAAAGCATGTTCATTAGAGAAACCTAGATCCAAGCATTAGGGTTTGCATGTGCACATAAGAATATTCTTATGGCTCAAATCCATCAGTGGTATCAGAGTGTTGATTGGCTTCTCTTGAATTTGATGCTTTGTGTTTGTTTCTTGCTTGAAAAAATCATTTTTTTGTTCTCTGCCTGATGAACTCGATGAGTCCCATTGTGGACTCGGCGAGTCGGAACGTTAGATAGAGAGAATTTCGGGATTTCTTGCTGTTTTGCTTAAGGATAATTACCTAAATTGTTTTGGTTTAATAAAATCTGAATTTTATTACCTTTTTATCAATATCCTTATCAAAACAAAAGATAATTATCAATTATTTAAATAATAATTTCCTTATTTGATAATACTTGATTATTTAAATTAATTGTTGAATTATCTTGCAAGTAATATTGACTAAGTCAAATTTAGATAATTATTAATTTAAATGTTTAATTGAAAATTTATTTTCTATTTGATCTTTATGTTTTGAAAAAGTTCAAAACTTGCCCTCAAGTTTTGAAATTAAAATTTTTTGATTAAAATGTTTAATTTGAACTATTTAAATTTCAAACTCTAGAATTTTACAAGTTTAAAATTCAACCTTATACTTTATAATATTATAAGATTAATATATATATATATATATATATATATATATATATATATATATATATATATATATATATATAACTTAAAATGCTAGTCTTACCATTAGTAGGCCTCATCCACGAAGCCGATTTATAAGGGAGGTATAAAGTTATGGCATGGGCGGATATAGTGTATAAGAATGGTATGCAATTGCATACCCTTAAACTTTTCTTACATATGCTATTTTTTTCAAAAATAATATATATTTTATATTAAGTATTATGTTTGCATACCTTAAATCAATATTTGCATACAAATTAGTAGTTTGATTTGGTGGCAAAACCAAAGATCATCTTTTTCCATGATATGTAAAAAACAGCAATTTGTTGATTGTATCACCGCGAGTCGTGAGAAGAAACTTAGGTTAGAAGCAAATTTGAGCCTTTAAATATAACGTGTGTTTTCTTTATTTGAATTTTGTATTACAAAATATAGAATACTTATAGGGAAAATGACATAAAAACCTTTAAGTTTTCACAAAAATGTCGGTTTTACCCATGTACGTATTTTAGGTCCAGTAAAGCCCGAAATTTTGTTTAATTTGTTCATTTTTACCCTTATAGCCAGTTTCCAGGTAACCTACCGGTTACCTAATGCTAGTAAAGCCCTTGAATTTTCAAAAATGTTCGGATTGACCCTTAAATTTTTCAAAAATGTTCGAATTTACCCTTATATTGATTTTTATTTTGATTATTTTGATTATATTATTATTATTATTATTATTATTATTAATTTTTAATGCATTTTTAAATGTATAAAAATATTTTATACATACATTTTCAAATGTATGTAAATATTTTTAGTAATATAAATATATTTTTATATGAAATAAATATATATTTATACCTACTGTATATAAATAAATATTTTTTTAATATATAAATACGTTTTTAATGGAATACATGGTAATTTAAATGTATATAAATACCAAATACAAGTATATATATATATTTAAAAATATATTTATATTAATAAAAATATTTGTATACATTTAAAAATGTATGTATAAAATATTTTTATACATTAAAATGTATTAAAAATACATAATAATAATAATAATAATAATAATAATAATAATAATAATAATAATAATAATAATAATAATAAATATCAAGGTAAGGGTAAATCCGAACATTTTTGAAAAACTTAAGGGTAAATCCGAACATTCTGATTTACTGGACCTAAAACACGTCCAAGGATAAAACCGACATTTTTGTGAAAACTTTAGGGCTTTTATGTCATTTTCCCATACTTATATATCAAACTATAAAAATCATTTAATATTGTATAATTAACAAATCTGAATTTTATCAAAATGTAAAATTAGAAAAGAAAAAAAATATCAAGACGTCAACATAAAATTTCGATTTTGACAACTTTGATTTTATATGATGATTACTTAACTAATTATTGGTTTTTTTAGTGTTAATCCATTTTAAGTGTTTGTTTTTTTCTTTCTTAATTTTTGCAAGGTTTCTATACAAAGCATAAAAACTTTTTAGTTAAAAGGACTGATATCCATGCTAATTGTATACGCCACATATAGCCACATGTTACTGTAAAAACATATTTTCTAGACCGCATACCCTAGTTATTTTTTTAGATCCTCCATTGGGTTATGGTCTATAAAATGGTCATTTAATGGGTGTCCACTCTCCCCCACCGCTTTCTTGATTGGTGGAGGGTCGTTAGCCGAATAGGTAAGATATGGAAAACCTTTCCTCATTAAAAGTATAATGAATCTATATAAAGTAACTAAATGTTTTTCCAAAATTCCCAATCTTAGTTACTTTAGGCAAAGTGAATTGATGCAATCCCATTAAATTACACTTTTTACCCTTGCTAAGAAGTTAGTGGAGCGTGTGTGGTTAACCGACACACTAATTGGTTTCTAAGCAAAGGTGGCAAAGGGTGACTCATTGTTTGTCATAGTTCGATGGAGCGTGTGTGGTTAACCGACACTTCGAATAGGTGACTGTAACAATGAGGGCACCATGTACATTTGTATGGTTATTCACACCCGCTTTGTGATCCTCGGCATCCCAGTCACAAACTTGAGGGGCATATCGAGATTTAAACATGTCATTGAAAGGTTCAATGAATCTCAAAAGAATAGGAGTTTTCAATACATTTAAAACTTAATCTTCTTTTCATTTTTCATGATGGAGAATTAGTGAATCGTCATTCACTTACCTTCAAGTTATTTGCATGTTAGACTACGACATCCCTTTTCTAATATGTAAATAATGTTGTTGGATCCTAGCCCTAATTTCTCATTTTGGGTGTTTAATTAGGGATTCATTTCTAATCAAACTTTGTTCTTTTCCTTTTCAGATGTCGAACATGAGCAACAACAACACTTCAAGCTCGAGTTCCTCCGGCTCTTTCTCACTCATGAACTTGTGTGGGAGGGTGATATTCGATGGAAACAATTTCAACGATTGGATCCGTAACATTAGAATGGTCACCCGTTATGAAGACAAAGAGTATGTCCTAGACAAGGAGCTGAAGGAGATCGACATGAACACAACTACTCCCAAAGAGATCGCTGGCTTTGAGGCCCACGAGCGTGATGCCACGAAAGTCCATTGCATCATGATAGTGACAATGACTTCTGAACTCCAAAAGTCCTATGAGGACATGTATCACTATGAGATGCATCAAGACCTGTTGGACCAGTACCACCAAAGTGCGAGGCAAGAGAGGTATGAGATCATCACTTCAATGACCACTACTCGAATGGGTAGTGGAGAGTCCCTTACCGCTCATCTACAAAAGATGCAGAGATATGTTGGTCGTCTTCTCAAGTTGAATGTTAACTTTGATGAAGAGCTGGCGATTGACATCATCCTTCACTCCCTGCCTCCCTGCTACAACCAGTTCCGCATGACCTACCATATGAATAAGGAAGAGGTCACCTTGAGCAAGCTTCAAGGATTGCTTAGGACTGTTGAAAGCAATCTCAAGGATAAGTCTGTTGCATCAACTCCCACTCCAACCGCTTCCCCTGTTTTGGCAATTAGGCAAGGGAGGGGTAAGAAGAGGAAGGCTCCCTCAAAGAGCAACCACAAGGGTAAACCCCAAAGATGGTACCTCTTATAGTGGAACCAAAGTTGGTTATGCTAAACCCAACTCTATCTCGAAGGAGGCAGAGTGCCACCACTGCCACAAAATAGGGCATTGGAAGAGAAGCTGCCCATAATATCTGCAAGCCATCAAGGATGGAAAGATCAAGCCATCTTACGCAGGTATTTACACAATTAAATCTAATGATTCATCACATTCCATTTCTTGGGTACTTGATACAGGATGTGGTTTTCACATTTGTTCTTATTTGCAGGGCCTAAGAAGGTATAGGGATGTGGATCATGGGAAGATAAATTTGATCATGGCAAACAGAAGATCGTTGTCTATCACTAAGATCGGAATTTATTCTTTAATGCTTAATAGTGGATTAGGATTAGATTTAGACAATTGTTGCTATTCACCAGATATGGAAAGAAACATCATTTCATTTCATGGTTTATATAGACAAGGTTTTAGATATTCATTTGATAATGAAAAGGGTTCTATTAATGCTTAGCTTAATGGTGTATTTTATTTTGAAGCATTGCCTTGTAATGGAATATATGAAACTGTGATGGTTGTAGATAACTTAAGAAATGATGTGTTGTGTGTTGATTCATCCAATGGTTTGGATAAAGCATGCTTGTGGCATTGTCGTCTTGGACATGTTAACAAGAAACACATAGCCCAACTCCAAAAGGATGGAGTGTTGGAGTCATTCGACCTTAGGGACGATGACATGTGCGAGTCTTGTTTACTTGGAAAGATGACCAAGTCACCCTTCACTGGCACTTGTGAGAGGGGTAAGGGTCTATTGGATCTCATACACACCGATGTGTGTGGGCCTTTTAGATCAACCACAAGGGATGCGAGCCGCTTCTACGTAACTTTTACTGACGATTATAGTAGATATGGATATATCTACTTAATCAAGCACAAGTCGGAAACCTTTGAAAAGTTCAAAGAGTTTAAATAAGAAGTGGAGAATCAGTTGGGCAGGAAAATCAAGATGCTTCGATCCGATCGAGGAGGAGAGTACCTAAGTCTTGAATTCCATGACTATCTTAAGGAATGCAAAATTGTTTCGCAATTGACGCCACCTTGGACACCGCAGTTGAACGGTGTGGCTGAGAGGTGTAATCAAACCTTGTTGGACATGGTTCGTTCCATGATGAGTCGTGCTTCACTACCTATCTCATTTTGAGGGTACGCCTTAGATACTGCCGACCATATCCTTAACTTAGTCCCTACGAAGAAGGTGTTAAAAACACCTCACGAGATTTGGACAGGGAAGGCTCCCTCGTTGGCACATATAAAGGTTTGGGGTTGCGAGGATTTCGTAAGACGAGAGACTCACAACAAGCTTGAACCTCGTAATGAGCGGTGTATTTTCATCGGCTACCCGCAGAAATCCTTTGGATATCTCTTCTATAGACCGATTGACAATGTTGTCTTCGTTGCGAGGAGAGGGGTTTTCCGAGAGCGAGAACTCATAAGCCAAGGGGACAGTGGGAGGCAAATCGATCTTGAAGAGATTCAAGAATCGAGCAATGAAGGAACCTCTAACATTGGCACTCAACCCGAGGAGGAAACTCCAGTTGAACCAATTGACGAGTCGTTACCTCTTAGACATTCCGAAAGAGTTAGAGTTCAACCCCAGTTATATGGTTTTCATATTACTACAAAAGGGGACACGTATATTAGTGATAGTACACTAATAAATTTGGATGAACCTAACAACTATAAGGAAGCCATGGCAGGCCCGGAGTCTGCAAAATGGAAAGAGGCGATGGACAATGAGATTCAATCCATGTATGACAACCAAGTTTGGAATTTGGTTGACCATGTGCCCGGACGTAAGACGGTCGGGTGTAAGTGGATCCTCTAGAAGAAGATCGACATGGATGGGAATGTGCACACATATAAGGCGCGATTGGTCGCGAAGGGTTTTACTCAAACTCCCAGAGTTGACTATGATGAAACCTTCTCACCGGTTGCCAAAATAAATTCTATTAGGGTGATGCTGGCCATTGCTGCATTTCATGATTATGAAATATGGAAAATGGATGTCAAAACCGCTTTCCTTAATGGAAAGTTGGCTGAGGATGTTTACATGGCTCAGCCAGAGGGTTTTGTCTATGCGAAGCATCCCAATAGAGTGTGCAAGCTTGAGAAGTCCATTTATGGACTTAAGCAAGCGTCTCACAAATGGAATCTTTGCTTCGACGAGAAAGTCAAAGAGTTCGGGTTTCTACGAAGCGAGGATGAATCATGTGTATATGTCAAATCCCGTGGGAGTATAGTTAGCTTCCTCGTATTGTATGTCAATGACATACTACTCATAGGAAACAACATCTCGAAACTGCAGGAGGTTAAGTCCCGGCTCAGGAAGTGCTTCGCTATGAAGGACCTCGGAGAGGCTTTCTATATTTTGGGAATAAGGATAGTGAGAGACAGAAGTAAGATACTAATATGAATTATTCAAAATACTTAGTTGGACAAGGTACTAAAACGTTTTAGTATGGAAAATTCGAAGAAGGGAGAGTTACCGATCCAAAGTAATGCCAAGTTGAGTAAGACTCAATGCCAGAGTACCGAAGTCGAGATAGCAGAAATGAGCCGAGTACCATACGCTTCCGCAGTTGGCTCAATTATGTATGCTATAACTTGTACTCGCCCTAACGTGGCCTTCGCTTTGAGCACGGTCTGTAGATATAAAGGGAACCCTGGCAAAGCGCATTGGACCGCAGTCAAGAACATTCTTAAGTACCTTCGGAGGACCAAGGAATGGTTTCTAGTCCTCGGAGGGAGTGATGACTTAAAGGTGTGAGGGTAAAGTGACACCAGTTTTCCGACTGACAGAGACAACTATCGTTCGCAGTCGGGATGGGTCTTTACCCTTAATGGAGGAGCAGTGACTTGGAAAAGTTCCAAGCAAGAGATAGTAGCTGATTCAACGTGCGAATTAGAGTACATTGCAGCGAGCGAAGCATCAAAGGAGGCGATATGGTTGAAGAACTTCATTGGAGACCTTGGAGTTATGCCAACCATAAAGGAGCCCATGGAAATTTTCTGTGATAATGTAGGAGCGGTTACCTTGACCAAGAAACCGAGGGATCACGGCAGATCTCGACATATCGACATAAAATATCATTTTATTCGACATCGGGTGGAAGAAGGACTCCTCGTAGTAAAGAGGGTATCATCAGAGGATAACCCAACAGATCCACTTACGAAGGGACTGAGCAGGGTTAAGCACTTGCAGCACGCTAGGAGCATCGGGCTGAAGGACGATATTAGTTTAGATTAGATAGTTTAGAAACATGTAATACATAAACTGTAATTAATATTTGATGATTAAATAAAAGGGTATTATTAATTAGTAATGTTACTGTCTTATATTAATTGTTTACCTATTGTTTCAATCTTTTTTGCATGTTTTAACTTCCGGAATAATAAGAATTATTCGAACCGTCCACAGTTATTCATATGTTGGAAGTAGGTATGAATGAAGACTTTCATGAATAGGTGTGTAGATTGTCTAAAATGTATTAGACATAGCAAAAGCTTGCTACAACGTTCATGAGTGCTTATGAGTTTGATTTGAGCATTGGAATAAACCCTCGCTTGCTGGAATCACTTCATGGAATTTATCTCGAGTGATCGCAAGATGATAATATCATATGGTCTTAAAACCTAGATATATGGTTTATTGTTTGGTAATTGGTTATGCATTGATAATGCGAAAACGCATTAGTAACTTGATGTTATAAAACACATTGTTGTGTATGATTTGTTTAGTGAGTAATAAATGCATATAAGTCAAAGTTTATCTGTTCCTTTTATCCTAAGAGGATAAAAGCGATATCAGGGTCCCTCGATGATTTGTTTTGACTTATGTGTCGGCCCGGTCATGACTGAATTGATGTGTTCAATTAAGTTCTATGTCAAACGAATCAGAGATCGAGAAACAAACTGCTGGACAATAAATATGACTATGTTCCATGTAATTGTCCGCACGATATCTAGAACAGAGGACTATACAATCCCTTATCTAAAGGACAGGTTGATGATAAGATCAGAGCTCGACAGTGTCTTTGAGAGCTACGATTGCTAGTCGGATTGTGCTTAAATTTATAGTTACTAGACTTATCCAAGTGGGAGACTGTTGGATTAGAGTCTAAGCCCGTAACTATATTTGGTAAGTACTTGAACCGGTTGTGCATGGTCCTTTGGGGTTGCCTTCACCAAAGCAACATGATAGGATGATTTATAAATCAAGAGGTTGTTATGATTTATTAATATATTATATGATTAATATATTAAAGGAGAAATCATACAGTTTAATTAATATTAGACAAGAATTAATTAAGAATTAATTCTGTGACTAAAAGAGATTAATTAAATAAAAGGGACTGGAACTGTCAATTGTGTGATAGTTGGTTTTGGGCTGGGGATCCTTATGGATCATAGGGTGGACGAAATTAAGGTGTATGGACTCCTTGAATTCGTCCAAGCCTTATTCTAGAAGGATCCTTTGGACTGCTTAAGGCCGTTATCCAATTAGGGTTTCAGGCTGTAACCCTAGCAGCTTAAGTATTTAAAGACCCCAAGGGCTACAGAAAAAGGATACCAGAAACCCTAAGGAGTTCCTAGAGCCGATTTTGTGTCTACAACCTCTCTCCAAATCATCCTCTATCTTCTTGGTTTTTGTAATCCATTAGAGGAGTGACATTTGTGACTCTAAGCTCCAAGGATAACAAGATTCAAGCTTTCAAGAAGAGGTAATCATCTAGATCTATTCTATTATGTCAATTTTGAATTGTTTAGTCTAGATCTAGGGTTTGCAAGTCTTGGATGAAAAGCATGTTCATTAGAGAAACCTAGATCAAAGTATTAGGGTTTGCTTGTGCACATAGGAATATTCTTATGGCTCAAACCCATCAAAAAAATTCTTAATTGGAAGAATCAACAAAGATACAAGTGTTCTTGGTGTAGAAGAAAAACATAATAGTTTGAAAAATAAAAGAGAAATCATTGCGATCCCTCTATGATGTTTTTCATATCTAATGTATGATCCAAAGGCTCCTCTATCTATGTTCTTCATTGCTGAACTTGATCTGAAAGACAAAATCATCAATCAGAACCAAGATGATATTGAAGTGTTGAAGAAGAAGCTGGTTGAAAGGGAGAAGGAGATATCTGATTTGAAGGGGAAGTTAAAAGAAAAAGATGTGAAGAAGAAAAGTTTTTTTATCTATTAGTGTTCAAATAGAAGATGTACCTGAAAAGACTTCATCATCAAGACACCCTTGTTTTCACCCTGATGAACAACGTGGTTGCTCTCATGCTGATAAGCTTCATGCTGATAAACTTCACGTTGAGAGACCACAAGCTGCTCATACTCCCTTAGTTTCACCTCACATTGAAGTGACTTCAGTTCACACTACCAAGAAGTCTTGTACTGTCAAGACTTCACACGGTGACAAATTAGCTGACACGGATAAGTTTGTTCACGCTGACAAAACTTTTGGCATTTTCAAGATATCTCAAGCTGTGAAGAATTCATCTTACCCTATCAGGACTCAAAATCCAACTCCAACCCCAGACATCAAAAGATCTCATGTCGGTAAGTTCCCTAATGTATGTTCGTGTTTCAATAATTATTTATACAAGATAAAACATAAAAAGAAAAGGAAGTTGAGTCACTCAAAGCCAAAGAATATTTGGATTCCAAAGAAGCCTTCTCTAGAACCAAGGAAGATGAAGCAAGTTTAGGTTCCCAAGAATTCGCCTCAAAAGTCTGAAACAAAGCCATAAAATGTAATTAGAAAGAATCATTACAATCAAAAGTCTCCAAGAAAGAAGAAGAGTGATCTAAAACCTCAATCTGATAGTTTTTCATTTGATCAAAGACATGTTGAAAAAGTAAGGTATGTACAACCACCCAAATTCATTTGGGTTCCTAAAACCACTTGTTAAGTTTTAATAAATGAGAAAGACTCCAAAATTGTCAAGCTCATATTTTTGTAGTCTTTCTTTCTTTGTAAAATAAATAATTTTTTTATTGTTTTTTCTATTTAAATAAAAGTATATGTATAATTTTGTTTTTCAAAGCATTATTTAATTAGCTTTTAAAAAAAGTCTAATGTTGCAGGTTCATTTGGCTTGGTCTCGTGATAAAGCATTTATGTCGATCAATTTTCATTCTTCACACATGTGAACAGTGCCCTATGTGTTTTCATGTTCCAAGAGAAGGAATTCATAAGTGAATCATGTCTCCACATCAGGCTTCATAAAGCAAAGGCTAGCAAGGGCATTTTTGTCAAATTAATGCGTGGGTATTTTCTTCATATGGGCCTGCTTGTGAATCTTAAAGAAAAGTGTGATGTTGACAACTCGAAGTTTGCTTAAAAAGAGTAGTGTTTAAAGCATGACTTTATTACTGACTTGTTGGAAATTTTAGAGGAAAAGTTGCAAGTTGGCAAGTTTCCTCTATCCCACATTGGGGGGAGGGGGGGGGGGGGAGAGAAACTTTTAAAGGGTTTATAAGCTTATTTCCTTGATAATCCACCAAAGGCTTTAGTAGATCAAAGGAATGGGCCAAGCCCACCCGCACCTAGCCTAGCCTAGCACTAGCCGACGCCGCGAGTACGCGATTTAGGTGTACTTTGCATGACATATCAGTGGCTGAGGAGCTTTCATTTTTGGGAGTTCGGGTCAAGTCGGTTTGACCGATCTGGTCTAACGGTTAACTAATGTTGACTTCGTGGATAAGGTGGCAGAATATTCTAGAAGGATCAGAAAACGACTTGCTTTGAGAGCAAGTCATCGACCTAGGGTTTCTAGGGGCCCGTTTCATGCCTCTTAGTGTTTCGACACCTATAAATACTGCTCCCTAGGAGCCGTATTGACCACTCACGAAAAATTGAAGCTCTCTCCACTCTCTGCATTTTTTCTTCCGTTTCCGAGTATTCGTTTTGTGTTTATCGATTTCCAGTGCTGTTGGAAAATCGATAGATCTGCAATAAATCTTGGGGTTTAAATCTGTTGCTTACAGCCAGTAGAAGTAAAGTAAAAACCTTTAAGGACAGGAGTCCGATCCATGCAGTTATTTCAAGTTCGAGATCAACCATCCATAGGTCGGTTTTATTTTTCTGTCTTGTGTTTAATTTCGTCAAACAACAGGACAGTCTTCTTCTACATTTCTTATAACCAGACCTAATTGAGAAGGATTGATCTTGTTTCTGGACGAAACTTGGTATTTGGATCTATTATTTGCAACTAATCGACATATAATTTTCAATATTATTTGTCGGTTTCCTCGCACGTCTATTGGTTTGATTTACATCATGACTTTCATCCAAAAGAGAAAGGTCAAATTCTACTACCATCTCTCTCTCTCTCTCTCATGTTGTCTTCATAAGAGGTATTGTTTGTTTTGGTTCTTCAAAAGGAAGACATGTTCTGCAAAAGCCATTTTATGGCAGATCTAGTGGGTGGAGCTCTCAAATAACAGAGAAAAGGAAAAATTAGACTATCAGGATAGCTTCTCATCCACGTAATCAACAGTGTAACAGGTTCAAGATGGTCATCACTAAGACTACCCCTATCGGTGCACATGGACGAGCGGATCACACTTTTTAATTAAAAAAAAGAAAATTAAATGTAAATCTGTGGCCTAGGCCACATGGACGACCCGGGTTCACAAAAGTTCACCAAAACTTTATTGCCACGTGTTTAACAATGAAAGGGTAGTTGTATATTTTTTTTAGATTTTTAGATAAGAGTTATTATCCTTGAAAATCCAACATTATCTTAATAAAAAATTAAAAAAAATACTAAAATTCATGATTTTTTCTCTATAAATAGAGTATAATATTAATATACTTCATATCTCATCTTAACTCTTCATTTCTAAACCTTTTTATTTCTTTGATACCATGGATCCAAATTTCATTTTAAATCTTGACAATTCTCAAGATTATGAAAACTTTCAAGGTTATGAAAGCTCTCAAAATTTCCCAAATATCAATCAATTCCCTGTCAATGAAAATATTCAAACCTCACAAAATACCGGAAAAAACCTAAGAGGCAATAAATGGGATGCTGATGAAGATGTCACTTTAATGTCAACATATTGCATCGTTAGTAAAGATAAGCGTTAATAACATCTATTTTATGCATATATTTATGATGTTTTCTTATTATTTTATACTATGTTTTTATGTTATTTAGAACTAAAAGATACTTAATATGCTTTGACATATTCAATTACAGTAGAAATGGGAGCTGGAATGCAAAATGAAGAGAATGGAGCTGAAAAGATGCAAAAAAGATATTGCTGACAGATTGACCCCTCTTCAGTGTTTCTTGAATATCTGATGACTCATAAGTCCAATTGACGAGATTCAAAATGTTCTGAAAACTAGACGAAATTTCCTATGACTTATGTGATTGGGATATTTGACTAATTTGAAACTTATCTTATCCAAAATCGGCCTTGAAGATGAAGCATAAAAGCTGGACGAAAATTCCCTCCAAGTTACTTATTCCCCAAGCACCACTTATCTTATTTTTATTTGCTTAATCCCTAAGCCACCATTAGTTTCCTTATTCAAATCCAACTCTAATATTCCATATAAATCCATCTCCATCAACTATAAATACCCCATATCATTCCACCGTTTTTGTAATCGATGATATTCCACTTCGACTTGTGCGACAAGAAATCTTCATAGCTGCTGTTTAGAGGGTCTAAAAGGCGGCCGGAAGGCCGTTAAGCTGACATGAGCGAAGATCTAAGGGATTGGAGAGCAGATTCATGTCGATAATCATGTGTTTTGTTATCGTGACCATGTTTGCATTCCATTGTGATGCCATTGTGTGTTACTTTCTGATTTAGGTGTTAAAACATTTTACTTTGTGCTTATGACTAAATGAATCTTCGAATTATTGGTTTAATTGCTATTTGGATTATTTATTCTTATTTAAGTTATTTTTTCAAGTTTTATTGAAGATCCATATGTGTTAAAGATTGTTGTTTGGTTTCTTATTGCTGAATTAATAAAGTTTAGATGACCATCTAGCTGTGTTAGTTTGAATCATAGTTGTCCAATGACCATTGGTGATTATGACTAGAGTTTTGACCAAAACCTAGGGTTAGGAAATAAAGTAATGAACTTTAATGTGTGTGCATGAGTAGAATGACCATTCGCTGCATGATTAAACTTCTAAGACTATTAGAGTTAAATAAGATCAAATCTTGCTTAATACGAACCAAATACTGATTTGCATGATTGTTTGTTCACTTGATCAATGAGTTAATAATTGTGTTGAAATCAAAGGATTAGCAGTCGTTACCATGACACTAGTCATATTAGGAATCGGTGAATAATGAATAATTATCCATTGTATCAGTAGTTAGCCATTAATTTAGGAAGTAATTTATCTAAATCAAAGTACCTAAAAAAATTTGTATTCCTGTCAGTTTATCGAGAATTGTTATTAGTTATTCGTTTGAGATTTAATAAACATTTCTTTATTCCTTTCGTGTGTTTTGTAACCTATAATCAAATATTTTAAATTAATTCACTACCGTTCCCCTTGTGTTCGACATCCTTGCTTATCAAAGCTATACTATACTCGATCAGGTGAACTGCCTGTAAGGTGTGGTTTAGATGCGATAAAATAAGAATTATAAATAAAATAGCAGTGCATTAAAAATACACATCAAGCGTCGTGGAAAAAACCACAAGAAAACATCAATATGGGCACAAGTGAAGGAGCTATATGATGCAAATCAAGCAGAAAACCCAAGAAAGCTTGGTAATAGGAACATAGCTCAAATGAAAGGTCATTATAAATGACTTAATAAAAGTGCTAGAAAATGGGTTGGTGTTTATCGAGAAGCATATAGAAAAAGAAAAAGTGGAATGAGTATGAAAGATGTTGAGAATAAAGCTCATAAGTTATATGAGACAAGTGTAAGCAAGTTCAATGACACGATTGTTTTAATGAGGTTATGTGTAAGCATCGAAAATGGGATCTACAGGTAGATCATGATGCAACACGATCACATCTTGAATATGAAGTGGATGATGAAGAAAGTGGTGGTAGCACAAAAAAATCAAGGTCTACCTTTAACTCTTCATTTCACTCTTCATTTCTAATCTATTTGAAAAATGTCTCATAATGCAAACTCATCAGATGGTTTCGGTTCATCAGATGTGAATGAATATGATGAATGGGAAGCACAATTTGTTCAACATAATCGACAACTTGACGTTATCATGAGTGAGTTACTCATAGGCATACCAAATATGAGCGTAAGAGATTGTCACACCCTCGAACCAGACGACGGAAACGTCCGAGGGCTCGTGTGACTATAAATTGAAATATCATCACAATGAATATACATGAAACATAACACAATCATCACCAAACATTACATAATACAATTGGTATTGTTCACATCAAGTACATTGTCTTAGGTTACATATTACAAAATATTAATTGTATGATGATTGACATTACACAAAATAAATTCCTATACTTGAGAATTTCTCTGCTTAACGGTTACCTGAGAATACAAGTTAATTTGAAAACGGTCAACATATATAATGTTGGTGAGTTTATAAGCATGTTTGAATGAAAGTCTTTGTATTATTTGTAAAACCCAGAAAATTCGATATTTTCTGTAAAGAGTCTGAAAAATGATGTAATAGTCAAGTATAAATGCATGTGTGAATTCCATTGTAAAATATGTATAGATATGCAATCCAGAAATTCTTTGTATTCTTTCTATTGTAAATAGAAGGTAATTGAATAATAGTATTTCCCTAAAAAATCCAATATTTTCTGATTATAAATGTGTTGTGGTCTTAAACCCTAAGACCATGTATTGATGTATGTATGATTTGTATTGACATGATTAATGTTCTAATTTCCGTAATGTTATGATGATAATGATCTCTATGTGAGTCGTTATAACCATGCTTGATTGGGACTAATTCGTCTGTCTTGGCATTTTCCAAACGCCGGTTTGTTGAAGTTAAGGTTTGTCACCCTAGACTGGCCTAGTCTAACTTTAGCGAACAACTCAGGTGTGAGGGAGTCACCCTCGTATAGATCTATACACAAACTCTCACTCTCCCTCCAAGAGACTCTGGTTATAACTACAGGCTATGATCATACACTCAGTGGTGTCAACCGACATGTCTCACTAGATCCCAATTGTTAATGTATAATTATTCGAGTTTCACGATATAAGATGTATATGAATTTAGATTCTTGCACATACCAATTAAGAATTTATATGAATAGACAAAGCCCAACCAACATGGAAAAGGGACAACTGTGGTCCATTAGACATGTAAGTTATTTCCAGGCTTGCTAAGTATGCAAAAGGACACTTTAAGGCCCATTAAGCATATAATGAGTAGTCCAGGCCCAATCAACTTGTAAATGGCCACCAAGGCCCAATAAACATGTAAAAGGTGATTTCGGCCCATTAAGCATGTAATTGGGTCACTAAGGCCCAATAGACATGTAAAGAATGAATTGGGCCCAATAAACATGCAATTGGACCACGAATGCCCAATAAGCATGTATAGTGGTTATTAGGCCCAATAAACATGTAATCATTGTAATTTGTTTTTGTTCGTTACGTCATTTTTATTTGAGTTTAAATATTTATCAAAAAGACGTAAAATGCTTAATTTTTATTATAATGGAAATTTTTAGCCCATTAAGTTGTAACTTTACAATTTGGGCTTATTTTCAACAAAATTGACTCTTTAGGTCCCTCAGGACTTAAATAATACATTTAAGCACTTATTTCACCTAAAATGACATTTTTGGTCCTTTTTGATAAAAATAACATTTTAGCCAACTAAATTATGAACCTTTGTATTTTCGGCCCAATTATAAAATAATTTACAATTTCGGTCCAAAAATACATTCATTGACATTTTCAGCCCTTATTCCATAATAAATGACATTTCCAGCCCTTATCTTGTAAAAATTACATTTTCAGCCCAAATTCCATACATTTTATATTTTTGGCCCTATTTAGAAATAAGTGTCATTTTTAACCGTTAAATGGTGAGTTTCTCATTTTAGGCTCAAGTTTACATATAATGACATTTTTGGTCCACCAAATTCAATATTTTTCACTTTGGGCCCAAGAAAGCCGTAAAGCCCATTTAAAGGCCCATTATGCGAAAATTTTCATTTATGGTCCCTTTAATATCAAAATAACATAAAAGTTCATTTTTGGAATATAATGCCTCTTTTTGTCCTCATGAAAACCGTGTATGTCATAAAAAGTCCCAACATTTTTTGTTTGTTTGACAAATATAGTCCTTAAACATGGTTTATTGTAATTTTATTCAACAAGCATGCATGTTTAACTTTTTCACCCTTAAAGAGTGTTGTTTTGAGTATTTTAGTTAACAAACTAAACCATTTTTACTATAGTTTTCGAGATCTAGAATATTTAACCATATTTTCACAATAAACACACACATAACATGCACAATACTTAGATCTATCACATGAGACTTATATTCTCCCCCAAAAATATATGAAAACCGAAAACAAGGGGGTATGAACTCACCTTGCTTGATGTTCTCGGTTTGAAGAAGAAAAGAGTGAGGTTTCGGTCCTAGCAAGCTTCCCTTGAGTTGATCTTGAGTTCTATTAAGTTATAGAGTATAGATCATGAAATAATGTGGGTTAAGAAGAGATTTTTGATGAATTCAAGAAGTTAACCTGTAGATCTAAATAAGAACTTACCCAAGATGATAATATTAGTGAAAAACCTTCTTGGAAATGCTCACAATCTCGAAAATTTTGAGAGGAATGGGAAGATGTTCTTGAGAGTATATTTGAGAGAGTTTGAAAGTATGTGTGTGTGTTTGGGTATGCTCTCGGCCGAGAGTATTACGAAGAGAGGGGAGGAGTGATTTTTGCATGGAGGATAATAAGCTTCATAGATGTATGTGATTTCTAGATATATGTTAAGTAATTATGTGCTGTCATGAGCCTAATCCATCCTCCATCCATTTTTTTATTATCAAATAAGCATATATATATATATATATATATATATATATATATATATGTGAATATGGGCCGAAAATGGGCATGATAAGATGAAGGTGAAATGGTTTTGGGCCCAACTTTGGCTTTATTCGAATTTCATAGGCCCAATAATATTTTTCGGCCCATTAGGTCCTTAGGATGGTTCACGGCCCAATAAAAAGTCCATTAGGTGGTTTAAGGTCCATTAAGGTAAATGGAATCATTTATGGCCCAACTAAGCCCATTAGAGGTAAACCAATCCATTTTAGGCCCATATGGCCCAAAATGTTATTTTTATGAATGTGGGTCCAAATAGAACCCATTTAAGGGTTCTAAGCCCAATTTAGTCAAATTGAATGCTTATTGGTCCATTAGGCCCAATAAGAAAATCCTAGTCCATAATGAACTTGAACCGGGATTTTTAGGGTTTTCCACTCCCAATTGACTTTCTGAAATGTTTTGTATAGAGTTTTGAACTTTACTGGGTGAACCTTGATTGAATTTGTTGTCATTAAAATGAACATAATGCATATCATCAAGTTAGAGTTACAAGTATTATCATAGATAGCGTTTACATGAGCAAAAAATTTCCTAGCAAAATGCTAGTTGTGATAGAGATCACCCAAGAACAAGAAGGAGGTATTATGATCAGGAACATGAGTAGGGTGAGACACGTTTGGTGAAAGGCTACTTTGTTGACAACCCGTCGTATGGTGAAGAAAAATTTCGAAGTATATTTCAAATGCGAAAACCACTATTTCTCCGTATAGTGGAAGCTGTTCCAGCCAATGGCCGATATATTCTACAAAGACGTGATGCTACAGGCAGACAAGGTCTTTTACCATTACAAAAATGTATCGGAGCTATGCGGGTGTTGGCATATGGGATATTAGCAGATGCACATGATGAATATTTAATGTAACGCCTGTGTTTCTGGGCTTGCCATTTTTAGCAATGTAATAGTCTAGGTTAACCTCTATAACACGTTTTGAAATAATAAGAGTGTATTATTTGAGTATTGTGTGTTTTGTGCTTAATTGCTTAATTATGTAGTTTGATTAATTAAGAATAAAAATAAGCGTCAAAATTTAAGTGTAAAATAAACTTAATATCTTTGAATAATGTTGTAGTAGTTGAAACGAGGTTTCCGAATATATTTAGAACGCCCAAATCTGACTTCGTATGAGGAAGTTATGATTTATCGAAGTTTCGGCTTAGCGGTGAGCAGCCTGTTCTACTCGATTTGAGATCGAGGGATTTTTAGCCGAAACAATCTAAATGAGAATCGAAGATCTCATTGTTGGTATCGAAGCGATAAAAAGTTAGGCAAGAACGGACGTCAAACGAAGAAGTTATGAATTTATAACGAAAGTTTCTGTCCCGGCCTATTAAAAATAAATAATAAAAATAAATTCGAAATTAGCCGACGGAGTCTAAACGAAAGTTGTAGAGCGTAGTCTCACCTTCGCGTGGATATAAAGAACGTCGAAAACGGAATTCGTATGAAGAAGATATGAATTTCCGAAGTTTATTAATTATTTTGTATTTAAATTTAAATGGAAATTCGAAGGCATTATCCGAAGGCGAGTCACCGGCCTGATCCGACGTATGCCCCGCGTACTCCGAAGAGTGTCGACATTTCGGATGACGCATGCAGTGACGATTTCGGAAGCAGTACGCGCTGCGTACTGCAGTACGCCCCACGTACTCCGAGGCTCCAGCCTCCTATAAATAGGATGCGAGGGCAGCCGACCCAATTGCCAATTTCTTCTCTTCTATCTCCCGTTTTGCATCGTTTTGCGTGCCAGAAATATCCCGAAGCCCCGGTATTATACTCGAGCCCCGAGGCAAGTCCCAAGATCCCGAAGATCCCGAGAAGTGCGGTTCCCGAGCCGAAGCTCTGCCCGCGAGAAGTTCGATTTTTGTGAAGATCTTCCAGATCTGCTGAGGATTACTACTTCTGCAAGTCGTAGTGCTGTCCGATCATCTTCTGATCAAGTGAGTGTGTAGTTACCTTCTTCCAAATACAATAATATGAAGTATTTTAAATAAAATACGTGCTATGTGTATATATTTGGTTGTGTTATGTGTGAATGTGTATTCACTCTCTTTTATCTCATAGATATGATTTATTCTCTATGAGATATGTGCTATGTGTGCGTGTGTGCCTCATCTGTTATGTGGATTATGTGTTGATTAAAGCATGCTATACAGGTTTTCAAAACTATGTATAAAAATGTATATTTTATCTACTAATATGTTGGGTAGAACATGGGTAGATAGTTGGTGTGTAATAAACAGATGAGAGGCCTCGTTGTTGTTTGATTTAGTCATCTAGCGGAGTTTAGATGACGACCACTGACTATTCTAGACAGTCTTGTGGAAACATTAGCAGGTTCGCCACCTGTAGGTGTTAATGAACTCGGGTGTTCATTTGCTGTACTCCATCCCTCTCATGGTTGCCTTATTTGACTTATATTGCTGAGGTACCCCCGAAGCATGTGTCGTCGCCCCGATGAAATATTCTTAGACTAGGTCCCTTGTGTTAGTTGTTTTAGGGACATAAAGTGAGAATAACGGGAATGGGTAATTGGGTTATTGTTGGTTGGTGAAAATTAAATATGATTATTTATTGTGGGTTGAAAACCCTATATGCTCACCAGGCTCCCAAGCCTGACCCACTCAGTTTTAATTGTATTACAGGAAGTGGCGCGAGGGCATGAGATGGATGAACCATCAGTTGTTTTGATTGCAAGTCTGTATATGTTTATATTTGTTGAATGACTTGTAATGTATTCGTTTATGCTTATTGGTCTGTATCGGAACATGACACCCCGAGTTTCGATTATAATGAAAATACATTTCTTTTATGAAATGCTTGGGTAAACATTGTTTTATCATGTTTTGTTTTTGGGAACAAATTCCGCAACTCTTTCAAATCAAAAGGATTTACTCTGAAAATATTTTTAAAGCATAAATGAAAAACGGTCTTTTCTGGCCGAGATTTTGGGGATGTCACATTTAAGAATGAGTGAGACTGTAACAAGGGATGCTCTTGTAAAGTTTGTGGAAGGTGTTATTTCATGCTTTTGTGAAGAGTACCTTAGGCGGCCCAATTAAGATGATTTGGCACGACTGCTCCATGTTGGAGAAGAACGTGGATTTCCAGGTATGGTAGGCAGTATTGACTGCATGCACTGAGAATGGAAAAATTGTCCCACCGCTTGGGCTGGACAATATGCAGGTAGAAGTGGTAAGACAACAATAATTTTGGAAGCTGTTGCATCGTATGACTTATGGATATGACATACATTCTTCGGAACACCGGGTTCATGCAATGACATTAACGTCCTCCAAAGATCTTCTCTTTTTGATGATGTCTTTGCAGGTCGAGCACTAAAGGTGAGTTACATTGTGAATGATCGAAAAATCATATGGCTTATTATCTCACTGATGGCATATATCCTTCATGGGCTGCCTTTGTCAAGTCAATAAGTTCTCCACAACTTCGAAAACACAAGTTGTTCGCTGAACATTAAGAGGCTGCTAGAAAGGATGTTGAACGAGCATTTGGAGTTTTACAAGCTTGTTTTACATTTCTTCATCGCCCTTATCTTGTGTGGGACAAATATATGACGGGCAAAATTATGATTGCATGTATCATCATTCATAATATGATAGTTGAGGATGAACGACACACATACCTTCATTATTATGATTAATCCGAATTTATAACAATAGAAGACGAACAATCATTTGAATACTCTACTCAACGAGTTGCAGATTTATCCAGTTATCTGACCAACAGGGCACAAGTTCACAATAAAGATGCTCATAACGATCTAAAAGACGATTTGAGTGAGCATATATGGAAAAAAATTCAACACTGAAGAATAATGAAGTAGTTTGCATCTTCCGTACTTGTAACTTACTTTATCTATTTTATTAAGTATGTTTCATGAATGTAAAATAATTTTTTATCTAGTTTTTTTTTATTATTTTATAATTTCATGCTTAAAATAAATAATTTATTTGTTTCAAAATAAAATATTTAATTTTAATATTTATAGTAGTTTTTAGTAAAATAAATTATATTTTTTAAGGAAAAATGAGTTTGGGTTGGGTTGCTAATGGTTGTAAAAAAATTGGATTGTATTGGGTTGTATAGGTAGAAGAGAGAGAAATTAGTTTTGTATTGAAAAGTTGGATTGAGTTGGGTTGCTAATGGGGATAGTCTAATGGGTCACTCATGCTGATGAGTTTGTTCAGCAAAAGAAGAAAGAATCAAAGGAAAATACTGGCTATAGACATTTTTTGGGGTTGAATTTCAAAATATAGACACAAAAAATTGGATTTTCGGGTATAGACATGGATTCTGCGGAGGTAAGCTATGAGGGCTCCGCGGAATCCACTGTAGCTCCACGGAATGATAAAATCATAAATAAATCAGGGTATAAAAAAAAACTCAAGATCCATTCCACGGAGCTACCTCCAAGGAATGAACTCATTTAGTGTGTGTGTGTGTGTATATATATATATATATATATATATATATATATATATATATATATATATTAGCATTTAGTATGCAAATGTGTGTTATTTAGACCGGTTTAGAATATATTGGTTTGGTTTTGCCCGACTTTGGTCCGAATTGTTTCGATTTGGACCGAACTAAATTGCGGTTTATTGAGAAAATTTAATAAACTTGATGTAACTGGGTTACTCGCTCCTGAAATGGAACTGCCGGTTCCAAAAATTTAAGATCTGCCAAGACTTGTTCCGGTTTCAGTTCTAACTTTCCAGAAACCGTCGGTTCTCACCAAATTAGGCGGGTACCCGCCTATGCTAATATGTAGTTTTAGAGAGAAACCAATCCAAAAATTCGATTATGAGAACGATCCGATTAATTCAAAACTATGAGAATGGATATAATACGAATTTCGCTAAAATTGAGCAAAAAAATTAAGTAATAAGGTACATTAATATATATATATATATATATATATATATATATATATATATATATATATATATATTCAGGTTCATTTGAGATCATGCTAATTTTGTGAGACCGTGAGGCCAAATTTAAAATAATTTTAAAATGCATAATAAAATAAAAAATCCAACCGGATCTATGGTCTGTTGCCGACCGGATCTTGAAACCTTATGTGTGTAGAATTCTAAGCGTACGTCTACGATATTAGAACTAACATGTAAACGTTTCGGTGTGATAAGGATGATTTGATTATCCATCGTGATTGAGGATCTAATTTCACCTTATTCGGTGTGTAGATCAAAATGGTGAGAACAAGAAGTGGAGTTGGAAATGCTGACGAAAACAGGAATCAACCACCAGTGATTGAACAAGTACCTGTCGTAGCAGCAGCACCTGAGCCAATAACCATGGCTGGTGTGCAAATGATGATTCAGACGATGTTGGATCGTCAGATGGATGAAACTGGACGGTTGCTTCAGCAGCATCGTGAAGAACTGTCAATTCGTGTGGAGGAGCCTGAATTAAATGAAGGGCACTCGGAAGGGGGAAACTTCAGTGGGTCTATTGGTCAAGCCAACCCACAGATAGTTAGGCAAGACAACCGTGATGGAAGGAATGATGGAATGGGATGCAAGTACAAGGATTTTCTAACTTGCAAACCATCGACCTTCAATGGAAAGGAGGATCCGATTGGGGTTATGGATTGGATCTTCGAAATGGAGTTAGCCTTTATGACATGTGGCTGTAGAGGCAAGTTGCAGACTATCTATGCCGTGCGACAATTCCGAGGTGGAGCCGTTCGTTGGTGGAAAACTCTAGGGAAGACGTTGAGCCCTAATGAGCCACTGCAATTATCATGGGCAGAGTTCTTGGTGCAGTTCAAGCGCAAGTTCTGCTCGGCATAAAATTTGTTGGAGTTGGAGAACAAGTTCCTGACATTGACGAAAGGCAGCATGTCAGTTGATGAATACACCAATAGCTTCACCGATAAGATGGAGTTTGCCTTGCGTATCGTCCCAGACGAGTTGACGAAGGTGGACTGGTATGCAAAGGGACTCCCATTGGAGTACGAGGTGCCAGTACGTCAGGCACTTACTCTAGAGGCAGCTATCTGGGCTGCCAAGTCTGTTGAGAACATGATCAAAGGGAGAACCACCGTCAAGGTTGAGGTTGGTGAGAAAAGGAAGTTTGAGGGAACATCTGGTTCCGGTAAGAAGGGTAAATTTTCTAAATCTGATTCGAAAAAGTTTGGAGGAAAAGGAGGCGAAGCGAAGTGGTGTGATAAGTGTAAGAAAAAGCACTTTGGGAAATGTAGCGAGGATGTGACTTGCTACAAGTGTGGGAAGGTTGGAAATTTTGCCAATGAATGTCCGAACAAAAAAAGGATGTGTTTTGGTTGTAATGAAGAGGGGCATATTTTGAAAGACTGTCCAAAGAAGAAGGAGGCAGCTAGGCCCAACATTCCACCAAAGCCGAAGGCGAGAGCCTTCCAGATGACACTCGAAGCTGCGAAAGATGAAGCTGATGTCGCTTTAGGTACCTTTCTCGTTAATGAATTACCTGCTCAAATTTTGTTTGATTCTGGAGCCAACTACTCCTTTATTTCGCATGAGTTTGGTAGAAAGCTAGCTTTGCCTATTGATAGACTAGATGATGCTTTATTAGTCGAAGTAGCTAGTGGCAAGTTTGTACCTGTTAGCCATCGTATGAAAAACATCTTAATCGACCTTAATGGGAATAAGTTTCACGAGGAATTATTGCCCATCGATCTTAATGGTTTCGACATCGTGTTGGGAATGGATTGGCTTAGCGCCAATGATGCCGAAATTTTATGCAAGAAGAAGATGGTTAAAGTAAACCCGCCTGGTAAAGATTCGTTTATGGTGTATGGGGACAAACGCAGAGTGAATTCTGGAATCATTTCTCTAATGAAAGCCAGGAAGTGTTTGACCAAGGGATGTACATCATATTTAGCATTCGTGATTGATGCTAAGAAGGAAAAGAAGGTGATGCAGAGCATTCCAGTGGTGTGTGATTATCCAGAAGTATTTCCCCAAGATCTTCCTGGATTACCACCTGATAGACAAGTAGAGTTCAGAATAGACTTGTTACCAGGGACCACGCCAATAGCAAAAGCACCTTATCGATTAGCACCGACGGAGATGAAGGAGCTAATGATGCAACTTTAGGAGTTATTGGACAAAGGTTTCATTAGACCTAGTTCATCGCCCTGGGGAGCTCCGGTGTTGTTCGTGAAGAAGAAATATGGAAGTATGAGAATGTGCATCGATTACAGAGAGCTGAACAAGGCAACAATAAAGAATAGATATCCGTTGCCGAGGATTGATGACCTATTTGATCAATTGCAAGGTTCGAGCTATTTGTCGAAGATCGATCTAAGGTCAGGATATCATCAGCTGAAAGTAAGAGAGCAAGATATCGAGAAGGCTGCATTCAAAACTAGATATGGACACTACAAGTTATTGGTTATGTCGTTTGGACTAACCAATGCTCCGGCAGCGTTCATGGATTTGATGAATAGGGTTTGTAATCCGTTCCTTGATAAATCCATGATAGTGTTCATAGACGACATTCTGATTTACTCGAAAAGCCAGGAGGAGCATGGCAGACACTTGCGAGAAGTGTTAGAAGTTTTGAGGTAGGAGAAGCTGTATGCGAAGTTCTCCAAATGTGATTTTTGGATTCGTGAAGTCCAATTCTTGGGTCACGTGGTCAACCAAGAAGGGATAATGGTTGATCCAGCGAAGATCGAAGCTGTGATGAAGTGGGAACAACCGAAAAGTCCCACAGAGGTTCGAAGCTTTTTAGGATTAGCCGGATATTACCGAAGGTTTATCCAAGGCTTTTCTTCGATCGCTACTCCATTAACAGCTTTGACCCACAAAGGAGCTACTTATGCTTGGAGTGATAAGCATAAAGAAGCATTCGAGAAGCTAAAGAAGAAGCTATGCGAGGCACCGATACTTTCTCTACCCGATGGAGTTGAAGACTTCGCTGTTTATAGCGATGCGTCTGGGGTTGGATTGGGTTGTGTTTTGACCCAAAGAGAAAATGTGATAGCATATACGTCTTGACAGCTGAAAGAGCATGAAAAGAATTACCCGACTCATGATTTGGAGTTGGCAGCGGTAGTTTTCGCTCTGAAAATATGGAGGCATTACCTCTATGGCACGAAGTGCAAACTTTTTACTGATCATAAGAGTCTCCAATATCTCTTTAATCAGAAGGAATTGAATATGAGGCAACGACGCTGGCTAGAATTACTTAAAGACTACGACTGTGAGATACTTTACCACCCCGGTAAAGCTAATGTTGTTGCTGATGCTCTCAGTCGGAAAGTCAATCTTGAAAGGAAAAGGCCAAGAGCCTTGAGAGTTGAAGTTGTGTCGACCATTGTGGAGAGTATAAAGAAAGCTCAAGAGGAAGCTTCTGAAAAGAATGACCGAAAGGAGGAACGTTTGGGTAAAACGTTGGTGTTCGGTGTAAACAGTCATGGACTGAAGGTATTCCAAGATCGTATTTGGGTACCTAAGTCGGGAAGAATTAGGGATCTTCTGATGGAAGAGGCTCACAAGACCATGTACTCGATTCATCCTGGTAGCACTAAAATATATAGGGACCTGAAACCCTACTACTGGTGGCCGACGATGAAGCTTGATGTTGCAAAGTATGTGGCTGAGTGTGTGACTTGTGCGAGAGTAAAGACACAACATCAGAAACCTTACGGGAGTTTAGAACCATTGCCTGTGCCTATGGGTAAGTGGGAAGACATTGCTATGGATTTTGTCACTAAACTGACCAAAACAAAGAATGGTCACGACATGATTTGGGTGGTCGTTGATCGATTCACTAAGAGTGCGCATTTCATAGCGGCCAAGGAGAAATGGTCTATGGAAAAGCTTGCAAATTCTTATGTGAAGGAAATTGTGAGGCTTCACGGTGTTCCGTTAATGATTGTATCGGATCGTGATAGCCGTTTCACCTCAAGGTTTTGGAAAAGTCTACAAGAGGAATTGGGTACCAAGTTATGTTTAAGCACAGCTTACCATCCGCAGACTGATGGTCAGAGTGAAAGAACAATACAAATGCTTGAAGATATGCTGAGAGCATGTACCTTGGAATTCCTAGGTAATTGGGATGAACATTTACCTTTGGTAGAATTTTCCTACAATAATAGTTTTCACTCGAGCATTAAGATGGCACCTTATCAAGCTTTGTATGGACAAAAGTGTCGTACGCCGTCTTGTTGGCTTGAGGCTGGGGAAAAGCAGTTTATGGGACTGGAGTTGGTTCATCAAACCGCTGAAAAGTTGAAAATAATTAGGGAAAGAATGTTAGCAGCTCAAGATCGTCAAAAGAGCTATGCTGACAAGAAGCGAAGACCGATGACTTTTGAGATTGGAGATTCGGTTTTTCTTAAAGTCTCGCCGTGGAAGGGACTTATAAGATTTGGTAAAAGAGGAAAGTTGAGTCCAAGGTTTATTGGACCATTTAAAGTTCTTCAGAGGATTGGGAACCAAGCTTACAAGCTCGAATTACCCGAAGAACTGAATGGAATTCACAACACTTTTCATGTGTGTTATTTGAGGAAGTTCACTAGAGAAGTTCCCGATATAATTCCAATTTCTGAATTGAGAATTGATGAGAACAAAAGGTTGATTGAAGAACCAGAGGCAATTGTTGACCGGAAGACTAAGAAGTTGCGACGCAAAATGGTTGGGTTAGTGCTTGTCTGATGGAAACACACGAATGGGCCGAATCTCACCTGGGAGACGGAGAGTGACATGTTGAGTCGCTATCCGCATTTGTTTGTTGATGTGTGATTCCGGGGACGGAATCATTCTAAGGTGGAGAGAATTGTAACGCCTGTGTTTCTGGGCTTGCCATTTTTAGCAATGTAATAGTCTAGGTTAACCTCTGTAACCCGTTTTGAAATAATAAGAGTGTATTATTTGAGTATTGTGTGTTTTGTGCTTAATTACTTAATTATGTGGTTTGATTAATTAAGAATAAAAATAAGTGTCAAAATTGAAGTGTAAAATAAACTTAATATCTTTGAATAATGTTGTAGTAGTTGAAACGAGGTTTCCGAATATATTTAGAACGCCCAAATCTGACTTCGTATGAGGAAGTTATGATTTATCGAAGTTTCGGCTTAGCGGTGAGCAACCTGTTTTACTCGATTTGAGATCGAGGGATTTTTAGCCGAAGCAATCTAAATGAGAATCGAAGATCTCATTGTTGGTATCGAAGCGATACGACGTCAAACGAAGAAGTTATGAATTTATAACGAAAGTTTCTGTCCCGTCCTATTAAAAATAAATAATAAAAATAAATTCGAAATTAGCCGACGGAGTCTAAACGAAAGTTGTAGAGCGTAGTCTCACCTTCGCGTGGATATAAAGAACGTCGAAAACGGAGTTCGTATGAAGAAGATATGAATTTCCGAAGTTTATTAATTATTTTATATTTAAATTTAAATGGAAATTCGGAGGCATTATCCGAAGGCGAGTCACCGACCTGATCCGACGTATGCCCCGCGTACTCCGAAGAGTGTCGACATTTCGGATGACGCATGCAGTGACGATTTCGGAAGCAGTACGCGCTGCGTACTGCAGTACGCCCCACGTACTCCGAGGCTCCAGCCTCCTATAAATAGGATGCGAGGGCAGCCGACCCAATTGCCAATTTCTTCTCTTCTATCTCCCGTTTTGCATCGTTTTGCGTGCCAGAAATATCCCGAAGCCCCGGTATTATACTCGAGCCCCGAGGCAAGTCCCAAGATCCCGAAGATCCCGAGAAGTGCGGTTCCCGAGCCGAAGCTCTGCCCGCGAGAAGTTCGATTTTTGTGAAGATCTTCCAGATCTGCTGAGGATTACTACTTCTGCAAGTCGTAGTGCTGTCCGATCATCTTCTGATCAAGTGAGTGTGTAGTTACCTTCTTCCAAATACAATAATATGAAGTATTTTAAATAAAATACGTGCTATGTGTATATATTTGGTTGTGTTATGTGTGAATGTGTATTCACTCTCTTTTATCTCATAGATATGATTTATTCTCTATGAGATATGTGCTATGTGTGCGTGTGTGCCTCATCTGTTATGTGGATTATGTGTTGATTAAAGCATGCTATACAGGTTTTCAAAACTATGTATAAAAATGTATATTTTATCTACTAATATGTTGGGTAGAACATGGGTAGATAGTTGGTGTGTAATAAACAGATGAGAGGCCTCGTTGTTGTTTGATTTAGTCATCTAGCGGAGTTTAGATGACGACCACTGACTATTCTAGACAGTCTTGTGGAAACATTAGCAGGTTCGCCACCTGTAGGTGTTAATGAACTCGGGTGTTCATTTGCTGTACTCCATCCCTCTCATGGTTGCCTTATTTGACTTATATTGCTGAGGTACCCCCGAAGCATGTGTCGTCGCCCCGATGAAATATTCTTAGACTAGGTCCCTTGTGTTAGTTGTTTTAGGGACATAAAGTGAGAATAACGGGAATGGGTAATTGGGTTATTGTTGGTTGGTGAAAATTAAATATGATTATTTATTGTGGGTTGAAAACCCTATATGCTCACCAGGCTCCCAAGCCTGACCCACTCAGTTTTAATTGTATTACAGGAAGTGGCGCGAGGGCATGAGATGGATGAACCATCAGTTGTTTTGATTGCAAGTCTGTATATGTTTATATTTGTTGAATGACTTGTAATGTATTCGTTTATGCTTATTGGTCTGTATCGGAACATGACACCCCGAGTTTCGATTATAATGAAAATACATTTCTTTTATGAAATGCTTGGGTAAACATTGTTTTATCATGTTTTGTTTTTGGGAACAAATTCCGCAACTCTTTCAAATCAAAAGGATTTACTCTGAAAATATTTTTAAAGCATAAATGAAAAACGGTCTTTTCTGGCCGAGATTTTGGGGATGTCACATTTAAGAATGAGTGAGACTGTAACAAGGGATGCTCTTGTAAAGTTTGTGGAAGGTGTTATTTCATGCTTTTGTGAAGAGTACCTTAGGCGGCCCAATTAAGATGATTTGGCACGACTGCTCCATGTTGGAGAAGAACGTGGATTTCCAGGTATGGTAGGCAGTATTGACTGCATGCACTGAGAATGGAAAAATTGTCCCACCGCTTGGGCTGGACAATATGCAGGTAGAAGTGGTAAGACAACAATAATTTTGGAAGCTGTTGCATCGTATGACTTATGGATATGACATACATTCTTCGGAACACCGGGTTCATGCAATGACATTAACGTCCTCCAAAGATCTTCTCTTTTTGATGATGTCTTTGCAGGTCGAGCACTAAAGGTGAGTTACATTGTGAATGATCGAAAAATCATATGGCTTATTATCTCACTGATGGCATATATCCTTCATGGGCTGCCTTTGTCAAGTCAATAAGTTCTCCACAACTTCGAAAACACAAGTTGTTCGCTGAACATTAAGAGGCTGCTAGAAAGGATGTTGAACGAGCATTTGGAGTTTTACAAGCTTGTTTTACATTTCTTCATCGCCCTTATCTTGTGTGGGACAAATATATGACGGGCAAAATTATGATTGCATGTATCATCATTCATAATATGATAGTTGAGGATGAACGACACACATACCTTCATTATTATGATTAATCCGAATTTATAACAATAGAAGACGAACAATCATTTGAATACTCTACTCAACGAGTTGCAGATTTATCCAGTTATCTGACCAACAGGGCACAAGTTCACAATAAAGATGCTCATAACGATCTAAAAGACGATTTGAGTGAGCATATATGGAAAAAAATTCAACACTGAAGAATAATGAAGTAGTTTGCATCTTCCGTACTTGTAACTTACTTTATCTATTTTATTAAGTATGTTTCATGAATGTAAAATAATTTTTTATCTAGTTTTTTTTTATTATTTTATAATTTCATGCTTAAAATAAATAATTTATTTGTTTCAAAATAAAATATTTAATTTTAATATTTATAGTAGTTTTTAGTAAAATAAATTATATTTTTTAAGGAAAAATGAGTTTGGGTTGGGTTGCTAATGGTTGTAAAAAAATTGGATTGTATTGGGTTGTATAGGTAGAAGAGAGAGAAATTAGTTTTGTATTGAAAAGTTGGATTGAGTTGGGTTGCTAATGGGGATAGTCTAATGGGTCACTCATGCTGATGAGTTTGTTCAGCAAAAGAAGAAAGAATCAAAGGAAAATACTGGCTATAGACATTTTTTGGGGTTGAATTTCAAAATATAGACACAAAAAATTGGATTTTCGGGTATAGACATGGATTCTGCGGAGGTAAGCTATGAGGGCTCCGCGGAATCCACTGTAGCTCCACGGAATGATAAAATCATAAATAAATCAGGGTATAAAAAAAAACTCAAGATCCATTCCACGGAGCTACCTCCAAGGAATGAACTCATTTAGTGTGTGTGTGTGTGTATATATATATATATATATATATATATATATATATATATTAGCATTTAGTATGCAAATGTGTGTTATTTAGACCGGTTTAGAATATATTGGTTTGGTTTTGCCCGACTTTGGTCCGAATTGTTTCGATTTGGACCGAACTAAATTGCGGTTTATTGAGAAAATTTAATAAACTTGATGTAACTGGGTTACTCGCTCCTGAAATGGAACTGCCGGTTCCAAAAATTTAAGATCTGCCAAGACTTGTTCCGGTTTCGGTTCTAACTTTCCAGAAACCGTCGGTTCTCACCAAATTAGGCGGGTACCCGCCTATGCTAATATGTAGTTTTAGAGAGAAACCAATCCAAAAATTCGATTATGAGAACGATCCGATTAATTCAAAACTATGAGAATGGATATAATACGAATTTCGCTAAAATTGAGCAAAAAAATTAAGTAATAAGGTACATTAATATATATATATATATATATATATATATATATATATATATATATATATATATATATATATATATATATATATATATATTCAGGTTTGTCTTATTTTTGATGGGTGCATGTCCAACAGTACAATTTGTTTCGCCTCCACTTCTTCAAGAAAACCACCACCTTTACCTTTATCTCTTTGGCTATACCTCCATTGAAAGAAACATTTGTATTTCGCTTCTCTCTGTGCACTGCTACAGGAAATCGGTTCTCGATTTTCTGTATTTTGTACTTTCGTTCTTGGGTTGGTATGCTTTTGTGTGATGATGATAAAAGATCCGGTGCGAGGCAGTATTCTATGACGTGTTATAAGTTTAATCCACCTGGGTATTTAGGGATTTCACTAAAGTTACAAACATCTGACCACATTTGGTTTTGTTTTCCTATCTAGGTTTTTCTACATGCATTCATGTGTTTTATGTTTTCCTATCTATTATCCTTCAATTCTTTTGTATCCTTTCCAAGAACACCAACTCATGAGCAAGAAAAAACAACCAAATATTTGGTAATTGAATTCTTGACTTAGTTATATATTAAAGTTAAATTTTTTAATACTTATAATATAATAATAATGACCACATTTGGTTTTGTTTTCCTATCTAGGTTTTTCTACCTGCATTCATGCGTTTTATGTTTTACTATCTATTATCCTTCAATTCTTTTGTATCCTTTCCAAGAACACCAACTCATGAGCAAGAAAAAGCAACCAAATATTTGGTAATTAAATTCTTGACTTAGTTATATATTAAAGTTAAATTTTTTAATACTTATAATATAATAATAATGATACAGGAATTCAACAGTTTCAAATGTGGATGTTAAACTTTGTTGTTTTAATCAGTTGTTACATTGCATCTAGAGATGAGATTCGAAGAATTTTCATTTGCTCAATTATAGATTGGTAGAAGGAAATCTGCTCACAATTTGAAATACCCTAATGCACAAATATTTCAAAATGTGATCATAACGACAAATATTTTCATTTTTCTGGTTGGTAGAGAGCACTTGGTTTATCAATTGTTGACGGTTACAGTGGACATGGAGCTGAAAAAATGTGAAAAGATACACATAAGTAATAGTATTTTTTTATTGTAGTTATGATTCTAAAGAAGTAAAGTATACATCATAACAATTTATGTAAAAACTCCAGTCATATACTAGTGACAAATTTGACCTTAGTATCTTAAAAGAATAACTGATTAACTTTTATGTCATTTATATGATCATGAACTAAAAGCTCGACTTGCTTTAACTTTTTATGTTAACCCTGTCATAAAGGAAGATGACGTATTTGTATTTGGTGGGGCTAAATCCGACATTTCTCGCCTTTAGGTTTGTACTTGGTTTACATCATTAGTTCTGTTTTTTAAACATTTTATCATTTTCTTCTTTATTAGTTCATTACCAGAAAAAATAATATCATTACTTACAATTAACCCTTTCCTTTTATTTTCATGGCCGATCTTTTATGGTTTAAATGTGATGATGGCAATTCAAGATCCATCATACCTAGTAACCAATTCAATATTATGCAATCATCAAGATTAAACTAAAAGAATAGTCTATGTGTTTTATAATTAATATCGTGTTTAGTTCAAAATTGAAGTGTTTATCAGTTTTGGTCCTTAATTCAATGTTTCGTATCGTTTTTAGTCCTTATTTAAAGTCTTTATATCAAGATTCCAGAGACCAATATCGATATGAAACCTTGGAATAAGGACCAAATTGAAAAAATATTGTAACTGTGGACAAACACGGTAAAAACAAAAAACAAAGGGACTATTTTTGTAATTCACTCTTAAGATGAAGAGTTAACTTGTCATTCAAATGTTTATTCATTTCCCTTTGTAGGATTATGTAGGTTCAAGTGTGATTATGGGTTAAACCAGACAATTCCAGAAAGATGTTGATAAATTTGCAAATATGGAGTACATGCCATGTATGATCCATCATAATCTATGATTCAACATATGCCATGTATGTATCATGCGACACCCCTAAATCCGTCTTTGAAATTCCTGGAGCCAAAGAGGTAATAAAAATCAAAATTTATAGTAATTTACATTTTTGGTCCTTAAGATAGCTATTGTTTTCAATTTTGGTCCCCTAAATCCATCTTTGAAATTCCTGGAGCCAAAGAGGTAATAAAAATCAAAATTTATAGTAATTTACATTTTTGGTCCTTAAGATAGCTAATTGTTTTCAATTTTGGTCCCCAAAAGTTTTCTTTTGTCATCTTGGTCATTGTTTGAGATCTTTGACGATATTTTGGGATCAAAGTCGCAAAATTCAGCCATAATCTTGAAGGATTTACAATAGTGGTGTGTTTTGAGGTGGGTTATGAATGTAAATGCAGAATAAATGTAGAAGATAAAAAGATAGTGTTTCTTTCTATCGTGCCAAGTAAGGATCAGACATATTGATTACAATTTTTGTGGTTATCTTTTTATTTAAACTTGATATTAGTGATCTAAATTAATGTATGAATTTTTTTTTTGCAAAAGTTGTATAAACCGAACATAATTGGTGCCTTTTTATTGTTCTTATATAACACGGTTATTTGGGTCTCGCTTTGGTTACCGGTGAAAATATTAAATATATCCGATTATAGCATTGTACTTTCAATTTTATGTGAGCCTTGCTTTGAGTTTGGCTAACATTGCTATAATCCGGTGGATATTTTAAAGTAAAATGATGTAATCAGAAGAGATGAAAGTATAAAGAAAGACCGCAACCAAAACATTGTTTTCGAAGGTGGCTAAGCAAAACAAGACGAAGCAACCAATGTGAATAAAATCCTAATTCAATTCTATTTAGGCACACTTAGGAACTGATGATGTGAAGATTGAACTTTCATTTTGACATTTAACGCTCACTATTGCTTTTATAGATTAGTAAGTCATTCATGTTTCTTTTAAGCATCCCAAAAACAAAAAAGAAATTGTTGTATGTTATTGAATCTATCACATAGTTAGGGTTAACGGAGATTTGAGTATATCCATCTTTACTTTGTATATTTTCTAATTCAATAAAAAAATCTACCAAATTTCATACATTGTTAAGCTAGAAAATCACAACTCTATCGTCGACGACGACTTAATGTGAAAAGTTTGTCTGAAAAAATCTTTCCAGACCATGTGAAGCATGGGTTCTTCTTCTAGTTAGACTTAAAACAGTAAACGACAAAAATGTTATTGTGGTGTATTTTTACTTGGATTTGGGTCTTAAGTTTTTGTCCTATAAATGTATTCATGGCATGTTTTCTTTGTGCATTTATTTTATAATATCTAAAACTACTATCTTATCAGTTAAATATAGTTTTATTTATATATTTATATATAGACTAAACTCGGTCAATGTATTTAGCTCAAAATTGTTATTTGGTCCAAAATGTTTTGGATTAATATCATTAGTCTAAAATAAAAATTTTATTGCGGTTTTGGTCCAAAAAGTTTCTAATTTTTTTAAAATGCCAGATTTACCCATGTTAATTTGTTTTTTCAATTTTCTTTTATTAAAATAATTAAAAAGAAAATAAAAACTAAATTACTAATCTACCCCCTAATCTTGATGTTTAACACACACCACTCCATCTCTATTCCTCTATTGTCACCTGGAAAGCATCGCCGACCACCATGCGATTATCGTCGGAAACACCGCCGACGACCGTATTATTCTCGTAGGAAACACTATCAACCACCTCTTCCACTATAAACAAGCATATCAAAAGATGAAGAAACCCCGCCGACCAACCTTTTGTTTCTCTCCCTCTGCCTATTCAGTTTGCATCAAGAGATGCCCTAACTTCGTCTTCTCTGGTAACTTTACCATGTCGAGATCAAGGTGACGACCACAAACCTTACATGTTCAGATCTCACCGCCCAAGAACCCTAGATCTTTCAGGTCTAGTTTCTTCTTCTTTGGTTGTGGTGATTGTATTAACAGGTGATGGTGACGGTAGCAACAATGGCGCTGAAGATCTCATTTGCACATTTGAAAACCTTTATCACCGGAACTTACTGATGAAGATTGTCGGAGGCTCTGATGGCTTCGTTGAAAATTTAGATCTAAACAAGTTGTTAAGCTTTGTAGATCTTACAATGATGACTTTATCTCTCTCTCTCTCTCCTTCTCTCTCTCTCTCTCTCCCCCCTTCTGTATCAGAATGTCGTCTGAACGACCTTAGCTTACAGGTCATTTGAATGAACCTAACTTAAAGTTCGTTTGAAGATGGCAGTGTTTGTGGGTATTTAGAAGATGGTGGTTACACTAGAGTGTGTTGTGACAAAGATTGTGTCATTAAGGTTTGCTGTGATGAAGTTTGAAAAAAACCATAGCTTCATCTTTCCAGATCTGCAGACCGGCGACTCCATTGAGGTTTTGAACACCGTCGAAGAGCTCATACCATTTGTTCGTTGTCGGAGCTACAAATATGTTCATTGTCGAATCTTGGACTACCCTTCTTCGTCTTTCAAGACCCAGAATCGAACTTGCCAAATAGATAGATAGAGAGGTTCCAGTTTGGTTAGGATTTAAAAATTTAGTAATGTATTGTTGTTAAAATTTTGATTATTGATGGGGTGGTGGTAGTCGTAGAAGCGGCGACAACATTGATAGGTGGTGGCGGTCTCTTGAGTATGACTTTTGTGTGAGAGAGAGAGAGAGAGGTTGTATTTTTTTTAAATTCTTGTAATAAAAAATAAAATGACAAAATTAAAAAGGTAAACTCGTCATTTCAAAAAATTCAAAACAAATTCGACCAAATCGCAACAAAATCAATGTTTTTGACCGATGATGTTAGTCCAAAACTTTTTGGACAAAAGTGATAATTTTCGATATACCACATAGACTATATATATATATATATATATATATATATATATATATATATATATATATATATATATATATATATATATATATATATATATATATATATATATATATATATATATATCGGGAGTACCTAAAGATTTGGAAGAACCTACGAACTTCAAATCCGCAGTTCAGACTATGCGTACGCAATCATATAACTGCGGATAAATCATGTGTCTGCAATCCACATGACTATCGATGCTTAAATATGCGTGCATACATATTTATCAAAATATTTTTTCTAGAAAAAAATCGTCAAAACTGTTTTTTGAGCATAGATATGGATTAGACGTTGTATTTTGTTAATATTGATGGTTTTGGTTTTGAAAAATGATGAGCGGTTTAAGAGTTATTAAGTTCTTGCAAATCTTTTGGTTCTCAATAGAACTTTTTTTTTCTCTCTCTCTTTCTGTCTATGTGCATGCGTGTGTGTATATATATATATATATATATATATATATATATATATATATATATATATATATATATATATATATAATATTCTCTCGAATAAATTAAGGTTTATTTGCTACTTATCATACTCTAATTCAATTTGTCAAATGTCATTTTGTGGTTAATTTAAATTAATTTTGTTTTTTATATGTCATTTTATGAGTTTTTCTATTTTATTAAATTCCACATAATATTTTAATATAATAATTGCAATGAATGTAATAATAAATAGATATCAATTTCAATAATAAACTTATTATTTAATTTCAAATTTCCTAAAATTAAAACTCATTAGTTTCTTTTGTTTATTTAAATTATTTGTTTAAATTTAAAAGATAAAAAACATTTCCATTATAATAATTCATTATTTTTCTTATTTTCTTATAAATTCAACGTTCTCAAATATTTTGATCTTTATATATATATATATATATATATATATATATATATATATATATATATATATATATATATATATATATATATATATATATAATTAACTCATGTAATATATGAGTCTCACAACTAGTATATATATAAGTTCAATAGAGATCCATATTAATATAAAAAAATTTCAAAAAACTTGATTTTGTTTTTGTTTTTTGAAATGTTAATGTCTATTTTTTATCGAACAATTAATAAATATGTCAAAATTCATATTTTTTTGATACTGTTTAAACATAAATTCATATTGATTTAAAAAAAAACAATTTGAAATTTCAGTTCAGATTCATATTGTGAATCTGTTTAGATTTACATTGTGAAACTGTTCAGAATCACATTGTGAATAATAGTTAGACATGTTCACATTGTGAATTCTAAAAACTAAATTATATACAGTTTAGATCCACAATGTGAATAAATCTATTTGTTGATTTTACAAAACTAATTTACGAGTAATCAAAATATTAAAATATTATAAAACTACGTAGAAATATATTTCGATTCATATATAAATTTCACTTAATTTGTGAATGATCAGATAGTTGAAAGAGTAAGTCAGATTACTTGTGAATGTTAAGATTGAAATATTTACAGACAAAAAATTAAGATTTTGGTATCATTAGTTTTTTTTGGATAAAAATAAACTTAAATATTGAAAAAAAAAATGAAGTGAGTTTTTTATATTTTTTTTTAATTTTTTTTAAATTGTTTTTTATATACCGACATCGATCTCTATAGAAAGAGGACGAAAAATCGTGAACAACGATATATTCAATTTTTTTTTAATAAAAAACTTGACTTAATTTTTTTAAACGAATAAAAGATATGAGTTTTTTTTTTGGTAAAGAGTGGGTTTTATAGTATAATCTGATGTATATGTGTCCAATGTACAAGTGTATATATATTTCCTTGGCCATTGATCATTATGATTTCTGACACTCACGATTGGTTCTTTAGTTCCTTGTTAATAATGATTCTTTATTAGAAATTAATTTGCCTATTGTGTTTGTGAGAAAAAAATTTTAAACCGAAAATCTAATATACTCCTACTAATACCTAATTTCACATATGTCTACGATGAGACTTGAACCTTCAACCTTAAAAATGAAAGACAATACCGGATAACGCTAGGTTAGAAGCTTTTTGGTGTTTGTGAGAGAATTTGCTTTCACTACTTACATACTACGAAACACGAACTTCACATTCGTGTAGATTTTTCCGGATCATTACACATGCTTTATTTAAATGCTTCCACCTCGTATTTCGTACTTCCATGCTTGGCTCTTTCCCCGTTTTCAGATCTTGTTTGTGAGACAATATGCTTTCACTATTTATAGACTATGAAACACCAACTTCGCATAGATTCAATTGGATCATTGGTTGCTGTCACCGTCGTCAGCCGCCCACCTTTCTAATAATGAACCCAATCACAAAGGCTGCTGCTTCCTTTTCTCCTTTCCTACTTTTTCTTTACTCCTTTCTCCTATATCGCATGTCTCTCTATATAACCTTTTCTCTAAATCCTAAAATCCAACGCCACTATTGATTCCATTGCCACTAAACAACCACCAACATCGTCGTCACTAATTCTCTCTTTAAGAAAGGCCTTAATCAACCCCCATTTCTTGATACGTTTTTGACAGTAAGTAATATTCAACGCCTCTCTCTCTCTCTCTCTCTCAAAGATATATTTCTGTTGGTGGGCAAGGCTAATCTAACAGTAAAATTGACAGGGGTATAAGAGGAACAAGATAGCCGAATGTTTACTTTATTGAATGATTGAAACTAGAAATTGTTTAACATACTTAAACAACTTAAAACAAAGTAACTTAAATAGGCTAAACTACAACTGAAAGTAGAAAAATATGCAACGCCTCTTCCGTCCTCCCGATCATCATTGTAGCTGCTATCACATTACCCTACTAGCATGCCATCGCCTCCTCTATGATACATTAGGCCATACCCGGTTGTTCCTTTTACGTATCTTAGGATATGCTTTATGGATGCATAGTGGCTTTGCTTTGGGTTCTACATATATCTGCTCACAACTCCAATACTAAAATTCAAATTGGGTCTTGTATGTACTAGATATCTCAAGCTGCCCACCAATATCCTGTAATTTGCTGCATTTACAGGTTCTCCCTGTTCATTTTTGGTCAGCTTTAGGTTAGCTTCCATTGGGTACTGTGAGCTGTTGCACTCTTCCATTCCTGCCAACTTTAGGATTTTCTTTGCATACCCCTGCTGTGTGAGCATAATTCGATCCTTTCCTTGAAATACCTCTATTCCCAGGTAATAAGATAGAAGTCCCAAGTTACTCATGTCAAACACCTGCTTCATTCTTTTCTTGAATTCTAGAATTCCATTCTCACTTGAGCCAGTAACTATAAGGTCATCCACATATACCCCTACGATGAGGATTAAATTGGATTTGTGTACCTTATAGATTGCTTGTTCTTGAGCACATCTGGTGAATCCTAGCCCTTTGAGTAACTGGTCTAACTTTATATTCTAGGCTCTTGGAGCCTGTCTTAACCCGTACAAAGTCTTTATGAGACGGTAGACCATATTCTCCTTTCCTTTGACTGAGAACCCAATTGGCTGAGAGACATACACCTCCTCCTTAAGGTCACTGTATAGAAACGCAGACTTGACATCTAAGTGATGTACAAGCCAGTTTTTTCTTGTCGCTAGTTCCAGGATTAGCCTTATAGTTTCCAAACGAGCCACTGGTGCAAAAGCATCTTCAAAATCGATGCCCTTTTCTTGAACATACCCCTTAGCACTAGTCGGGCCTTGTGCTTGATCACGTTTCCTGCTGCATCTCTTTTTAACTTGAATACCCATTTTAACCCAATTGCCTTTTGGTTTGGTGTCAATTTGGTCAAAACCCAGGTATTGTTTTTCTCGATCGATCTTAGATCCGCTTCCATAGCTAGCCTCCAATTTCTTTCAATTGATGATTCTTCAAATGTTGTGGGTTCATCATCGATCATCAACAGTTCTTGATTTCGCTTATACAGCCTCTGTACCTCATCCATCCTCTCTGTATTCCGGTAAATCTCATTGATTGAGCGAAACCCTTTTGCTGGGGTATCATCAAACGAGGTTACCGAGTGCGGGTCTTCGTAGTTACCGAGGTATTGGCCTGGAGGTGTTAATCGGGGATCGCTATCAGGTGACGACTGCGAGCTTTCAATGAGTGAGTCTTCCTACGTGTTTTTTGGTAACAATGTCAGGGGTGTTGGCTGTGAATCATTTGCTTCCATCTGTTCTTGGGCCGGTTGAGGTTGGGCTATAATGTTATTGGTCTAGTAGGGTGTAGTAAGCGGCTCATCTATTGTATCTTCAGTCTAGGCCCACGATTTTGACTATTCAAACGCGACATTTCTTGCAATTACAATTCGGCTATTCTTGGGATTGTACAATCGACACCCCTTTGTTCCTTCTTCCACCCCCAAGTAAACCATAGTCACTTCGATCACTTAGCTTGGATAGTCCCTGTAATTTCTTGACGAAACCCACACACCCAAAAACCTTAAGGTGTGCAACCGAAGGCTTTGAACCCTTCCAAGCCTCGTATGGAGTCACTTCCTTGAGTGCCTTTGTTCCAGTTCAGTTCAGCAAGTACACCGAGTGACGCACAACTTCATCCCAAAACTGATCCGGTACCGTCATGGCTTTGAGCAAGGACCTTGTCATCTTTAAGATCGTTCAATTGCATCGTTCCACAACGCCATTTTGCTATGACGTATGTGGTGTCACCAATTGTCGTCTTATTCCAGCTTCTTCACATAAATTCAATAATTGAGTGGAGTTGAACTCACCCCCCGATCAGTTCTCAACATCTTGATCCTAAAATCGCTTTCTTTTTCAACATGTAACTAGAATTTCTGGAACATGGTGAAGGCTTCGTCTTTGGTTTTAATTAAATAGACCCATATATATCGTGAGTAGTCGTCGACTATCAGTAGGAGGTACTGATTACTTCCCTTTGTTGCAGGTGAAATGGAGCCACATAGGTCAGCGTGTAACAGCTGGAGCGGTTCCTTAGCTCTCCATTGGGCCGCTTTGGAAAGCTTTGTCTAGGTTGCTTAACTACTATACATCCTTCACACACCTTTGCTGGATGAGATACGAGAGGCATTCCTGTCACCATCTGCTTCTGTGTCATTTCTTCCAGCATTCCGAAATTCGTGTGGCCCATACGTGCATGCCACAACCATGAGTCATCAACTATACTCATAGCCAAACATGTAGGCTTCCCAGGTGTGAGTTTTATCTTATATAGTCTATTTTTTGACCTCTGTACCTTCATGATCAAACAACCAGTTTCATCATACATCTTTAAGAATTCTCTCTTCATTCCTATATCATATCCCTCTTCAGTCATCTGCCCCAGGCTGATTATATTGCTATGCAAAGTTGGAATATAATACACATCTAGGATGACAAACTGATCACCATTTTTGCAATCAAATAGTAGACTGCCTTTCCCCTTGATAGGAACCTTAGACCCATCTCCAAATCTTACTTGTCCAGTTACGTTTTCATCTAGTTCTGCTAATAATTCTTTAGAACCAGTCATGTGGTTACTAGCCCCATTGTCTAGGTACCACATGTTGTTATCTTCTTTTCCCTTTAACTAGTTCGGATACATCTTCTCCTCATTTATAAGAACCATACTTGTATTTTCTTCTCGGTGTACAGTTAACAACAAAGCAGGTCCATCTTCATCTGCAACCAAGTTCACCTACTAATCCTACTGCTTTTTGGCTTTACATTCGGAAGCAAAATGGCCTAATTTTTGGCACCCGAAGCATCTTATGTGGCTTTTGTCACGTGGCTTCCGGTTGGAATTATTTGCTTCTTGACGTGAACTACCACCAGATCGTCCACCTCTTCCACAAGTCGACCCCCAACCCCGTGAACCGCCCCTTCCACCTCTGTCACTACTTGCACCTCTCCCCCGACCCCTGGTCTTGCTTGAATTGCGATGACTTGAGGAACCTTCCAACTTTGCAAGTAACAAGGCATTATCACCACTTAAATTTGCCTTCCGGAGTCGAAGTCGGTCTTCATAAGCCTTTAAGTGACCAATTTCCCCATCGAATGGTATAGATTCCACGTCGGAGCTTTGCTCAATTGATGCCACAAGATTTATAAACTTTTCTAGGACAATCTCGAACAATTTCCTCACCAATTCTTCATCTTCCAATATTGCCCCTGCACTTCCAAACTTTGAGATCATGGCTGATATCTTCCCTGCATACTCATCTATGGTCTCTATCTCCTTCATTTGAAGTGCTTCGAATTCACTCTTTAGTACCTGTAACCTTGCTTTCTGGACCCTCTCTGCACCCACATACCGTGACTTTAGAGAGTCCCAAACCTCCTTGGATGTCTTCTTCTTCGTAGCCTGTGCAAGCATCTCTTCTGGGATCGACTGGAAAATGAAAGCTCGAGCTTGCTTGGTCCTTTTCTCATCCACAACCACACCGGTTGGTGGCTCAATGACATCCCACAACCCATGGGCATCCATAATGGCTTCCATCTTGATCGACCATGTATTGTAATTTGATGAGGTTAGCATCGGGCATTAAAGGGGATATGGGCTGTCTTTGGGTGGATTGGATGTTGATGCTACTCTCATGGTATCGTATCTGATGATCTTGGGCATACAAATGATCAGAACCTTAAAGCTCTGATACCACTTGTTGGTGGGCAAGGCTAATCTAACAGTAAAATTGACAGGGGTATAAGAGGAACAAGATAGCCGAATGTTTACTTTATTGAATGATTGAAACTGGAAATTGTTACACACACTTAAACAGCTTAAAACAATGTAACTTAAATAGGCTAAACTACAGCTGAAAGCAGAAAAATATGCAACGGATCTTTTACCGGGCAGGTGACCACGTGCCCTCTTATTCTCCTAATTACTGGGTCAACATTGACTATCAATTTCTCTATCTCCATCTTCACGACCACATTTGTGTGTATAGGATCTGTTTAAAGCCATAGAGTGAAGGTGCTTGAAGCAAAAGTTGAAGGTGTTGTTAATTAATCTCACCACATCTGCGTTAACATATACGTACACATTTTTTTGTTTTGGATTTGGTCTTAGCCAAATTAGATAGTGGAGAATCAGATAGTATTCAAAAGGTTAAAAAAAATATTCATCATATTTGGAATTATCAATTGATTAACAATTTCTCTGCATTATTTATTTGTCGCTTTGAAATTATGTCGGCTTCTTTCTTTCTCACTTTACACTCTCTCTCTCTCCCCCCCCCCCCCCCCCCCCCCCCCCCCCCCCCCCCCATCTGTGATATTTTTCCCTTTAACTTTACTTAAGGGGGATTCCACTGTTTACTTGAAATTTTTTACTTCAAAACTATCAATATAAATGACAATATACTGATTTGATGAGACCTTCACATTGCTTTCAAAGTAATAACCTGTTTTTCCATCGGCTGATGCTCTTTTGATGAGACCTTCACATTGCTTTCAAAGTAATTAATCACAGATCCTATGTGCAAGCTATGGATATCTCAAAATCTGATACAGTCAACAAAAAAATGACATATAAAAGTCAATTTAAAAAAAATGTAAAACAAATAGTACTTTTCGAAGGGATGGAGGGTAAAGATTTTTCGCCTGCGGGTTTTCAAGACTTCAAGTAGAGAAACTTTAGATATGGAAGGCAGATCAATATTATGAAATGAATGAAATGCGAAAATACTTTAGGTTTTGGAAGGAAATTAAGAACCATACCTGATAGCTCTTTCATGGCAGCAAATTAAGTTGGAACTTAATTAAACATCTTCAACGTTAAGGTTTAGGTGGTCATGATGGTGAAGACGGGTACATGAACCACTAACTCATTCAGTGGCGGATCAAAGACTTATGGAAGAGGATATGTTCAATCGTTACAAATTTTCATTTACCTTCTTACACAACAAAAAGTGTTTTCAATGTATGCACGTTCTGACACTACAAAATTTCATTTAAAGTGAACGTACACACACATGCTTTAGTTATGACCTCCAAACGCACTTTGCACAAGTTTTTCAAAGAGAACAAAATGTGTGTACGTGGTGTGTTTAGTAGCATATGTACCACTTCACGTACCTTTCTTACCAAACATAAACTCACAACTATGATTAGGGTTCATAAGACTAAATTTACATTGCAAAAGATGTTGAATATCAGTTTTCGGCCTATCAAAGGGCCAATTTTAATAAGGTCAAAAAATATCAAAGTGGTGGCCTTAATTTCCATGTTGAGTTAGTAATGCACGTACCCTGCTTCTCCATCTTGTGCACCTACCTCATAATTAACCTCGTATTCGAACTCTGCAGCAAGTACGTATTCGAACTCTGCAGCAAGTACGTACTAATTATTCCATAAGTCGATACCAGTTAACTCGGGAGAGAGAGAGAGAGAGAGAGAGAGAGAGAGAGAGAGAGAGAGAGAGAGAGAGAGAGAGAGAGAGAGAGATTTATATATATGAGAACGGATTTACATGAAACAGTCCACTTTCATGCTTATTTATAACAAAAAGAATAGAAGATGGGAGAGTAGCTAGTGTGGTCTTCGAGAAGCCTGTGTGTGATGAATAAAGTGTGTGATGGGTTCGTAACAGGTTGTTAACCACTACACCATACCTAGGGCCACATCCCAATCACCACTAATGTAAGCTTTTGATCTTTTCTGTGGAAAGGAGAAAACAAATGATTAATTTGAGCCCATTACGGTCTGTGGTTCATAAAAAAATTAAATCCATTAAGCATATAGTATTAGGTTGAAACATGTTATATATGGTCGATGAATCTTTTAATGATCATAAATTAATTTAAATATCGCATTTACGTATTATCTTAGTGGAGTATATATGGAGTATATATGAAAATATTTTTAATTCATATTTTATGTTTTATTTATTCATATAAAATTTCTATTCTAATAAAAAAATAATTTTATTTTCCTTTTAACATGTGTCATCTTATTAGACCTTTTTCTTTTGCCATGTATCATCTATTATGTCTCATAATTAATACTTGTCACTTATCAACCTATTGATTATTCATTTCAAATTTTAAATTTTAAACTTCTAACTCTATCTACATTAAATTAATAACATCAAAATATAATTAATACAAATTATAAAGTGATATAATTTCATATGTTTATTTCAATCAATAATTATAATTTTATATAACTAAAACAATCTCTTAATTAATAATTTATTTGAAATAATTGATTAATAACTTTGAATTTTTACTATAAAAGTTTAATTAATTTTCTAACTGTGGTTCCCACAGGTTATAAACTAATAAGTTAATAAATGTACTCTACATATATAAGTTTATAAAAAAAAGTTTTAAAGTTGAAGCCGAACGTATATAAGCATATAAAAAGAAGTTTTAAACTTGAAGTGAACAATCCTAACCAACCAACATCAGGCGTGTATACTGTAATTGTCAAATCTTAATCCTACATGTACATCTTCATAGTTCATTCAACTTTATAAAATTTAGTGGGTCGTCGCAACATATCATTTTATATTTTAAATATGAAACTTCACAAAGTTCAATAAAACATATTTAATAGTTATGTAAGAATTAAAAGTTTCATTTTTTCCATTAAATGTTCAGTATTTATTGAACTTTAAATCCATTGAATTTAAATGTTACATGTTACAATGATATAGTTTTATCTATTGAATCCAAACTATGTTTGTCACTGTTAGCATGTGTGTGTGTGTATATATATATATATATATATATATATATATATATATATATATATATATATATATATATATATATTGTAGATTAACAAATTTACTTGTTTATACTTAGCCCATCATTATTGTATGATGTATTTAATTGGAATGAATCAAATAAAACTCATTATGGGAGAATACCAATTATAACATGGTATCAAAGCACATGATACCCTAGCCATATTCCCTTTTTTCGTTCCTATCTTCGCTGCTTATTATGCTTCTTCCCCTTCTTTCTTGTCTTCTTTTTTTTATTGTTGCCTTGGCAACAAAAACAAGCTCTTGTAATCCGAAATCAAATCCCATAGACAAGATATATGGGATTACAAGTATCAAGTCATATGTTTCATTTCTACTTGATCTTGACTGTCTTAATTACGATTCTTGGAAGAAGCTCTGTAAGACTCATTGCATTGGCTACAAAGTCTATCACTATCTCGATGGCTCCTCAACAAACACAACTGAAGATCTGGAATAGGAAACTGTTAAATAGTGGTTGTACTCAACTGTAACTCAACCCCTTCTACAATCCATTCTTAAACATGGTACTACTGTTGCATACATATGGAAGACAATAGAATGCTTATTCCATGAAAATAAAGAAACCAAGACCATGGATCTCGATGATGAATTATGTAACATAGTTATTGGAGACTCATCTATCATGTCATCACTATAATTCTCCACTAAAAACCCTTGTCCACTTTTGTTGAGATGATATCCATGCTTACACTCGAGGAACACTCTATGTTAAAGGATCAACGTCGATTGGTTCAAGCCTCTCAACACGATCATTCTTCCTTTCTAACCATTCTTGCTGTCGAACATCATAACCGGGCTCCAAATTCTTCATGTGTGATGTAACAGCCCGGATTCCCAGGTATTATTTATTTATTTATTTTGGTAATTTGTGAGGAGACTCAGCGAGTTGGAGCCTAGACTCGCCGAGTATGATCGCGGATTTGGACGCGTCCGGACTCGGCGAGTCCAAGAGTGGACTCGGCAAGTCGACGCTGTTTAAAGAAACCCTAATTTCTCGGGTTTGAGGCATATTTAAAGGGCCTTATGGCCGTCATTTGCACTCATCAGTCCCCAGAGTGAAACCCTAGAGCAATTGAGTGATTCAAGTGAGGGAAGGAGTCATTATTGATCTTGGAGTTGTTGTCTAGCAAGGAAAGAGGAGATCTAGCCAAGAAGAAGCAAGAGAGGGGTGGATTCTTGAAGATTTGAGGTCCATAACATCACATCTGAGGTACAATCCCAAATCATTCTCTGTTATTGTGATGTTCATGTAGATTTAGGGCTTTTGAACCCATTTGTGGCTAGATCTAGTGTCCTCATGGTCCCTTAGCAAGTTAAGGTCCTGGATCTGGACCCATAGAGGTCCAGAGCACCTCATTGCCAAAGCTTTATATGCATCCATGGAGGTCTTGGCTTGGGATCAATGTATTTGAGGCTAAAACACCATTCATGAGCTATTCAATGCTTGATGAGCATCAAGACTTGGACTTTACGTGGTCAATAAGCTTAAGGAGACTAGATCTATGAGTTAGTGAAGCGGATCTGACCTCAGAAGGTCGTTTGGGGTTGTGCATGGAATGCACTCGCCGAGTCCATTCCCCAGACTCGGCGAGTTGGTGCGGGTTGTTCAACGATTACGAACCAGGGGTTGAGTAACCGAGTCGGGTGAGTGACTTGGTGAGTCGGAAGAGATTCAGAGGGATCGGGTTCCCGTAGGAACTCGGCGAGTCCACGCCAGACTCGGCGAGTCGGGTTGACCGTTGACCGTTGACCAGTGTTGACTGGTTTGACTTCGTGGTATTAGTCAGCCAGAGTCAAGTTGTATTAAGTAGAAATACACTTGTGTTGTAGGAGGACGATAGCTCGGGAGATCGAGCACTAGTGGTTAAGAGATTTACGAGTTACCGAGACACGCGAGGTGAGTCTTCTCACTATATGTTACCTTGAGTGGTATTCTGGTTTGGCCAGAGGGTCTTATGTGCTATTTATGTGATTGTATGCTATGTGTTATTTGTATGCTGTATGACTATATGGACCGGACCGGAGGGTCCAACGATTCAGAACGGGCCAGAGGGCCCAATGAGCTATGACTGGACCAGAGGGTCCGACGAGCTGCAGGACTGGAGGGTCCCGCTAAGACATCTTGACCAGAGGGTCGGGTTTAGCCTCGAGTGGCGTATTTGTGGTATGTGGTATTTTGGGGAACTCACTAAGCATTATGCTTACAGTTGTTGTGTTTGATGTCTCAGGTACCAGCAAGGACCGTGGGAAGGCGGCGGCTTGACCCGTACACACTCACACCGATGGAGTTCACATTTGAGAGATCTTGGGAATTTGTTTTGAAAACACTGTTGTTTCGGATTTGAAATTATGATATGATATACATTTGGAGGTTTTAAAAATTAAAAATTTAATTGGAATTTTACGTTGTTACAAGTTGGTATCAGAGCCTTGGTTTGAGGGATTCAGATGCACCTTCGGGCATATTTGAACTCAAACCGAGGATTTGAGAAATTTTACAACCAAAACTGCAAATTTTATATAAAGAAAAAGAAGTTTTGGAAACGAGCAGAGTGGATGGTGTGTACGGTCAGCCAGTGCCCGAACGGTGAATCCCCAAAATACCCTTACATTATATGTTATGAGTTATGAGATATTATTTTATGCATGATAGAGAGGCTAGGTATTCCTATAAGGAATAGAGTGGCCTGATTGTGATGCCTTAGCCTAAGAGATTACTGCTGCTATGAGATACTTTGAGAGTGAGTAGGTAGCAGTGAGGAGCTCATGTTAGGTCTACTGAGGGTAGCCAATGCATAGCGAGAGTAGAGTATTTACGACTTGGGATCCCAGGAGAAGGACTTGGATTGTATATTGATTCGATGTGGACAATAGTATTGGGCCCGTACTATTGAAAGCACCGGATTGGTGCGCAGTCCAAGTAAGAATCCTTGGGGGTACCAGGAGTGAGGATGTTTGAGTTATCGAGTGTGAGAATACTCGAGAGTATCCCTGATATTTCTTATGTTGTGTTTCAGAGGTTGATCATGGTCGGGACACGCCATAACCCCGAGAGCAGTGGGGTGAGCAACGAGGAGATCCGTCGGATCATCCATGAGGAGGTGGCTGCTGCCATCAGAGCCGAGATTCCGGAGATGTTTGGGTCTATTAAGACCACACTGATCGAGACGTTTGACGAGCATTATGCTGCCTTGACTGATGCTGCTGTTGCTGCAGCCACAGCAGCTGTTGCTGCTGCAAGATCCCAGGGTGGTGATTCGCTGCTGTACCGAGAGTTCAGCAACACGAAACCACTAGAGTTCGATGGTACGCAGGACCCGATCGCCGCTATGAGGTGGATCTCAGACATGGAGGGGTGTTTCTATACGTGCTCGTGTCCGGAGCACTTGAGGGTGCGATTCGCACTCAACCAGCTTCGCTTGGGGGCGAAGGACTGGTGGAAATTCGTGACCGCGAGCTATTCTACAGCTGAGCTGACTGCAGTGACCTGGGAGAGGTTTACTGCGATGTTTCGTGACGAGTATGTTCCCCAGGTGGAGAGGGAACGTTTAGCTCAGGAGTTTCTGACCCTCAAGCAGGGGACAGAGTCGGTGATAGTGATTACGAGGATGTTTCATGAGCGGGCGCTGTTTTGCCCGGAGTTGGTGTCCACTGATCAGGCTCGCATGAGCCGTTATCTGAGTATTTTGAGGAGGGACATCCGCGAGTTCGTGGCGAACTCGACTTATCGGACATTTGTCGAGCTCCAGGCAAATGCCAGGAAGAGGGAGATCGAGCTTGAGACACAGGCGAGGGAGGAGACTGAGTTGCAGAGGGGTGATCGAGGACCGGCACAGTCGCAGCCGGCCGCCAAGCGGGCAAAGCCCGCTGATTCGAGGACGGGCAGTTCGAGGGGCCGCACTTGTGGGAAGTGCGGCAAGAGCCATGATGGGTCGTGCAAGACTGGGGTATGCTACAAATGCGGGAAGGAAGGACATTTTGCGAGGGACTGTCCGAAGGGGTTCTCGGTTTGCTTCCATTGCAACCAGACTGGCCATCGGAAGGCCGAGTGCCCCCAGCTTCAGAGGTCAGCATAGGGATCTGCACCTGCGGTTCGAGCTGCTGAGACCCGGCCAGTGAAGGCCGAAGCACCAAAGGCTAGGGGAGAGCCTTCCAGCTGACTGCGGAGGAGGTCCGCGCAGCACCTGACGTCGTGGCGGGTATGTAATCTTTATCTATTTTATGTTGAGTTTATGCTATTGTAATTGCTATATGTTATGCGTTGGTACTTTTCTTGTGAGTTCTGTACCTGCATTGGTTTTATTCGACTCGGGTGCGAGTCGGTCTTTCATATCTTTGGCTTTTAGTCGGCACATTAGTATCCCGAGGGAGGCATTGAGTCGACCTCTGCGGGTTTCCATAGCAAATGAGCGTGAGGTATGTGCTACCGAGGTGATACGTGGATGCATGCTGGAGATCTTCGGGGTGGAATTCCCGATTGATTTGATTATGATCGCTATGGGGGATGTTTGTGTCATAGTAGGAATGGATTGGTTGAGCCGTTTTGGGGCTGTCATAGATTGCGAGCGTCAATTGGTGATGATCCGAGATCCTAGTGGGGGAGCGCTGACGGTTTACGGCGAGGGGACTCGTGGTGGTTCGGTTTTCTGTTCGGCCGCTAGAGCGAGGCGGAGTTTGCAGCAGGGCTGCAAGGGGTTCGTAGCCTATGTGACAGATGTGCGAGAGGCCGCTGGGAGGCCAAGTTCAGTGGATGAGGTGCCGATAGTGCGTGAGTTCCCGGACGTGTTTCCCGAGGAGTTGCCGGGTGTGCCTCCCGAGAGGCAGGTGGAGTTTCGTATCGATTTGGTTCCCGGGGCTGCGCCTATCTCCAAGGCGCTGTATCGGCTAGCACCGCCAGAGATGCAGGAGTTATCCTCACAGCTGCAAGAGCTGTTGGGGAAAGGGTTCATCCGTCCCAGTAGCTCTCCCTGGGGAGCGCCGATCCTTTTTGTCAAGAAAAAGGATGGTTCACACCGGATGTGCATTGATTACCGGGAGTTGAACAAGTTGACGGTCAAGAACCGTTATCCGTTACCGAGGATCGACGATCTATTCGATCAGTTGCAGGGGGCGTCTTGGTTCTCCAAGATTGACTTGAGATCGGGATATCACCAGATGAGAGTTCGGGATGAGGATATCCAGAAGACGCCGTTTAGGACTCGTTACGGGCATTACGAGTTCGTGGTGATGCCATTCGGGCTCACCAATGCACCAGCGGCGTTCATGGATCTCATGAACAGGGTGTGTAGGCCGATGTTGGATCGTTCGGTGATTGTTTTCATTGATGACATCCTGGTGTATTCTAGGACCAGAGAGCAGCATGCGGAACATTTGAGGGAGCTCCTCGGAATTCTGAGATCGGAGAGGCTCTTTGCCAAATTCTTCAAGTGCGATTTTTGGTTGCGGGAAGTCCAGTTTTTAGGGCATCTCGTTAACCAGAAAGGGATATTGGTTGACCCAGCCAAGATTGAGGCTGTGATAAGTTGGGAGGTGCCGAGGTCACCTACGGAGATCAGGAGCTTCTTGGGGCTGGCAGGCTACTATAGGAGATTTATCAGAGATTTCTCCAAGATCGCCGTGCCACTTACCAAGTTGACCCGGAAGGGTGTTACTTTCTCATGGGGTCCGGAGCAGCAAACCTCGTTTGAGACCCTTCGTCAGAGATTGTGCGAAGCTCCTGTACTCGCACTACCGGAAGGGATGGAGGATTTCGTGGTGTATTATGATGCTTCGATATTGGGGATGGGAGCGGTGTTGATGCAGAGAGGGCATGTGATCGCGTATGCATCAAGGCAGTTGAAGCCTCATGAGACGAAATATCCCACCCACGATTTGGCGTTGGGGGCTGTAGTGTTTGCCCTCAAGATCTGGCGTCACTATCTGTATGGGGTTCGGTGTACGATATACACTGACTACAAGAGTTTAAAGTACTTGATGGATCAGCCAAACCTGCATATGCGCTAGAGGAGATGGTTGGATGTGGTGAAGGATTATGATTGTGAGATCCTGTACCACCCGGGCAAGGCTAATGTCGTAGCCGACGCTCTGAGCCGTAGGTCGGAGAGCGCCTCGATACGAGACATTTGTATGAGGTTGACGGTGATGACTCCGGTATTGGACACCATCCGAGGGGCCCAGGCTGAGGCTGCGAGACCAGAGAACCGAAAGCGAGAGCGGATCGTTGGGCAGGTGTCGAAGTTCGTTACCGATAGTCGGGGGCTTATGACGTTTCAGGGTCGGATTTGGGTACCATTTGTGGGCGGGACGCGTACCATTTTGATGGAGGAGGCGCATCGATCGAAGTTCTCGATCCATCCCGGGGCTACCAAGATGTATTTGGACCTAAAGAAGGAGTATTGGTGGCCCTGTATGAAGAGGGATGTTGCTTGGTTCGTCGAGAGGTGCCTAACTTGTCGCCAAGTTAAGGACGAGCACCAGCGTCCGCATGGTAAGCTGCAGCCGTTGGAGATTCCCGAGTGGAAGTGGGAACAGATTACCATGGATTTTATCACCAAATTGCCAAGGACTGCGAGAGGAGTCGATGCAATTTGGGTGATTGTGGACAGGTTGACGAAGAGCGCTCATTTTCTTGCTATCAGTGAGAGCTCTTCTGCTGAGAGGTTGGCCGAGTTGTATGTGAGGGAGGTGGTATCGCGGCATGGGGTTCCCTTGTCGATCGTTTCAGATCGAGACGTGCGATTTACTTCCAAATTTTGGAAGAAGTTCCACGAGGAGTTAGGTACGACGCTTCGTTTCAGTACCGCATACCACCAGCAGACGGACGGACAGAGCGAGCGGACGATTCAGGCGCTTGAGGATATGCTCCGAGCATGTGTTTTGGATTTTGGAGGGAGTTGGGACACCTATCTACCCTTGGCAGAGTTTTCTTACAACAACAACCATCATTCGAGCATCGGTATGCCACCTTTTGAGCTGTTGTATGGGAGGAGATGTCGTACCCCTATTTGCTGGGGTGAGGTAGGGCAACGCGTGATGGGTAGTACGGAGATAGTGCTTCGGACGACAGAGCAGATCCAGCAGGTCAGACAGAGGTTGTTGACCGCTCAGAGTCGCCAGAAGAGTTATGCAGATAGACGTCGAACCGAGCTCGAGTTCCAGGTCGGTGATTATGTTCTCCTGAAGGTATCTCCTTGGAAAGGAGTGATCCGATTCAGGAAGAGGGGGAAGCTAGGACCCCGGTATATTGGACCGTTTCGGGTGATCGCGAGGGTGGGCAGGGTAGCATATCGCTTGGAGCCACCCGCGGAGTTGGAGCTGATTCATAATACCTTCCATGTGTCTCAGTTGAGGAAGTGTATAGCCGACGAGTCGGCGGTAGTGCCGTTAGAGGACATTCAGGTGGATGCGAGCCTGAACTACGCGGAGAGACCAGTTGCGATAGTGGATCGAAAGATCAAGGTTCTGCGGAACAAGGAGGTTCCCTTGGTTTTGGTTTAGTGGCAACATCGGAAGGGGTCCGAGATGACTTGGGAACTGGAGCGTGAGATGCGTGAGCAGCATCTGGAGTTATTTGCAGAGCGAGACTTCGAGGGCGAAGTCTAGTTCTAGTGGGGGAGAATTGTAACAGCCCGGATTCCCAGGTATTATTTATTTATTTATTTTGGTAATTTGTGAGGAGACTCGGCGAGTTGGAGCCTAGACTTGCCGAGTATGATCGCGGATTTGGACGCATCCGGACTCGGCGAGTCCAAGAGTGGACTCGGCAAGTCCACGCTGTTTAATGAAACCCTAATTTCTCATGTTTGAGGCATATTTAAAGGGCCTTATGGCCGTCATTTGCACTCATCAGTCCCCAGAGTGAAACCCTAGAGCAATTGAGTGATTCAAGTGAGGGAAGGAGCCATTATTGATCTTGGAGTTGTTGTCTAGCAAGGAAAGAGGAGATCTAGCCAAGAAGAAGCAAGAGAGGGGTGGATTCTTGAAGATTTGAGGTCCATAACATCACATCTGAGGTACAATCCCGAATCATTCTCTGTTATTGTGATGTTCATGTAGATTTAGGGCTTTTGAACCCATTTGTGGCTAGATCTAGTGTCCTCATGGTCCCTTAGCAAGTTAAGGTCCTGGATCTGGACCCATAGAGGTCCAGAGCACCTCATTGCCAAAGCTTTATATGCATCCATGGAGGTTTTGGCTTGGGATCAATGTATTTGAGGCTAAAACACCATTCATGAGCTATTCAATGCTTGATGAGCATCAAGACTTGGACTTTACGTGGTCAATAAGCTTAAGGAGACTAGATCTATGAGTTAGTGAAGCGGATCTGACCTCAGAAGGTCGTTTGGGGTTGTGCATGGAATGCACTCGCCGAGTCCATTCCCCAGACTCGGCGAGTTGGTGCGGGTTGTTCAACGATTACGAACCAGGGGTTGAGTAACCGAGTCGGGTGAGTGACTTGGTGAGTCGGAAGAGATTCAGAGGGATCGGGTTCCCGTAGGAACTCGGCGAGTCCACGCCAGACTCGGCGAGTCGGGTTGACCGTTGACCGTTGACCAGTGTTGACTGGTTTGACTTCGTGGTATTAGTCAGCCAGAGTCAAGTTGTATTAAGTAGAAATACACTTGTGTTGTAGGAGGACGATAGCTCGGGAGATTGAGCACTAGTGGTTAAGAGATTTACGAGTTACCGAGACACGCGAGGTGAGTCTTCTCACTATATGTTACCTTGAGTGGTATTCTGGTTTGGCCAGAGGGTCTTATGTGCTATTTATGTGATTGTATGCTATGTGTTATTTGTATGCTGTATGACTATATGGACCGGACCGGAGGGTCCAACGATTCAGAACGGGCCAGAGGGCCCAATGAGCTATGACTGGACCAGAGGGTCCGACGAGCTGCGGGACTGGAGGGTCCCGCTAAGACATCTTGACCAGAGGGTCGGGTTTAGCCTCGAGTGGCGTATTTGTGGTATGTGGTATTTTGGGGAACTCACTAAGCATTATGCTTACAGTTGTTGTGTTTGATGTCTCAGGTACCAGCGAGGACCGTGGGAAGGCGGCGGCTTGACCCGTACACACTCACACCGATGGAGTTCACATTTGAGAGATCTTGGGAATTTGTTTTGAAAACATTGTTGTTTCGGATTTGAAATTATGATATGATATACATTTGGTGGTTTTAAAAATTAAAAATTTAATTGGAATTTTACGTTGTTACATGTGAATCTAAATATTAGCCGAAGTGGTGGTCGAGGTGGTGGCCGAAACCACCGTGGATGCAGCAGAGGAGGACATTTCAACAGGGGTCATAGGACATCATCGGGTACACCATCGACACACTTTCAGTTTAGTGGGTGGGGTGGCTTCATGCCTTGGCAGTCGTGGCAGCCTCCTCATAATTCTATTTCATGTAATAAAAGGGACTCTCCCTTTATTGTGTTATGTGTGTCAACTTGGCAAACATGTGTGTTTATCTTTTAAGTTGTCTAAAACCAATGCGTTATTTCCGTTTCAAATTATTCATTCCGAGGTATGGACTTCTCTTATTCAAAGTCATAGTGGAATCAATTATTATGTTATTTTTCTTGATCAATTTACTCATTTTGTGTGGGTGTACCCTCTTAGAAATAAATCTGAAGTGCTCTCTAAATTCCTTCATTTTCGTGCCTACACTGAAAACCAATTTCTTGCTAAAATTCAAACTTTTCAATGTGACAATGGCGAAGAATATGAAAAATCTAATTTTCATCAACTATAATTCACTCATGGAATCCACATGCATTTATCGTGTCCATATACCTGTCAACAAAATGGAAAATCTGAACGCATGCTTTGTACGCTTAATAATATCATACGTACTCTTTTATTTTATGCTTATCTTCCATCCACTTATTTGGTGGAAGTTCTCCACGTGGCTACTCACCTCTTGAATATTATTCCATGTACAACTCTCAAAAACAACACTCCATACCATAAACAAGTCTAAAAACATCTTTCATATACTTATCTTCATGTCTTTTTTTGCCTGTGTTATCCACATATCAGCAAAACCAAAAAACTTCAACATCACTCAGTTCCTTTCTTCTTCCTTGGTTACTTCCATTGCCTCAATCTCCACACTAAACAAATCATCGATTCTCGACGCGTCACATTTAATGAGATTGTCTTCCCATTCAGATCCATGACTCCGAACAAGTGTCTTAATTATGATTTCCTTAATATTGAAGACTTTAGAAACTGTTATAATGACTCAAATACTCCTTCTCACCATTGATTCAAATACTCCTTCTCACCCTATTCAGAACTCTCCTCAAGCAAACCTTCCTGGCGAGCAAAATACAATCCTCACTCATCGCTCTACCACTACAACCGACTCTATATTACATGATACCTCTCCTAGTAGTGTGTTTACTCCCACTCCAACTCACGTTCCTCCTTCCACTAGTGAATCTATTCCATCCTCGGCTCCCCTTCGCTCACACCCCTTGGTCACTCGTGCTCAAAACGATATTCATGAGCCCATCCAAAAACTTAATCTTCATACTAACACCCGCATTTCATCTTTATCACATCTTTCGTGTAACTACCTTGAAGGTTTCCGTCATCTAAATTGGCTAAATGAAATGAAAGATGAATATGATGAACTTATCTCTAATGGGACTTGGGTGCTTGTACCTCAGCCTCATAACACTAATGTGGTTACATGTATATGGTTGTTGAAGAAGAAATTTAATGCAGATGGATCCTAAGCTCGATACAAGGCTCGATTAGTAGCTAACGAGCACAACCAGTGACCATGTGTAGACTGTGACGAGACTTTTAGCCTCGTTGTTATACTGGACACCATTCAGACCGTTCTTAGTCTATCTGTCTCCTATCAATGGCATGTTCATCTATTGGATGTGAAGAATGCATTTTCTTCACGGTCACCTTTAGGAGATTGTTTACATGTAACAACCACTGGGTTTCCGTAACCCATCTACACTAGATCATGTCTGCCTCCTTCATAGATATTTATATGGGCTCAAACAGGCGCCTCGTGCCTGGTATCACATATTTACTTAGTTTATCACCCGATTCTGTTTCACCAACAGCAAATCAGATTCTTTGTTATTTATGTATAGGCAGGGCGACCATATTGCATATCTTCTTCTATATGTTGATGATATTATTTTGAATGCTTTATCTATAGGTCTCCTTCAACAACTTATTACAACCTTACAGTATGGGTTCTCTATGACAGATCTGGGTACGCTAAACTACTTTCTTAGCATTGTTGTTTCTCGGGATCGGCATGGCATGTTTTTATCTCAGAAAAAATACGCAACTAAAATTTTTGAACGTGCGAACATGTCCAACTGAAAATATGCTCGCACTCTAGCTGAAACTTCAATCAAATTTGACGATTTAGGTACCAGTCTATGATCCGATTCTATATTGCAGTCTCGTTGGTACACTCCAGTACTACACTTTCATTCATCCGGACATCTCCTATGTTGTTTAACTAGTCTGTTTATACATGCATAACCCTTGGAAACCTTGTTTTTCTGTGCTTAATAGGATTCTTATATATGTTCAGGGTACTTCAGACCATGGCTTACAACTCTATTCTTCTCCCTTTCATGACTTAGTTACTTACTCTAATGCTGACTGGGCTGGATGTCCCTCTACCATGTGCTTCACTTCTAGATATTTTGTTTTTCCTAGTCCGAATCTTATGTCATGGTATTTAAAGACCGAAGGTATGATTTCTCGGTCTAGTTCCAAAGCTTAGTATCGGGGTGTTGTGAATGTTGTTGTAGAGACGTGTTGGATGCGCAACTTGTTACGTGAGTTACTTTATCCTCCTCTGTCTACTACTCTGGATTATTGTGATAATCTCAATGTAGTTTACTTATCATCCAATCTGGTTAAACATCAGCGCACGAAGCAGATTGAGATTGATATTCATTTTGTCTGTGACAAAGTCGCTACGAGTCAGATTCGTGTTCTTCATGTACTCTTTTCATATCAGTATGTTGACATTTTCATCAAAGGGTTTCCATCAAATTTATTTCTTGATTTCAGATCCAATCTGAACGTCCGTTAGGGACCTCCCATTTACTTGTATAGATTTTGTATCGTCCCAAAACTTAACAAAAAAAATTAATTTTAATTATAATAAAACATCAACCAAAACGTGTTTATAAAAACCATACAAGAAAATCATGTTTGACTAGTGTCTAAGTCCATAACTATAATTGGTATGTACTTGACCCGAGAGTAACATGGTCCATTTGGGTTGCATATCATCAGGACAATTTCATAGGATGGAATTATGAGAATAGGTTATTTATGATTTATTAAGCTCTAATATATTAATATGAAATCATATTATTTAATTAGTATTGATCAAGAATTAATTTGGAATTAATTATGTGATCAAAAGAGACTAATTAAATATATGGGGATTGATTATGTAAATCATTCATTCTTGTAATGTGGGCTTATGATTCATAGTTCTTTATGTTTGGCTAAACCCATGTGGTGACCCATGGATGATCCATGGAGATTTAAACCCATGGAGCATGAAGAATATGGAAAGTCATGCACATTAGGGTTTACATGGTGCAACCCTAATGTTGCCTTGCTATATAAGAAACCCATGTCTCATGAAATCGCCCCATGCATGTGTTCTTGGAGATCCATAGCCGATTTTGAGTGTAAGACTTCCTCTCTCAAGTTATTGTTTGTCCTAGATGTGTTGTGATTCCATTTGAGGCATTCATACTATTGGTGCTAAGCTCTTAAAGGTTCAAGGCTTCCAACTAAACTAAAAGGTATGTCATCTAACTTGTATTTCATGCTGTTTATGCTTCATTGTATGCTAGTTAGGATGATGCTTTGGAATATTGCATGTATGCATGTATAATAGAGAAAACATAGATCCAAAGAACCTAGGGTTGTAATTACACCATAGGAGTGTTAGAATGCTCAAAAACCCTTCAGTGGTATCAAAGCCTAGGGTTGTTTTCAATTATACTTGATGCTACTTGTTGGTTAAGCTTGAAAAATCGATTTTCTACTGTTCTAGACAGTTCGCCGAGTCCACTGGGGGAATCGCCGAGTCCAAGCACAATTCTGACTAACTCGCCGAGTTTGTTCTTGCACTCGACGAGTTAGTGCTCCAGAATGCAGATTTTCAATGTTTTTGGCTAGAATTGGACTAGGATTATTATGTTGGATTAGTGTCTAAGTCCATAACTGTATTTGGTATGTACTTGGCCTGGTTGTGCATGGTCCTTTTAGGTTGCCTTCACCAAAGCAACTTGACTGGAGGAATAATATAGAAAGAGGTGATTATGGTTTATTAATATATTATAAGACTAATATATTAAAATAGAAATCATATTTGTTTAATTAATATTGGTCAAGAATTAATTTTGTGATCAAAAGGAAGTTAATTGAACTAAGGAGACTGAACTGTAATTATGTGATAGTTGCAAAGTTGGTCAAGCAAACCCTAATAGATAGGGTGGAGGAATTCTAGGGATAAAGCCTTAAGAATTCGTCCATGATAGGGATTCTAGAATTATCTTATGTGCTACTTGGTGGCTAAGTAACCAGATAAGGATAATGACTGAAACCCTAATTCCTACACCTATATAAAGGACCCTTGGGGATGAGAAATCCGGCCACTTGAACCCTAGAAGTCCTAGAGCCGAATTTCACCTCTCCCCTCTCTCTCTTGTTTCCTCTAATTGTTCTTGGTGTTTGTGATTCATTAGAGGCACAACATTTGAGGTGCTAAAGTTCTAAAGGCTTCAAGATCTTCAATCAACAACAAGGTAATCATCTAGATCTGTTTATTATGTTAATTTCGAATATCATATGCTAGATCTAGGTTTTGAAAGTCTTGGATGAATTGCATGTACAATAGAGAGACCTAGATCCAAGCATTAGGGTTTACATGAGCACATAGGATGTTCTTTTGTCTCAAACCCATCAGTGGTATCAGAGATTTGTTTGGTTTCTATTGTATTGATGCATTGTATATTCTTCATTCATGCTTTAAAATCGTTTTTTGGGCTTTCTGTCTGATGAACTCGACGAGTTCCATTGAGAACTTGACGAGTTCTAATGTGAACTCGACGAATTTAGCTGTCAGACAGAGAGATTTTCGGGATTTCTTGCTGTTTTGCTTAAGGATAGTTACCTAAATCGTTTTTGACTAATAAAATCCGAATTTTATTACTGTTTTATGATTATCCTTACCAAATCAAAAGATAATTACCAATTGTTTGAATAATAAATTCCTTATTTGATAATATTTGATTATTTAAATTAATTGTTGAATTATCTTGTAAATAAAATTGATTAGGTCAAATTTAGATAATCATTAAGTTAATTGTTTAATTTAAATTATTTGCTATTTGATCCTTTGTGTTTTGAAAAGCTCAAAAGTTGTCCTCAAGTTTTGAAATTTAAATTTTTGATTAAAAGTTTAATTTGAACTATTTAAATTTCAAACCCTAGAATTTTACAAGTTTAAAATTCAACCTTATACTTTATAATATTATAAGATTAATCTCTCTCTCTCTCTCTCTCTATATATATATATATATATATATATATATATATATATATATATATATATATATATATATATATATATATAACTTAAATGCTAGTCTTACCGTTAGTAGGCCTCATTCATGAAGCCGATCTATAAGGGGGTATAAGGTTATGGCCTATAAAATGGTCGTTTAATGGGTGTCCACTCTCACCCACCGCTTCCTTGATTGGTGGTGGGTTGTTAGCCGAACGGGTAGGATAGGGCAAACCTTTCCTCATTAAAAGTATAATGAATCTATATAAAGTAACTAAATGTTTTTACAAAATTCCCAATCTTAGTTACTTTAGGCAAAAGTGAATTGATGCAATTCCATGAAATTACACTTTTACCCTTGCTGATACGTTAGTGGAGCGCGTGTGGTTAACCGACACACTAATTGGGTTCTAAGCAAAGGCGGCAAAGGGTGACTCATTGTTTGACATAGTACGATGGAGTGTGTGTGGTTAACTGGCACATTGAATAGGTGACTGTAACAATGAGGGCACCATGTATATTTGCATGGTTATTCACACCCGCTTTGTGATCCTTAGCATCCCATTCCAAACTAAAGGGGCATATCGAGATTTAAACATGTTATTGAAAAGTTCATTGAATCTCAAAAGATCTAGGAGTTTTCAATACATTTAAAACTTAATCTCGATTTCGTTTTTCATGATGGAGAATTAGTGAATCGTCATTCACTTACCTTCAAATTATTTACTTGTTAGATTACGACATCCCTCTTCTAATTTGTAAATAATGTTGTTGGATCCTAGCCCTAATTTCTCATTTGGGTGTTTAATTGGGGATTCATTTCTAATCAAACTTTGTTCTTTTTCCTTTTCCAAATGTCGAACGTCAACAATAATGCTTCCGGCTCGAACTCCTCCGGCTCGTTCTCACTCATGAACTTGTGTGGGAGAGTGATCTTGTTGGAATAGTGTCTAAGGCTGCAACTATATTATGCAAGTATTTTGATCCGATTGTGCATAGTCCTTTTGGGTTGCCTTCACCATAGCAACTTGATAAGATGATTTATTATGAGAGAATAAATATTATTGATATATTATGAGAATAATATAATGAATAATAATATTGTTATTTGATTAATATAAGTCATAAATTAACTAGTATTAATTTGGTGACTTAAAGAGATTAATTAAATAAGAGGGTATAAACTGTCAATTGTTTGATAGTTACACTTTAGACTGTAAATCCTTAAGGGATAAGGGATGGACGGATTCTAGGGCTTAGGATAGCTCAAAATCGTCCAAGGCTTATCTAAGGTAAGGATTTGGATTGCTTTAAGGAAAGATTATCCAACTAGGGTTTAAGGGTGAAACCCTAGGAGTCTACAAGTATAAATAGACCCCTTGAGCAAGGGAAATCGGAACCTCTTCTAAAGAAAGAAAACCCTGGCCGAATTTCTTCCCTCTCCTCTCTCTCAAATCATCCTCTTTGCTAGTTGGTGTTTGTAATCCATTAGAGGAGTGACAATTGTGACTCTAGAGCTCCAAGACAACAAGATCAAACAAGAGATTCAAAGGTAAACTTCTAGATCTGATTTTGTATTGTTCTTATACCTAATTAGTTATTAGAAGTCTTGGATTCAAAACATGTTTAATTAGAAAGCCTAGATCCAAGCATTAGGGTTTTGCATGTGCACATAGGAAAGTTCTTATGGCTAAAACCCATCAGTGGTATCAGAGCCTAGATTGGTTTCTATTAAATTCTTGCTTGTTTGTTTGAATCTTATTTGCAAAATTCGATTTTTGTGTTTCTGGGTCATGGACTCGGCGAGTCCAGAATGGGTACTCGGCGAGTCCGAGCGTCAGGAAGGGCCAGATTCGGGATTTTTTGGTATTTATCTTATGGAAACTTGCCTTTATCATATTAGATCAACCCTAATCCGATTTTTTGATATATATGACTATAATCTTGATCTAATTAAAGATATTTATCAACTAATAAAATATTTAATTTCCTTATATGATAATTGATTAATTATTTTGATTAAATTGGTAATTATCTTGCAAGAAATCTTGAATAAATCAAACATGGATAATTATGGAATTAATTGTTAATTAAAATTATTTGTTATTTGATCCTCCATGTTTTAAATGTTTAAAACTTGTCCTTAAGTTTTGAAATTTATGTTTTGTGATTAAAAGTTTGAATTTAGACAATTTGAATTTCAAACCCTAGTTTTTAAAAGTTTAAAATACAACCCTATACTAATATAATATTACAAGATTAATATATATATATATATATATATATATATATATATATATATATATATATATATATATATATATATATATATATATATATATATATATATATATATATATATATATATATATATATATGTATAACTAAAATGCTAGTCTTACCGTTAGTAGGCCTCATTCACGAAGCCGATCTATAAGGTGGGTATAAGGTTGCGGCCTATAAAATGACGCTTAATGTGTGTACACTCACACCCACCGCTTGCTTGATCGGTGGAGGTTCGTTAGCCGAACGGGTAAGATAGGGCAGCCTCATCCTCTCATTAAAAGTATAATATGAAATACAAAGTAACTACATTTTTTTTAAATTTCCCAATCTTAGTTACTTTAGGAAAAGTGAATTGATGCAATCCCATGAAATTACACTTTGCACCCTTGCTAAAAATGTTAGTGGAGCGTGTGCGGTTTACCGGCACACTAATTGGTTCTAAGCAAAGGTGGCAAAGGGTGATTCATTGTTTATCATAGTTCGATGGAGCGTGTGTGGTTTACCGGTACATCGAATAGGTGATCGTTACAATGAAGGCACCATGTGAATTTGCGTGGTAATTCACACCCGCTTTGTGATCCTCGATATCCCAGTCACAAACAAGAGGGGCATATCGAGATTTAAACATGCCATTGAATAGTGTCAATGAATCTCATCCAAACCTAGGAATTCTCAATACAGTTAGGACTTAAAGTTATGTTTTTTATGCTGGAGAATTAGTGAATCGTCATTCACTTACCTTCATATTATTTGCATGTTAGATTACGGCATCCCTTTTCTAATATGTAAATATTGTTGTTGGATCCTAGCCCTAATTTTTTCTTATTGGGTGATAATTAGGGATTCATATTGTAATCTATCTTTGTCCTTTCTATTTGTAGATGTCAAACGCAATCAACGCTGCTGCTAGTTCATTCACATTGATGAGCCTTTGTCAAAAGGTCACCTTCGATGGAACGAACTTTAGCGAATGGATAAGATACATTCGCACAATTGCTCGCTATGAGGATAAGGAGTATGTCCTCGATGAGAAGCTCGAGAAGATCAACCCTGAAATCGCTACTCCGGCTGAAATGACCGCTTTTGAAACTCATGAGCGCGATGCAACAAAGGTACATTGCATCATGATAGCCACTATGAACTCCGAATTCCAAAAGTCCTATAAGGACATGTACCCATACAAGATGCATCAAGACTTATTGGAGAGATACCACCAAAACGCGAGACAAGAGCGTTATGAAATTTTCACTAACATGATTTCCGCTAAGATGGGTCATGGAGAGTCTCTTACCGTGCACCTGCAAAAGATGCAAAGGTATGTCGACCGCCTTCGCAAGTTGAATGTTGACTTTGGGGAAGACTTGGCGATCGACATGGTGCTTCACTCTTTGCCTCCAAGCTATAATCAATTTAGGATGACCTACCACATGAACAAAGAAGAGGTCACCCTAAGCAAACTCCAAGGTCTCTTGAGGGTCGCTAAGAGCAACTTCAAGGACAAGTCTGTTGCACCAACTCCCAATCCACCCGCTGCTCCTGTCTTGGCTATTGGACAAGGAAAGGGAAAGACGAGGAAGGCTTCATCTAAGAACTATCGTAAGGTTAAAGCCCAAGATGGTGCCTCTTCTAGTGGGACCAAAGTTGATCCTGCTAAGCCCTGCCCTAACCCAACGGAGGCAGAATGCCACCACTACCACAAGATAGGACATTGGAAGAGAAGCTGCCCAGAGTACCTGCAAGCCATCAAGGAAGGAAAGATTAAGCCATATTTCGCAGGTATATACACAATTAAATCTAACGATTCGTCTCATGCTATTTCTTGGGTTCTTGATACCGGTTGTGGTTACCACATTTGTTCTAATGTGCAGGGACTAAGAAGAAATAGGGATATGGAGGCTGGAAGAATAAATCTAATTATGGGGAACAAAAGATTGTCGCCTGTGACCAAGATTGGAGTGTATTCTTTAGTGCTTAGGAATGGTTTAAGTTTAGATTTGAACTATTGTTGCTATTCGCCAGAAATGGCTAGAAACATCATTTCATTTCATGGTTTGTTTAGACAAGGTTTTAGATTTTCTTTTAATAATGAGAATGGTTCTATTTTGTCTTATCTAAATGGTGTCTTTTATTTTGAAGCTATACCATGTAATGGAATTTATGAAACTGTTATGATTGTTGATAACTTAGGAAATGATGTTTTGAACATAGATTCTTCCAATAGTATGGATAAAGCATGCTTGTGGCATTGTCGTCTTGGACATGTCAACAAGAAACGCATAGCCCAACTCCAAAATGATGGAGTGTTGGAGTCATTCGACCTTAGGGAAGATGACATATGCGAATCTTGTTTGCTTGGAAAGATGACTAAGTCACCCTTCGCTGGATCTTGTGAAAGGGGTGAGGGTCTATTGGACCTAATACATACCGATGTATGTGGACCGTTTAGATCAACCACGAAGGATGGGAACTGCTTCTACGTGACTTTTATCGATGACTATAGTAGATATGGGTATATCTATTTAATCAAGCAAAAGTCAGAAACTTTTGAAAAGTTCAAAGAGTTCAAGAATGAAGTGGAGAATAAATCGGGCAGGAAAATCAAGATGCTTCGATCCGATCGAGGAGGAGAGTACCTAAGTCTTGAGTTCCACGATTATCTCAAGGAGTGTGGAATAGTTTCACAATTGACGCCACCTAGGACACCACAATTGACGCTACCTAGGACACCACAATTGAACCTTGTTGGACATGGTTCGCTCTATGATGAGTCGTGCTTCACTACCAATCTCTTTTTGGGGGTATGCCTTAGATACTGCTGGCCATATCCTTAACCGAGTCCCTACTAAGAAGGTTGCCAAAATACCTCACGAGATGTAGACAGGGAAAGCTCCCTCGTTGGCACATATCAAGGTTTGGGGTTGCGAGGCTTTCGTAAGACGAGATACTCACGAGAAGCTCGAACCTCGTAGTGAGCGATGTATTTTCATCGGCTACCCGCAGAAATCCTTTGGATATCTCTTCTATAGACCGAAGGACAATGTTGTCTTTGTTGCGAGGAGAGGAGTTTTCCAAGAGCGAGAACTCATAGGCCAAGGAGACAGTGGGAGGCAAATCGAGCTTGAAGAGATTCAAGAATCGATAGATGAAGGAACCTCTACCGCTGACACTCAAACCGAGGAGGAAACTCTGGTTGAACCGATTGACGAATCCTTACCTCTTAGACGTTCCGAAAGAGTTAGAGTTCAACCCCAGTTTTATGGTTTTCATATTACTACCGAAGGGGACACGTATATTAGTGATGGTACACTAATAAACCTTGATGAACTTAATAGCTATAAGGAAGCCATGGAAGGCCCGAAGTCTGCGAAATGGAAAGAGGCAATGGATAGCGAGATCCAATCCATGTATGATAACCAAGTTTGGAATTTGGTTGATAATGTACCCGGACGTAAGACCGTTGGGTGCAAATGGATCTTCAAGAAGAAGACCGACGTGGATGGAAACGTACACACATATAAGGCGCGATTGGTCGTGAACGGCTTTACTAAAACTCCTGGAGTTGACTATGATGAGACCTTCTCACCAGTTGCGAAGATAAAATCTATTAGAGTGATGCTAGCGATTGCCGCATTTCATGATTATGAGATTTGGCAAATGGATGTCAAGACCGCTTTCCTTAACGGAAAGTTGGCTGAGGATGTTTACATGGCTCAGCGAGAGGGGTTTGTGGATCCGAAGCATCCGAATAGAGTGTGTAAGCTTGAGAAGTCCATTTATGGACTTAAGCAAGCATCTCGCAGATGGAATATTTGCTTCGATGAGAAAGTCAAAGAGTTTGGATTTGTACGAAGCGAAGATGAATCATGTGTATATGTCAAAGCCAGTGGGAGTATAGTAAGCTTCCTCGTTTTGTATGTCGATGACATATTACTCATAGGAAACGACATCCCGACTCTGCAGGAGGTTAAGTCCTGGCTCGGGAAGTGCTTCGCTATGAATGACCTCGGAGAGGCTTCATACATTTTGGGAATAAGGATAGTAAGAGAGAGAAGTAAGAGACTGATAGGACTTAGTCAGAACACTTACTTAGAGAAAGTACTAAAACGTTTTAGTATGGAAAACTCGAAGAAGGGAGAATTACCAATACAAAGTAATGCCAAGTTGAGTAAGACTCAAAGTCCGAGTACCGAAGCTGAAATAGCAGAAATGAGCCGAGTACCATACGCTTCCGCAATTGGCTCAATCATGTACGTTATGACTTGTACTCGCCCTGATGTAGCCTTTGCTTTGAGCATGGTTAACAGATATCAAGGGAATCCTGGCAAAGCCCATTGGATTGTGGTGAAGAATATCCTTAAGTAGCTTCGGAGGACGAAGGAATGGTTCTTAGTCCTCGGAGGGAGTGATGACTTGAAGGTGCGAGGGTATAGTGACGCCAGCTTTCAGACCGACAGGGACAACTATCGTTCGCAGTCGGGCTGGGTCTTTACCCTGAATGGAGGAGCAGTGACTTGGAAAAGTTCCAAGCAGGAAACTGTAGCTGATTCAACGTGCGAATCAAAGTACATTGCAGCAAGCGAAGCGTCGAAGGAGGCAATATGGCTGAAGAACTTCATCGGTGATCTTGGAGTTGTACCTGCCATAAAGGAGCCCATGGAGATTTTCTGTGATAATGAAGGAGCGGTTACGTTGACCAAGGAACCAAGGGATCATGGTAGATCTAGACATATCGACAGAAAATATCACTTTATTAGACATCGTGTAGAAGAAGGACAACTCGTAGTGAAGAGGATATCATCGGAAGATAACCCAGCAAATCCACTTACGAAGGGACTGAGTAGGGTTAAGCACTTGCAGCATGCTAGGAGTATTGGGCTAAAGGATGATATTAGAATAGATTAGATAGTATTAGAAACGTGTAATAGATAAATGTAATTAACATTTGATGATTAAATAAAGGAGTTTTATTTATGAGTAATGTTACTGTCATATGTTAATTGTTTAACTATTGTTTCATTTTGCATGTTTTGACTTCAAGAATAATTGAGTTTATTAAGAATAACCGAATTATTCAAATTGTCCACAATCGTTCATATGTTGGAAGTAGATATAAATGAAGATTGTCGTGAATTGGTGTGTAGATTGTCTAAATGGTATTAGACATAGCAAAAGATTGCTGCGACGTTCATGAGTGCTTATGAACTGGTTTTGAGCATTGGAACAAACCCGTGCTTGCTGGAATCACCTTATGGAATAAGATATAAAAGGGTGATTGCAAGACGATAATATCATATAGTCTTAAAACCTAGATATATGGTTTGTTATTTGTTAATTGATTGTACATTGATAATGCGAAAACGCATTGGTAACTCGATGTTATAAAACGCATTGTTGTGTATAGTTGATTAATGAATAAGTAAATGCATATAAGTTGAAGTTTATCTGTAACTTTTATCCTAAGAAGGTAAAAGCGATATCTCGGCCGCTCGATGATTAAATTTGACTTATGTGCCGGGCCCGGTCAGAACTGAATTGATGTGTTCGATTAAGTTCTACGTCAAATGAATCAGAGATCGAGAAACGTAGATGCTTGACTAATTATTCCATAGAATTGTCAGCATGATATCTAACAGAGGACTGTACGATCCCGTATCTAAAAGACAAGATTGATTAGATCAGAGTTTGACAGCGTCTTTGAGAGCTACGATTACGAATCGGATTGTACTTGTGCATATAGTTACTAGACTTATCCAAGTGGGAGACCGTTGGAATAGTGTCTAAGGCTGCAACTATATTAGGCAAGTATTTGATCCGATTGTGCATAGTCCTTTTGGGTTGCCTTCACCATAGCAACTTGATAAGATGATTTATTATGAGAGAATAAATATTATTGATATATTATGAGAATAATATAATGCACAATAATATTGTTATTTGATTAATATAAGTCATAAATTAATTAGTATTAATTTGGTGACTTAAAGAGATTAATTAAATAAGAGGGTATAAACTGACAATTGTTTGATAGTTACACTTTAGACTGTAAATCCTTAAGGGATAAGGGATGGACGGATTCTAGGGCTTAGGATAGCTCAAAATTGTCCAAGGCTTATCTAAGGTAAGGATTTGGATTGCTTTAAGGAAAGATTATCCAACTAGGGTTTAAGGGTGAAACCCTAGGAGTCTACAAGTATAAATAGACCCCTTGAGCAAGGGAAATCGGAACCTCTTCTAAAGAAAGAAAACCCTGGCCGAATTTCTTCCCTCTCCTCTCTCTCAAATCATCCTCTTTGCTAGTTGGTGTTTGTAAGCCATTAGAGGAGTGACAATTGTGACTCTAGAGCTCCAAGACAACAAGATCAAACAAGAGATTCAAAGGTAAACTTCTAGATCTGATTTTGTATTGTTCTTATACCTAATTAGTTATTAGAAGTCTTGGATTCAAAGCATGTTTAATTAGAAAGCTTAGATCCAAGCATTAGGGTTTTGCATGCGCACATAGGAAAGTTCTAGTGGCTAAAACCCATCAGATCTTTGACTGGTCCAATTTCAATGATTAGATCCGCAACATCCAAATGGTCACTTGTTACGAGGAAAAAGAATATGTCCTCGATGAGAAGCTAAAGGAAATCAACGTCAACACTGCCTCTGCTAAAGAGATCACGGACTTTGAGGCCCATGAGTATGATGCTACGAAAGTCCATTGCATCATGCTAGCGACCATGACTGTAGAACACCAGAAGTCCTATGAGGACATGTATTCCTATGAAATGCATCAAGACTTGCTGGACCGGTACCACCTGAGCGCTAGGCAAGAAAGGTATGAGATCATCATTTCGATGATCACTACTAGAATGGGTAATGCAGAGTCTCTTACCGCTCATTTGCAAAAGATGCAGAGATTTGTTGATCGCCTATTGAAGTTAAATGCTAACTTCGATGAAGAGGTGGCAATTGACATCATCCTTCACTCAATGCCTCCCTTCTACAACTAGTTCCGCATGACCTACCACATGAATAAGGAAGAGGTCACTTTGAGCAAGCTTCAAGGCTTGTTAAGGACTGCTGAGAGCAATCTCAAAGATAAGACTGTTGCATCATCTGCCGATCCTGCTGCTTCCGCTGTTTTGGCTATTGGGCAAGGGAAGGTTAAGAAGAGGAAGGATCCCTCAAAGTGCCACCACAAAGGAAAGTCCGAAGATGGTACCTCTTCTAATGGAACCAAACTTGGTTCTGCTAAGCCCAATTCTAACCCCAAGGAGGCAGAGTGCCACCACTGCCACAAGATAGGGCATTGGAAAAGAAGCTGCCCATAATATCTGCAAGCTATCAAGGATGGGAAGATCAAGCCGTCCTTCGTAGGTATTTACACTATTAAATCTAATCATTCACCATGTGCTATTTCATGGGTTCTTGATACAGGATGTGGTTTTCACATATGTTATGGTTTGCAAGGACTAAGAAGAAATAGGGATGTGGAGCATGGGAAGATAAATATAATCATGGGAAACAAAAGATCGTCTCTTGTAACCAAGATTTGAGTTTATTCCCTAGTGCTTATTAGTGGATTAGGTTTAGATTTAAAAAATTGTTACTATTCGCCAAATATGGCAAGAAACATCATTTCCTTTCATGGTTTATATAGACAAGGATTTAGATATTCATTTGATAATGAAAAGGGTTCTATTTATGCTTATCTTAATAGTGTTTTATATTTTGAAGCATTGCCTTGTAATGGAATATATGAGATTGTGATGGTTGTAGATAACTTAGGAAATGATGTGTTGTGTGTTGATTCTTCCAATAGTATGGATAAAGCATGATTGTGGCATTGTCGTCGTGGACATGTCAACAAGAAACGCATAGCCCAACTCCAGAAGGATGGAGTGTTGGAGTCATTCGACCTTAGGGACGATGACGTGTGTGAGTCTTGTTTACTTGGAAAGATGACTAAGTCACCCTTTACTGGCACTTGTGAAAGGGGTGAGGGTTTATTGGATCTCATACATACCGATGTGTGTGGGCCCTTTGGATCCACCACAAGGGATGCGAGCCGCTTCTATGTGACTTTTACCAATGATTATAGTAGATATGCGTATATCTACTTAATCAGGCACAAGTTAGAAACCTTTGAAAAATTCAAAGAGTTTAAACAAGAAATGGAGAATCAGTTGGGCAGGAAAATCAAGATGTTTTGATCCGATCGAGGTGGAGAGTACCTAGGTCTTGAATTCCACGACTACCTTAAGGAATGCAGAATCATTTCGCAATTGACACCACCTAGGACACCGCAGTTGAACGGTGTGGCTGAGAGGCGTAATTGAACCTTGCTAGACATGGTTCGTTCCATGATGAGTCATGCTTCGCTACCTATCTCATTCTGGGGGTAGGCCTTAGAGATTGCCGCCCATATTCTTAACTTAGTCCTTACGAAGAAGGTTGCCAAAACACCTCACGAGATGTGGACAAGGAAAGCTCCCTCATTGTTACATATCAAGGTTTGAGGTTACGAGGCTTTCATTAGACGAGAGACTCACGACAAGCTCGAACCTTGTAGTGATCGGTGTATTTTCATTGGCTACCCACAAAAGTCCTTTGTATATCTCTTATATAGACCAAGTGACAACGTTGTCTTCGTTGCAAAGAGAGGGGTTTTCCGTGAGCGAGAACTCATAAGCCAAGGGGACAGTAGGAGGCAAATCGATCTTGAAGAGCTTCAAGAGTCGAGCGATGAAGGAACCTCTAACGCTGACGCTCAACCCGAGGAGGAAACTCCGGTTGAACCGATTGACGAGTCCTTACCTCTTAGACGTTCCGAAAGAGTTAGGGTTCAACCCCCAGTTTTATTGTTTTCATATTACTACCGAAGGGGATACGTTCATTAGTGATAGTCCACTTGTGAATTTGGATGAACCTAACAGCTATAAGGAAGCCATGTCAGGCCTGGAGTCTGCAAAGTGGAAATAGGCGATGGACAGTGAGTTTCAGTCTATGTATCACAACCAAGTTTGGAATTTGGTTGACAATGTACCGGGTCGTAAGACAGTTGGGTGGAAATGGATCTTCAACAAGAAGACCGACATGGATGGGAATGTACACACCTATATGGCGCTATTAGTTGCAAAGGGTTTCACTTAAACTCCCGGAGTTGACTATGATGAAACCTTCTCACCGGTTGCGAAGATAAAGTCTATTAGGGTGATGCTGGCCATTGCTGCATTTCATGGCTATGAAATATGGCAGATGGATGTCAAAACCGCTTTCCTTAATGGAAAGTTGGCTGAGGATGTTTACATGGCTCAGCCAAACGGTTTTGTCAATTCGAAGCATCCTAATAGAGTGTGAAAGCTTGAAAAGTTCATTTATGGACTGAAACAAGCATCTCACAGATGGAATCTTTGTTTCGATGAGAAAGTCAAAGAGTTTGGTTTTCTACAAAGCAAGGATGAATCATGTGTATATGTCAAAGCCAGTGGGAGTATAGTAAGCTTCCTCGCATTATATGTCGATGGAATACTATTCATAGGAAACGACATCCCGACATTGCGGGAGGTTAAGTCCTGGCTCGGGAAGTGCTTCGCTATGAAGGACCTCGGAGAGGCTGCCTATATTCTGGGAATAAGGATAGTGAGAAATAGAAGTAAGAGACTAATAGGACTTAGTCAGAATACTTACTTGGACAAGGTACTAAAGCGTTTTAGTATGGAGAATTCAAAGAAGGGGGAGTTACCAATCTAAAGTAATGCCAAGTTGAGTAAGACTCAAAGTACGAGTACCGAAGTCGAGATAGCAAGAATGAGCCGAGTACTATACGCTTCCACAGTTGGCGTGATTATGTATGCTATGACTTGTACTCACCTTGATGTGGCCTTCTCTTTGAGCATGGTCAACAGATATCAAGGGAAACCTGGAAAAGCGCATTGGACCGCAATCAAGAATATTCTTAAGTACCTTCGGAGGACCAAGGGATGGTTTCTAGTCCTCGTTGGGAGTGATGACTTAAAGGTGCGAGGGTACAGTGATTCCAGTTTTCAGACCGATAGGGAGAACTACCATTCGCAGTCAGGCTGGGTCTTTACCCTAAATGGAGGAGAAGTGACTTGGAAAAGTTCCAAGCAAGAGACCATAGTTGATTCAACGTGCAAACCAGAGTACATTGTAGCAAATGAAGCGTCAAAGGAGGCAATATGGTTCAAGAACTTCATTGGAGACCTTGGAGTTGAACCGGCCATACAGGCGCCTATGGAAATTTTCTGTGATAATGAAGGAGAGGTTTCCTTAACCAAGGAACCGATGGATCATGGAAGATCTCGACATATCGATAGAAAATATCACTTTATTCGACATCGGGTGGAAGAAGGACTCCTCGTAGTGAAGAGGGTATCGTTGGAGGATAACCCAACAGATCAGTTTATGAAGGGATTGAGTAGGGTTAAGCACTTGCAGCACGCTAGGAGCATCGGGCTGAAGGACGATATTAGTTTAGATTAGATAGATTAGAAATGTGTAATAGATAAATTGTAATTAACATTCGATGATTAAATAAATGGGTATTATTTATGAGTAAAGGTACTGTCTTATGTTAATTGTTTACCTATTGTTTCATTTTGCATGTTTTGACTTCCTGAATAATAAGGCCCAAAGCCCAAAGGGAGTCCAAGTCCAAAAGAAGGCTCAAAACGAAAGAAGCTCAATCACAGCGTATGCCGTGCATACTCTTCATACGCACCGCATATGCGCGTTGACCTAGCCTTCGACCTGCTGACCCAGTACGCGCAACGTACTACAGAGTACCCCGGACGTACTGGCTAAAGTATCAAATTCCAACTTAGGGTCATATTCCTATAAGACCTTTTCGTCAGACTTCAAATATATGTCTTGTGGAACGTATTAATCCATAAAGTCATGAACTTGGAGCCTTTGCATGGCTCAAAAGAATCCAAAGCTTACTTTTAGCATTCTACTTTCACCAAATGGACCTAAACACTTGCATGGTTGTTCCACAACCATCAAGATCCTAACTTTGTAGACTAGGGTCCTTAGTGATGGGATGTCAAGTCCACCAAGCAAATTACACCATTTGTTTTGAAAATAAAATGTAATATAATGGTAAAAAGAGGTATCAATCCTCGGGGTAATGGTTGTATTCAATCACCAATGCAATCCAAAAGAACTAGTGTAATAAAACTAGGTAACTACAATTAAACTAAAGGGGGGGGGGGGTATGATTGCTTGAAAGCTAAAAGAGTTGAATAACTAAAAAGCTTGTAGTTAAGCAAGATGGTGACATGCTCAAATATTGGACATAATTGGTCAACCAAGGTAATTCAACATAATGAACATTTATGTGTTCCTCATTAGGATTGAATATGAAGCTTATCATTCATCCCAAATTGGTTATAGCAATCATGAAGCATGGTATGCCAAGATTCCTCATAGGTAGTATGGATGTTGGGGAAGACCACAACACATCTTCTTAATCAAAATCAAGGATTGAAGATAAGCAATTAAACCCAAGAAAGTTGATTAGCCTTAAGAATAAAGGAATCCCCAATTCTTAGAGTATGTTAATGCTTACACATCTATAAAGGAGTCATGATCCATAAGCTAGAAATGATTTTTACCATCATAAAGGTCTTGTTCAAAGTAAATTCAATGATGCAATGCTAAACCAAAGAAATAAACCAACAATTGCTCATTCAAGTACGAAGCTCATGATCAAAGTATTAAACAATCATAAGAAATGTGAACTAGAATCATAAATATAAGATAAATGAAAATCAAGCATGAATCCTTCAAAACCCACAAATATCCAAGGGTTTTAGCCAAAGTTAACCAACATAAAGAAACTAGCCACTCATGGAAACAAGATAACAATCAGAAAGGTGTTTTTGCATCAAGAAAACTAATAATTGCTAGAAGGATGAGAAGAATGTAGATCAAGCTCTCAAAAATCGCATTCAATGCCCTCCAATGGTGGAAAATCGAAGTATGAGCTGCTAGACCTAACCCCCAAAGTAAATCATGAAAAAAATGACCAAAATGTCCCAAATTGTGCAGTTGCACAGGTACCCTCGCAAACGTTGCACGATTGAGATTCCACTCTTGCAAACGATGTTGGAATGCTATTGGTTCTTTTTCTCCACTACACCACCCCACTTCTCAAACTTCCCTTGGTGCCCTCCACACCTTGAATGATTCAAATTTGGCCAATCATCTTCAAGCTTCAAATGTTGATAGTCGAAGCCTAAAATAAGAATCCAAGACTCATCTTCATTGGCTAACTTCATCCAATTCTTCAACTTTTTAAGTCCAAATCTTGTTTAATGGATCCATAAATCCCAATGATGCTTCTAAATCCCACAAGCCCCTCTTCAAGCTAATCCACAACTGCAACAAGCTCCAAAACCCTACAAAATACCTCACACAAAATAAAAAGTACCCGACACGATCCATGATAAAGAAAATAAAGAATATACAATGCAATACTAATAAAAAGAGCTAAAAATTCTAAAATAAAATATAAAAAAAGAAGGAAATAAAATAAGCTATTACTTAGAAACATCAAGAGAAGCAACTCCTAGCTTTTGGAAAGGAAGAAAACCACTAAATCTCATCAAAGGACCAAAAAGGGACCAAAACCTCATAAGGACTAGATCTAAGCATACAAGGAGCAAGTTCCAAGATTTATACCTCAATGAAGCTGGAAATGGTGTGTAAAGTATGGATCTACAAGCCGTCCTTTGATCAAGGCTCCTTCTTCCTCAAATCTCACCAATACACACTAAAAACACACATAAGATGGTCAAATCTCCTCAAGAGGGGCTAGGGTTTCAAAATATGACTCAAAGGGCTATGGAGGCTGAGAAATGAGAGCATCACGAGTCTCAATGTTGTTTAAATAGGGGCTAAACCCAAAATTTTAGGATTTGTCCCCTGAGTGTGTATGCCCTGTGTACGAGAAGTACACCCCGCGTACTTCAGGATTTCTGAAATTAGCAAGACTGCCCCTAGGATCGAAATCTACAAAATATTTACATACCAAGGGTCAAAAATTGTAAAGTACCTTGAAGTCCGCTGCCACAAATAACTATGGGTAATGCTCCCTCATCTCG